>NC_057711.1:130344592-130359284 GCF_004010195.1 Chiloscyllium plagiosum
TGCTTCCAATTAAACCTGTTGGACTATAACCTGGTGTTGTGTGATTTTTAACTTTGTACACCCCAGTCCAACACCAGCATCTCCAAATCATACATCAAGAGCATTTCCGAACTGACAGCCAGACTACTGTGACGACTAGGACTCATAACAGCACACAAACCAACAGCCACTGTCAGACAACAACTCACCAGAACGAAGGACCCGATACCCAGCATGAGCAAAACCAATGTAGTGTACAAACTCCCATGCAAGGACTGCACAAAATACTACATAGGACAAACAGGAAGACAGCTAACAATCCGCATCCATGAACACCAACTAGCCACGACACAACACGACCAGCTATCCTTAGTAGCCACACAAGCAGAAAACAAGCAACATGAATTCGACTGGGACAACACTACTATTATAGGACAAGCCAAACAGAGAACAGCCAGGGAATTCCTAGAGGCATGGCACTCATCCACAGATTCAATCAATAAGCACATCGACCTGGACCCAATATACCGACCACTGCAACAGACAGCTGGAACTGACAACCGGAAGCGGCAGATTCAAACCACTACAAATGCCGGAGGAAAGATCACAGAAGCGCTTCACAGGAGGCTCCCAAGCACTGAGGATGTCACCTAGACAGGGGACGAAACGGCTGCAACACAAATTCCCAGCTCGGCGAACAGAACCACAACAATACAGATTTCTGACTGTGTCAGACAGATTTCTTTCATCAACAACAAATAACTGGTTTGTAAACAAAGGTAAACTTACTCAAAAATAAATAAATAAATAAATACAAACATAGATTTATATGTATGCATATTGTATCATTTCAAATAAAGACTACCATGCACACAAAACCATATACCTGAGAAGAAACAAAACATGGAAACTTTGAAGTTTACAAAATATTTGTAAAGTACTTTTTTTTTAGATTACTTACAGTGTGGAAACAGGCCCTTCGGCCCAACAAGACCACACCGACGCGCAACCCACCCATACCCCTACATTTACCCCTTACCTAACACTATGGGCAATTTAGCATGGCCAATTCACCTGACCTGCACATCTTTGGATTGTGGGAGGAAACCGGAGCACCCGGAGGAAACCCACGCAGACACGGGGAGAACGTGCAAACTCCACACAGTCAGTCGCCTGAGGCGGGAATTGAACCCGGGTCTCCAGCGCTGTGAGGCAGCAGTGCTAACCACTGTGCCACTGTGCCGCCAGAGGAAAGATCACAGAAGCACTTTTGGTCCAGTAATAGTTGAACTCATGAAAACAGGGAAGTCACGATTTGTCCCAGATGGTTTTCTTCGAGCCATTTAAAAGGGGCTGTGGGGCTCAAGGCAACTTACACCATACGGAAACATTTGTACCCCCTTACCCGAACCAAACACCCAAATTTGCATAATGCGCAATATGTTTACAACATTTAAGTTTAAATTATTTAATATTGCAAACTGCTGAAGATTCGGTGCAATTCCTTGTGAAACTCCACTGGAAATAGCTTTCTGCTTTTCAAACACCCATTGGCTTTTGTTTCCCACCACAAAGCCAATTTTGTATCCAATCTGTCACTCTGATTTGGATTCCACTGAATGTTACTTTCCTGGCTAGTCTGCCAAGCAGAACCTTAACAAAAACTCAGCTGCTTCATTCCACAAATTAGCTTAGTTAGCTGCATGGCTGACTTATAATGCAAAAGGATATTAGCAGTGTGGGTTCAATTCCCACACTGGCTGAGGTTAGCCTGAAGGAGTCTGATTCCCAATCTCTCCCCTCATCTCAGGTGTGATGACCCTCACCAGGCATCTCTCCAATAACAAAGCAGCCCTATGCTCTGGTTAGAGCTTGCTGACTTTATCTTCTGCATCCCGAATAAACTCTGCGTTGAAATCCATGTGAGACCATGAGCTCTTTCGATGATACTTCCCCTTTAATTCACAACCAAACATGATAGAAAAAAGGAGGAAAGCTGGGTGCACTCAGGTGCACGTAACTTGTTACAGGTATATATATATATATATATATATATAAAATCATTAATTTCTATCAAGTAACCCCTCTGACTCCAAAAGTTTAACTTTGAAAGTAAAAACTTAACTTTAGCATTTAAAATTAAAATTTCATTCCTGCCAAATCTAATAACTGTTGGAGTTGTTTTTAAGAACTAAGAGTAAGAGAACATTGTTTCTACAAGCAGGAAGGTTGGTAATCAGAGTATATCATTTTAAGATAAAATAAAGCTTAAAATGAAACGTCTGGAGGAGATGAGGTGAATTCTTTTTCTCTGCAGCAAGTTATTAGGATCTGAGAATCACTGCCTGAAAAGGTGATGGAAGCAGACTCTGTAATAATCTTCAAAGGGAAATTGGATCAATATTTAATGGGAAGAAAATTACAGAGCTGTCAGGAAAGAGCAGGGAAGTGCAGCTAATTAGGTGGCTCTTTCCAAGAGTTGGCATTGATACAATGAGCCAGATGGCCACCTCCTGTGCTGTAAGATTCTTTGGTTTTGTTCAGACCTTTGTTAGATTTAACATACAGCTGAAGTGAATACATTTCAGTGGTTTATCAAGGAACATAAAAATCTGATTTTATAAATTTTAATAAAGTTTATACATTATAAACTTTGCAAACTGCATCCATAGTACTTTTGCTTTTTATAAATCAGACTATCAGTTCAACATTTTATTATAGGCATTGTTAAAATAGTTTGAAATTTTACCACATTCAATTAATTGATGTGAGCATTTTGCTAATTGCAAGGCTTAACATTATTATGACAAATTCCCATGAACGAAATTGCACAAACCTTTCAGGTACTTTGTAAATAGAATTCTTCTATTTCCGTGTCAGATTAAATCAAAACAAATAAACATATCTAACCTGAAAAAACTAGAATAATATTCACTCTATTAACCTGTTACGAGATCAGACACTGATAAAGTCTGAGTTAAATCTTGATAGTGAGATATGTGGTGCCATAAAATAAAGTAGTAAAATTATGCCCCCTGGTGGTGATATGGGATTTTTCATGGCCTTTTAAAAGATCAGGCCTTTTTGAAGATTATTTCCTTGAGGCATTTGCAATAGCGCTAGTTTGTGATGCAGATTAACTCCAACGGCATGGGTTCAATTCTCGCCTGGCTAAGGTTATTGAAATAACTTCACAGAGGCCCGTATCCCATCACCAAGTCTCCCTTTACTTACACGGTAGAGTCCTTGACACTGATCCAGCTCCCTCAGAGCCAGCTCTCAGAGTGAACAGAACATTTGACACACCTGTTTATATCTGTCAGCCAGGGCTCCCTGACTGGACCAGATTAACAGCAGCAATCAGGGAACTCATATTCTATGAGGTCCACCTGACTGACCTTGTTACAATCACTATAGTTATCATGAAAATCCTGCCTTCTCAACCTCTCTCTTCACCTGAGGTGTGTTGACTTTTAAGTTAAACCATCACCAGTCATCTCTCTCTCTCTCTCTCTGATGAGAGAATGCACTATCTTTAATTCAGAAATGATTTGGGAGAAAATCAGGTTTTACTCATTAACCACTCATGAAAAAACCTAATTTATTGATTGAAATTAATAAAATAAATTTGTTTAAATGTTCCACTATGACCTATGTAATACCAGGAACAAACATAGTGCAAGAACTAGCCATTGAATTAATAGAAAAATATTTTTTAAATGGCATGTAAGACACATCGAAGAAGCCAGGTAATATGTTTTGGCGGCAGGATGTAGGAACACATGGATGCAAGAATGATCCAGCTCAAACACATCCACGGAAAGCTTTGTAACTTGAGCAGCTTCAGCCCAGAGTTTATAAACCGAGGGCCAAGCTACGGACACTGCACATGACACATCAGAAAGGGAAAGGCTACACGGGCATTTTATTCCAGGAGCGTTGTCAGACGTGTCAGAATAGGACCAGGTCTTCTGGTTTTGTTAATAATTGAGGAAAAGAGTTTGTGACAATGAGCAAAGTAGGCAAGGGGGTGCAGAGCAACTGGAGTGCAGCAGTATAAGGTGATTTATCGTGAGAGAGGTTGATACCATTCTCTGCAGAAAAGTGAGAAAGTCCAGATGCTTGTGCTGCCTCCGCAATGTCAGGGTTTCGGGACAAAAAGGAACTCGCAGTGCACGAGGCAGGATCAGTGGGGGGGATTCATGTGATGCACATAGAACTAGAAAAGATGTTCTGTACAGAAACGATGAGGAACTAGGCACTACGTTAACAACAGAATCTCAAAAGGTTATAACCTCGGAATTACTATCTGAGCCAAATTGACTTAGTGGATGTAAAATTAGAGAGTTGAATATGTGGCTCAAAGACTAGTGTAGAAATGTGTTCCATGGGCCATTGGACCAGTAATGGAGAAAGGGCAGAGGGTTAGAAGCTAGGAATACACTAACAATCAAGAATAGATTTTACAACTAACAAAACTAAACATTCAATATCTCAATAAACTTAGCATTCATTCCAAATTAGCTGAATTGATAGTGTACATTGAAGTAAATGGCTTCAGGGTGGCAAGGATTGGGTCCTGAATTGTGAAGGGTAAATGACATTCAGGATGAATAGGAAACCAGATAAAGGTGGAAGGGATAGCATTTTTAATCAATGATGACATGTTAGCTATGTTAGAGATGACTTTGGATCAGGAGATCAGGATGTAAAATCAGTTTGGGTGGAGATGTAGGGGAAGAAGTCTCTAATAGGAGTGGACTACATGCCCCCTGACATTCACCAACATGTTGGACAAAGAGTACTAGGAGAAATATTGGGTGCTTGTGATAAAAGGACAGCAATAGTTGTGGGTGAGTTTAATCTACATATAAACTGCAAAGATCTGACTGGCTGTAGCAGCCCAGATGAACAGTTCATAAACATTTAAAGATGGTTTCTTAGAGCAGCACATATTGGAACTGATTAGAGAGCAGGATATATCAGGCTTGGTATGTGCAATGTGACAGGATTAATTAATGAAATCAGACTTACCATAGCAGTTACACGATATAATTGAATTTTACCTCCAGTACGAAAGGAAGAACCCTGAAGTGAAGATTAGTAATCTAACTGTAAATATGTGAACCTGATATGAACTGGGATACCAGGGTCAGCAATCGGTCAATAGAGACATGGTGGCAGATATTTTAAGGGGATAATCTGCCAGTACAACAACAAATTCTAAAAGAATTAACTGTCTGGGGTTACCTAAAGAGCTTAGATAAAAGCATAGAGCTGTGTCAAGGTGCATGGCAGATCAGATGATTAGTCACAACATAAAGGACAGACAGTGACTAGCAGATTAATCAAAATAAAGAAAATAGGGCATGACAGGAAGCTCACTAAGCGTGTAAAAACAGAGAGCAGGCATTTTGACAGGTATTTATAGAGGAGTGAGTGAGTGTTGGTCCTCTAGAGAATAGAATGGGGAGTTAATGGTGGGTAATAAGTAAACTGCACTTGAAATGAATAAATATTTTGCTGCTGTCTTCACAAAACATTCCGATAATAGTCATAAATCAACAGGTTCAAGGGTGTGAGTAATTGAGTGAAATTACAATTGAGGAAAATTCTGTGTTGGAGCTGTGGGTGACAAGACTGATAGACCCGATAGACTGATTTTAACACTAAAAGCAGGAGATTGCAAGGGGATTTGAGGAAAACTTTTCTCACCCAGAAAAGGACCTAGAATATATTGTCTGGGAAGGTGGCTGAAAAATACTTAAATGACCACTTGCAGTGTCATAACGTTCAAGGTTATGGGCCAAGTGCGGGGAAGTGGAACTAGTGTCAACAGTACAGTATTTTTGGTGATACAGATTTGATGAGCAAGGGGCTTCCTGTGTACTGTATGATTCTATGAGAAGAGAAAAAAAGAAATGTCATGGCAGTTTGAAATAGTATAGTGAGGGGTATAAGTAAAGTTGCCTACTCAGTGCCAGAGTTTGGACAGCTACTTTCTGAGGCTAATGATCCACAATTGCTATAACCCACATCAGCACCAAAAACATCAAAAGGACTAGGATAGAGGTTTTGCAAACTCAAGAACATAACCCCAAGTGGATTATTACTGAAAGACTGCTGTGGGGGTAGTGAACTTCACTTCATGGACTACTGGGGCAAGTGGTTAGCTGTACCATTGAGATGGTGTTCACTTGGACCATGCTGGAGTCTGTGTTTCAGCTTACCCCGTAACCAGGAAAGTAGAGAGAGTTTTTAACTGAACTATGGCAGTGAGGGTTCAAGTTTGGATAGATGTAACAAATCAAATGGCAGAATCACTAAGAGAGAGAAACAGTTATCTACGAAACTGAAAGTCTGAAAATGACAGGAAAGCACAGAAGGAACAAACCTAAGGATGTACAAACAAGATATTACAAAGATAACAAAAAGAGAAATCTAAAAGTTTTGTATCTTAATGAACATAGAATTTACAAATATCCACTCCCTCCACCACCGCCGCACAGTGGCAGCAACATCTGCCATCTACAAAATGCGCTGCAGAAATTCATTAATATGGGAAATAAGACCAGAAGATATAGGAGCAGAAGAAGGCCACTCAGCCCATTGGGTCTGTTCCACGATTCAATGAGATCATGGCTGAGTTGATAATCCCCAACTCCACTTCCCTGTCTTTTGCCCATGACCCTTAAATCCCTTACTGATTAAAAATCTGACTAGCACAACCCTGAATATACTTAACAACCCAACTTCGACAGCCCTCTAAGGCAAAGAAGTCCAGAAATTCACTACCACTAAGAAAAGAAATGACTCCTCATCCCTGTATTAAAAAGGCAATCACTTACTCTGAGATGATGCCATTGGGTTCCGGATTCTTCCATGAGGGAAACAACCTCTTCACACCTAACTTGTCAATTCCTTCAATAATCTTGTATGTCTGAAGAAAGATCACACTCAGTCTTTCAGATTCCAGTAAGTACAAGTCCAGTTTACTCCTCAGAAGATGGACTCTCCATTCCTGGTAACAGTCTGATGTACCTTCTCTGAATTGTGTGCAATGGCAGGAAATCTTTCCTTGGAAAAGGGGACCAAAAATGTCACAATATTCCGGCTGTGGTCTGCATGGTCATTATTTATTCTGAGCAGTCTACCATGTCGAGCATATCAAATACCTTACTATGATCTCTGTAGACATCAATTGCACTATGTTCATCAATGTGCTCGCCCAAAAATTTTTTAAAGTTAGTAAGACACAATGCTCCCTTAATAAAGCCATGCTGACTATCACTGAGTACTCCATGTCTTTCTAAGTCTCACTTAATCCCATTTCTCAGTATTGTACCCGTTTATCAATTCTCCTATTTCAGATTCTAAAGAACCTACACTTATCTTCACTAACCTTTCTCTTCTTATACATTTATAGAAGCTTTTCTGTCTCAAACAAAAACATAACTTCCTGGAGAAAAGCAAAGACTGCAGATACTAGAGAAACAAAAACAGAAATTGTCAGAAAAACTCAGCAGGTCAGGCAGAATCTGTTGAGGGAAAGCAGAGTCAACTTTTTGAGTCCAGAGACCCTTCTTCATAACTCACTGGATTCCAAATGTTAACTCGGTTTCTCTCTTCACAGATGCTGCCTCACCTGCTGAGATTCTCCGGCAATATCTGTTTTTGTTTCTGATCCCTCGCGTCTGCAGCTTTTTGCTTTCTTTAGGATTTTCAGTCCGCCTTTATATTCCTTCCAGGTTTACTTTCACAATTTGTACATACACCTTTACCCTCCTGTGTGGTCATGATTTGGAGGTGCCAGTTTTGGACTGGGATGGACAAAGTTAAAAATCACACCACACCAGGTTATAGTCCAACAGGTTTATTTGGAAGCGCAAGCTTTCAAAGTGCTGTTCCTTCATCAGGTGGTTGTGGAGAATAAGATCATAGAGTACAAAATTTATAGCAAATGTTTACAGTGTAATGTAGCTGATAATATATATTGAAAAAGACCTGGATTGTTTGTTAAGTCGCTCATCTTTTAAAAAGGGCAGGTTGGTTACAGTTCTTTCACATGTAAAGTCCAGAACTTTCTGGAAGTTATATTCTCAAATGAACTTTAACAATTGGTGCCATGTCGGCCCAGATAATTTATTGAAGGTGTGAGGTGCCCTGTGTGAGGCTGTCTGTGCCCCAATGTTGAAGTGAATTGAATGGAATTGAATTTATTGTCATGTGTACCGAGGCACAATGAAAAGCTTTGTCTTGTGAGCAATACAGGCAGATCACAGAGTTAAGTCACACAGATAGTAAATAATAGGCAAACAGCGGCAAAAACTAAACACAGGTATAGGTGAATGTTAAGAGTTTGTGAGTCCATTCAGTATTCTAACAACAGTAGGGTAGAAACTGTTATGAAACCGGCTGGTGCGTGTGTTCAGGTTTCTGTACCTTCTCCCCGATGGTAGAGGTTATAGAAAAACATTGCCAGGGTGGGATGGATCTTTGGGAATGCTGGCAGCCTTTCCTTGATAGCTGTAACCAATGCATCCACATGAAGAGTCCAAGAAAGCTTGTTGTGGATGACCACTCCCAGGAACTTGACACTCTCCACCCATTCCACCTCTGTGCTGTTAATGTGTCGGGGGCATGAGTAATATCCCACTGAAAGTCAATAATGAGTTTTTGGTTTTGCTGGCATTGAGAGCTCAGTTGTCCTCAGAGACTGATTATAATTTTAAAAAAGGATTTACAGAATCTTAGATGGGTTCATGCAGTTTTTAAGCAAAATTAAATGTAATTCTGCAAGTACAAATTCGCCCCACAAACTTAAATGTGTGTTTGTGTGTGAGTGTGAGTGTGAGTGTAAAGTATGTGACAGCATGCATTTGTGAGTGCGGGTGTGCATGTGTGAGCATATGAAAGAGAGCTCTTGTATGAGAGAGGGTCTGCGTGAGTGTATGGATCTGCAGGAGTGTGTGTGTATGCGCGTGTGTGCATGTGTATCTGTAGGAGTGGCTGTGTGTCTGAGTGCATGTGCCTGTCTGTGAGTGTAGTGTAGTGGGGTCACCTGTAGTCTGACATGAACCCTAGGTCCCGGTTGAGGCCATTCCCATGGGGTACAGAACTTGGCTACCAGCCTCTCCCGATCACTTTGCGTTGTTGCCTGTCCCGCATTCCGCCTTGGAGGATGGACACCCAAAGGTCCGAGATTGAATGTCCTGGACCACTGAAGTGTTCTCGACTGGGAGGGAACACTCCTGTCTGTTGACTGTTGTGAGTTGTCCATTCATCTGTTGCTTTAGCCTCTGCTCGGTCTCACCAATGTACCATGCCTCAGGGCATCCTTGCCTGCAGCGTATGAGATAGACAACGTTGACCAAGTCACATGAGTACCTGCCACATACATGGTGGGAGTGTCCCCAAGTGTAATAGTGGTGTCCATGTCCACACTCTGACACGTCTTGCAGCGTCTACAAGATCGTATGGTGATGTTCTGAAAGCTGGGCAATTTGCTATGAACAACGATCTGTTTAAGGTTTGGTGGCTATTTAAAGGTGAGAAGCGAAGGTGTGGGGAAGGTCTTAGCAAGGTGCTCATCCTCATTGATAATGTGTTGCAGTCACGAAGAACATGATGTAGTTTTTCGGCTCCTGGGAACAACGAAGGATACCCTGTCGGTTGCATCATGAGGTTAGCTGTGGGTTTGTGGTAGAGTGAGGTGCTGAGGTGTCCATACTTGATGGAGTTTCATGTGTCCAAGAATGAGACAGATACTAGAGAGTAATCCATTGTGAGTGTGATGGTGGGATGAAACTCGTTGATATCCCTGTGTGGTTGTTTCAGTGACTCCTCACCATGAGTCCAGAGGAGAAAATGCCGCCAATGTACCTGGTGTATAGAATTAGTTGGAGGTTCTGCATAGAGGAGAAGTGTTGTTCAAACCTGTGCATGAAAATGTTGGCATATTGGGATGCAGATTTGGTCCCCATGGCTGATCTGTAAATTTGTACTTGCAGAATTACATTTTATTTTGCTCAAAAACTGCATGAACCCATGTAAGATTCTGTAAATCCATTTTTTAGATTAGAATCAGTCTGAACATTGGGGCACCTCACATCTTCAATGCATTATCTGGGCCACCATGGCACTTATTCTTCAAGTATACTTGAGAATGTAACTTTAAGAAAGTTCTGGAATTTACATATGAAAGAATTGAAACCAACATGCCCATTCTAAATGATGAGAGACTTAATAAACAATACAGGTCTTTTTCAATGTATAATTGCAATTGCATCACACTGTAAACTTTTGTTATAAATTCTGTGTCCTACAATCTTATACTCCACAACCACCTGATGAAGGAGCAGTGCTCCTGAAACTAGTGCTTCCAAATAAACCTGTTGGACTATAACCTGGTCTTGTGTGATTTTTAACTTTGCACACCCCAGTCCAACACCAGCATCTCCAAATCATGACTACCGTCAATACCACTAGCTGCCAGCTTAAAGTGGAGAGGATCTTCAAGAAGATCGTACATATCGACACAGACATCAAGTTTCTACGGAAATGCAGGCAAGCAGGAAAGGTCCCAAAATGATTACGAATCAAGTCAACATACAACACAAACTACGCGGAGACTTTGCCACCGCACCTCTCACAAACTCCTCCATCATCTCGTGCACCAACTCTACAGCAGACGCCACAACCTGGAAATTCAGATGGAGTCTACACTCTCAGCCTGCACTCAGGATACAGCAATGCAGTTATGGAACATTGCCAAATAGGCAAGGCAACAAAACTACACCACGTACATGCACACCAAGAACAAAAAACTGGAGAAACCTGGCATCACCACCAACAGTAGCCAAGCCCACCCTGGCACCACAGTGGATCATGATATCACCGCGGGGAAGTCGACTGTCAACTTATTGGACCACACCCTTCAACCGGAAGAGATTGAAGTTCTTAACAGGGGTCTCAATTTCGGCCCCACCACCAAAATGGACCCCATGGGTCTTGCAGCAGACATGGAGGAATTCTTCAGACGAATGAGACTCCGGAAATCCTTTCATGATGCCAGCAGTGATCCCACTAAGCCCACTGAGGAACCAGAACATTCATCGCAGGGATCCATAGAGGCGAGACCAAAGAAGGAGTCAATTCGGACCCCACCAGAGGGCTACTGCCCTGGGCTTGACATGTACGCTCAAACCATCAGGAAATATATAAATGCCAGGTTCATTAGCTGCACCACAAGGTAGAGCAAAACATCACCCGTTCACAGCGCAATGCCATCCAGGCTCTCAAAACCAATCACAACATTGTCATCAAACCAGCAGATAAAGGAGGAGCCGTTGTCATTCAAAATAGAACAGATTACTACAAGGACGTTTACCGGCAACTGAACAACCAGGAACACTACAGGCAACTACCAGCTGATCCGACCAAAGAACACACCCGAGAATTAAATGCATTGATCAGGATTTTGGATTCAGTCCTTCAGTGTTCCCAACATGCACTCATCCCACGGACTTCTTGCGTAGGTGACTTCTACTGCCTTCCAAAAATACACAAAGCTAACACACTGGGATGTCCCATCGTATTAGGCATTGGATCTCTGTGAGAGAACCTCTCTCGCTTTGTCGAAGACAGAGGGTCATAGAGCCATAGAGATGTACAGCATGGAAACAGACCCTTTGGTCCAACTCGCCCATGCTGACCAGATATCCCAACCCAATCTAGTCCTACCTGCCAGCACCCAGCCCATATCCCTCCAAACCCTTCCTATTCATATACCCATCCAAATGCCTCTTAAATGTTGCAATTGTACCAGCCCCCACCACATCCCTCATAATTTTGTATACCTCTATAAGATCACCCCTCAGCCTCCCACACTCCAGGGAAAACAGTCCCAGCCTGTTCAGCCTCTCTCTATAGCTCAAATCCTCCAAACCTGTCAATATCCTTGTAAATCTTTTCTGAACCCTTTCAAGTTTCACAAGATCTTCCCAATATGAAGGAGATCAGAATTGCACGTAATATTCCAACTAGTGGTCTAACCAATGTCCTGTCCAGCCGCAACATGACCTCCCAATTCCTGTACTCAATACTGACCAATAAACGAAAGCATGCCAAACGCCTTCTTCACTATCCTATCTACCTGCGACTCTACTTTCAAGGAGTTATGAACCTGCACTCCAAGGTTTCTTTGTTCAGCAACACTCCCTAGAACCTTACCATTAAGTGGATAAGTCCTGCTAAGATTTGCTTTCCCAAACTGCAGCACTTCACATTTATCTGAATTAAACTCCATCTGCCACTTCTCAGCCCATTGGCCCATCTAATCAAGATCCTGTTGTAATCTGAGGTAACCTTCTTCACTGTCCACTACACCTCCAACTTTCGTGTCATCTGCAAACTTACTAACTATACCTCTTATTCTCAAATCCAAATACAGGGGACCCCAGATTTTGTTGCAACACCAAGATTTCTTACAGAAATTCAGCATGCGCGAACCAATCAAACCGGGAACATTTCTCGTCACAATGGACATTTCAGCACTCTACACCAGTATCCCCCACAATGATGGCATCGCGGCCACAGCCTCAGTACTCAACACCAACAACTGCCAATCTCTGAACACCGTCCTACAACTCATCCGCTTTATCCTCGACCACAACATCTTCACCTTTGACAACCAGTTCGTCATCCAGACACATAGAGCAGCCATGGGGACCAAATCTGCATCCAAATATGCCAACACTTTCATGCACAGGTTCGAACAAGACATCTTCTCTTCACAGGACCTCCAACTAATACTATACACCAGGTACATTGACAACATTTTCTTCCTCTGGACCCATGGCGAGTAGTCACTCAGAAAACTACACAGTGATATCAATGAGTTTCATCCCAGCATCAGACTCACCATGGACTACTCTCTAGTATCTGTCTCATTCTTGGACATGCATCTCCATCAAGGATGGACACCTCAGCACCTCACTCTACCGCTAATCCATGGATAACCTCGTGATGCACTTATCCAACATATTAAAACAGCCATCCCCTATGGACAAGCCCTACACATACACCGGATCTGTTCAGATGAGGAGGAACGTGACAGGCACCTAGAAGTACTGAAGGATGCCCTCATAAAAATGGGGTATGATGCTCAATTCATTGACAATAGACAATAGACAATAGATGCAGCAGTAGGCCATTCTGCCCTTCGAGCCTGCACCACTATTCATTATGATCATGGCTGATCATTCCCAATCAGTATCCTGTTCCTGCCTTATCTCCATACCCTTGATTCCACTGTCCTTGAGAGCTCTATCCAACTCTTTCTTAAACAAATCCAGAGACTGGGCCTCCACTGCCCTCTGGGGCAGAGCATTCCACACAGCCACCACTCTCTGGGTGAAGAAGTTTCTCCTCATCTCTGTTCTAAATGGCTGACCCCTTATTTTTAAGCTGTGTCCTCTGGGTTCAGGACTCACCCATCAGCGGAAACATGTTTCCTGCCTCCAGAGTGTCCAATCCTTTAATAATCTTATACATCTCAATCAAATCCCCTCTCAGTCTTCTAAGCTGAAGGGTGTACAAGCACAGTCGCTCCAATCTTTCAACATAAGATAGTCCTCCCCTTCCAGGAATTGACCTCGTGAACCTACGTTGCACTCCCTCAATGGCCAGAATGTCTTTCCTCAAATTTGGAGACCAGAACTGCACACAATATTCCAGGTGCGGTCTCACCAGGGCCCTGTACAGCTGCAGAAGAATTCCTTTGCTTCTATACTCAATCCCTCTTGTTATGAAGGAGAAAGTAAGGGCTGCAGATGCTGGAGATCAGAGCTGAAAAATGTGTTGCTGGAAAAGCGCAGCAGGTCAGGCTGCCTGACCTGCTGCGCTTTTCCAGCAACACATTTTTCAGCCCTTATTATGAAGGCCAGCATGCTATGAGCTTTCTTCACTACCTGCTGTACCTGCATGCTTGCCTTCATTGACTGGTGTACAAGAACACCCAGATCTCTTTGTACTGCCCCTTTACCTAACTTGACTCCATTTAGGTAGTAATCTGCCTTCCTGTTATTGCCACCAAAGTGGATAACCATACATTTATCCACATTAAACTGCATCTGCCATGCATCTGTCCACTCACCTAACCTGTCCAGGTCACCCTGCAGTCTCCTAACATCCTCCTCACATTTCACCCTGCCACCCAGCTTTGTATCATCAGCAAATTTGCTAATGTTACTATTAATACCATCTTCTATATATTAATATATATTGTAAAAAGCTGCGGTCCCAGCACTGATCCCTGCAGTACCCCACTGGTCACTGCCTGCTATTCCAAAATGGAGCCCGTTTATCACTACTCTTTGTTTCCTGTCAGCCAACCAACTTTCAATCCAAGTTAGTACTTTGCCCCCAACACCATGCGCCCTAATTTTGCTCACTAACCTCCTATGTGGGACTTTATCAAAGGCTTTCTGAAAGTCCAGGTACACTACATCCACTGGATCTCCCTTGTCCATCTTCAGAGTTACATCCTCAAAAAATTCAAGAAGATTAGTCAAGCATGATTTCCCCTTCATAAATCCATGCTGACTCTGACCTATCCTGTTACTACTATCCAGATGTGCAGTAATTTCATCCTTTATAATAGACTCCAGCATCTTTCCCAACACTGAGGTCAGATTAACTGGTCTATAATTTC
>NC_057711.1:130359929-130361890 GCF_004010195.1 Chiloscyllium plagiosum
ACCCCTGCCTCCTCCTAGGATCTTTCTTCCTTTTTGGAATGAACTGATCCTGCATCTTCTGCATTATACCCAGAAATATCTGCCATTGTTCCTCCACTGTCATCCCTGCTAAGGTATTGCACCATTGAACTTTGGCCAGCTCCTCCCTCATAGCTCCATAGTTCCCTTTATTCAACTGAAATATTGTCACTACCGATTGTACCCTCCCCTTTCAAATTGCAGATTGAAGCTTATTGTATTATGGTCACTACCTCCAAATGGCTCCTTCACTTTGAAGTCCTTGATCAATTCTGGTTCGTTGCACAATACCAGATCCAGAATTGCCTTCTCCCTGGTAGGCTCCAGCACCAGCTGTTCTAAGAATCCATCTCGGAGGCACTCCATAAAGTCTCTTTCTTGAGGTCCGATACCATCCTGATTCTCCCAGTCTATCTGCATGTTGAAATCCCCCCATAACTGTAGTAGCATCTTTGCAACAGGCCAATTTCAGCTCCTTATTCAACTTACACCCTACATCCATACTACTGTTTGGGGGCCTGTAGATAACTCTCAAGAGGGTCTTTCTACCCTTAGAATTTCTCAGCTCTATCCATACTGATCTACATCCCTGATTCTAGGTCCCCCCGCACAAGGGACTGAATATCATCCCTTACCAACAGGGCCACCCCATTGACCACCAGTTCCAACATGCGACAGTGAGAAACCGTAATGACCTCCTCAGGAGACAGACATGAACTGGAACCGACAGGGTACACTTTGTTTCCCAGGAGCAGAAAACTACACCATGTACTTCTCAGCTTGCAACACGTTATCAATGAGGATGAGCAACTCACCAAGGCCTTCCCCATGCCTCCACTTCTCACCTTTAAACAGCCAGCAAATCTCAAACAGATCAGACACACATGTACACACACACTACTACAGACCCATACACTCACACTGACCCTCTCTCATATGCTTACACATACACGCCCAAACT
The DNA here is from genome assembly GCF_004010195.1 of Chiloscyllium plagiosum. Taxonomy (NCBI): domain Eukaryota; kingdom Metazoa; phylum Chordata; class Chondrichthyes; order Orectolobiformes; family Hemiscylliidae; genus Chiloscyllium; species Chiloscyllium plagiosum. The sequence continues at coordinate 130,360,909 of NC_057711.1, forward strand.
CATACATGTACCCTTTACACTCACACTCACACACATGCACATACACACACATTCTCACGGACACTCATAACCTCCCCGCATACACACACACCCAGATGCAGACACACACACATAAGTTTGTGGGGTGAATTTGTACTTGCAGAATTACATTTTATTTTGCTCAAAAACTGTATGAATTCATGTAAGATTCTGTAAATCCGTTTTTTAGATCAGAATCAGTCTGAACATTGGGGCATAGACAGCCTCACACAGGGCACCTCACACCTTTAATGCATTATTGGGGCCAAGACTGTAGGGAAGATATAGACTGTAGGGAAATAGATGGTGACATCTTGCAAAATGCCCAGATTACAGAGGAAGAAGTGCTGGATGCCTTGAAACGGTTAAAAGTGGATAAACCCCCAGGACCTGATCAGGTATACCCGAGAACTCTGTGGGAAGCTAGAGAAGTGATTGCTGGGCCTCTTGCTGAGATATTTGTATCATCGATAGTCACAGGTGAGGTGCCAGAAGACTGGAGGTTGGCTAACGTGGTGCCACTGTTTAAGAAGGGTGGTAAAGACAAGCCAGGGAACTATAGACCGGTGAGCCTGACCTCGGTGGTGGGCAAGTTATTGGAGGGAATCCTGAGGGACAGGATGTACATGTATTTGGAAAGGCAAGGAATAATTTGGGGTAATCAACATGGCTTTGTGCATGGGAAATCATGTCTCATGAACTTGATTGAGTTTTTTGAAGAAGTAACAAAGAAGATTGATGAGGGCAGAGCAGTAGATGTGATCGAGATGGACTTCAGTAAGGCGTTCGACAAGGTTCCCCATGGGAGACTGATTCGCAAGGTTAGAGCTCATGGAATACAGGGAAAACTAACCATTTGGATACAGAACTGGCTCAAAGGTAGAAGACAGAGGGTGGCAGTGGAGGGTTGTTTTTCAGACTGGAGGCCTGTGACCAGTGGAGTGCCACAAGGATCAGTGCTGGG
>NC_057711.1:130362368-130366763 GCF_004010195.1 Chiloscyllium plagiosum
ACCTTATAGAGGTTTACAAAATTATGAGGGGCATGGATAGGATAAATAGACAAAATCTTTTCCCTGGGGTTGGGGAATCCAGAACTAGAGGGTATAGGTTTAGGGTGAGGGGAAAAGATATAAAAGAGACCTAAGGGGCACCTTTTTCACGCAGAGGGTGGTACGTGTATGGAATGAGCTGCCAGAGGAAGTGGTGGAGGCTAGTACAATTGCAACATTTAAGAGGCATTTGGATGGGTATATGAATAGGAAGGTTTGGAGGAATATGGGCCGGGTGCTGGCAGGTGGGACTAGATTGGGTTGGGATATCTGGTCGGCATGGATGGGTAGGACCGAAAGGTGTGTTTCCATGCTGTACATCTCTATGAGTCTATGACTCTAATTGCAAAGACTTGTGGTGCTAGAAACAATGCAATTTACACCCCATTGTGTTTATTCCACAGAGATGATCACCCAATGCATAGGTCATTATAGAGAGGAGTTTAATTCAGAGATCCAAATGATGATAAGCAGCTCTCCCATCCTATCTTTTCCTTCCTCACAGTTGCATTTAATGTTTCTTAAATTATTGCAAATTATTGTGTCCCCTCCCACCTCCCAGAAAGACAAAGACATGAATGCAGCAGACTTGGCTGAAATAAAAAGCCTAGAGTGTAATAAATGATCAGATTGGTGTCTACATTTGGCGCAGGAATGAAAGTTTGACCTGAGTTGGCTTTCAAATTTCCTTTAAATTCCTCCCATTGAAATTTCTTGCCATTTCCATTCGAAATGAAACTGGATTAACATCACCAAAACAAAGGAGGTTTATCACTGAAATTTTATGTTTACTAATTTAGTACTTTTGGTCATCAGGGAATGAACTCTTCGCATTGGCACCCTTAGTTAGGTCAAATAGATAGGGTGAAGCTGTTTCTGTTTGTAAAAGGAACAAAGATGAAAGGGCAAAAAATAATGCTCAAATGAACACTGGTTATTTAGATAGTGTACAGAGACTGGGGAAAGGCAGAGGCTGGCACTCAGTACAGGCGCAATGGTTTCAATGGCCTCTTTCTCCACCTTCAGCGTTCCAGAAAGACCACTCCCTCCGTGACTCCCTCGTCAGGTCCACACCCCCCCACCAACCCAACCTCCACTCCCGGCACTTTCCACTGCAACCGCAAGAAATGCAAAACGTGCGCCCACACCTCCCCCCTCACTTCCCTCCAAGGCCCCAAGGGATTCTTCCATATCCGTCACAAATTCACCTGCACCTCCACACACATCATTTACTGCATCCTCTGCACCCGTTGTGGCCTCCTCTACATTGGAGAGACAGGCCGCCTACTTGCGGAACGTTTCAGAGAACACCTCTGGGATACCCGCACCAATCAACCCATATCCATCACCATGAAGTGTATTGGATTGAGTCTGGAACTTTCCAGGCAGGAGTGAGCGACATGTCCGGAGTGCAGTCCTCCGATATATCACAAGCTGATAGGAGCCACCTGCCTACTGAGAGGAATACATTGGTTCTGTCTCCACAGAAGAACGTGCAGAAACTAACTTCCAGAAATGCTGGGGAACAGGGGCCGTGGTGAAAATCATATCATTATTTTCCAAGTGTCTAGTTGTCACATTCTTTATAAAAGGTCACAATGTTTTTCTCACAGCTGACATCAAGCTATTTAGTTTTCTGTTTGCCCTCTCTGTTTTAAAATTTTAAGTTTATAATAGCTGTTTTCCAGTCTGCAGGATCCTTTCCAGAATGCATCCAGCTTTGACGAATAGTCAGTAATTCTTTCAGTAGCTCTGTTGCGACCTCCTCAATATTCGTTCTCATCTTCCGCCTAGGAACCCTCCAACCACAAGGGATGAATGCAGATTTCTCCAGCTTCCTTATTTCCCCTCCCTCCACCTTATCTCAGTTCCAACCCTCGGACTCAGCACCGCCTTCTTGACCTGCAGTCTTTTTCCTGACCTCTCCACCCCACCCCCTCTCCGGCCTAACACACTCACCTTAAACTCCATCCACCTATCGCATTCCCAACCGCCCCCCCCCCAAGTCCCTCCTCCATACCTTTTGTCTTAGCCTGCTTGGCACACCTTCCTCATTCCTGAAGAAGGGCTTATGCCCGAAACATCGATTCTCCTGATCTCCTGCTCCTTTGATGCTGCCTCACCTACTGCGCTTTTCCAGCAACACATTTTTAAGCTCATGACTCTAACTCGACAAGTTAGTAATACTCCCTGACACATATTCCATGTCTCACTCTTCTCTTCCAGAAACTTTCTGGGCTTGGTTTTCAAATGAGTTTCAAAACCTCAAAGTTGTACATATATAGGGGTCCTGTGATCCAACTGTAGTGAAATACCCCTACCTTACACTTGATCCATCCTTTTGAATAAAGCCAATATTCCACTTGCTTTCCTTTTTTAAAATTTTTTCATGGGCTGTGGGCATTACTAGCTGGGTCAGCATTTATTGCCTGTCCCTAGTTGCCCTTGTGAGCTGCTTTCTTGAACTGCTGTAGTCCATGTACTGCAGGTAAACGTAAATGCCCTCAAGAATGAAATTCCGGGATTTTGATCAAGTAACACCAATAATATATTTCCAAGTCAGGATGGTGAGTGGCTTGGAGAGAACAATGTTTCTATGTATTTGTTGCCCGTGTCCTTCTATATGGCTTTGGAAGGTGATGTCTAGGGATCTTTGGGTGAATTTCTGCCCTGCCTCTTGTAGATAGTACACACTGCTGCTGCTGAGTGTCATTGGTGGACTAAGCAGATAAAGTGCCAATCAAGCAAGCTGTTTTGTCTTGGATGAGCCACACTCATTCAGATAAGTGGCTGACATTCAAACTAGTCGTGCCTTATGCCTTGCAAATAGTGGACTAGACTTCAGCAATCAAGATGTGAGTTACTCACTGCAGAATTCCCAGCTGCTCTTGAATCCATTGTATTTATATGGTTAGTCCAGTTCAAATTCTAGCCATTTGAGGAATTCAGTGATGGAATGTCATTGAATGGCAGGGATGATGGTTAGATTCTCTCTTGTTGGGCAGTTGTGTGGTATGAATATTACTTGCAAGATTTCATTCCAAGTCTCCAGGAATAAAAACAAACATTGCAAAATGGCATGTAACCTGTGGTATATGGTGTGGAATATTTTAGCTGTGATATATTACAAACTTTATAGAAGGTGTCATGGCTTTATTTATTACTGTGAATGTGGTCAGCAATCTCATAGAGTCATAGAGATGTACAGCACAGAAACAGACCATTTGGTCCAACCTGTCCATGCTGACCAGATATCCCAACCCACTCTACTCCCACCTGCCAGCACCCGGCCCATATCCCTCCAAACCCTTCCTATTCATATACCCATCTATATGCCTTTTAAATGTTGCAATTGTACCAGCTTCCACCACATCCTCTGGCAGCTCATTCCATACACGTACCACCCTCTGTGTGAAAAGTTGCCCTTTAGGTCTCTTTTATATCTTCCCCTTCTCACCCTAAACCTATGCTGGGCGGCACGGTGGCTCAGTGGTTAGCACTACTGCCTCACAGCGCCAGAGACCTGGGTTCAATTCCCGCCTCAGGCAACTGTCTGTGTGGAGTTTGCACATTTCCCCCTCGTGTCTGTGTGGGTTTCCTCCGGGTGCTCCGGTTTCCTCCCACAGTCCAAAGATGTGCAAGTTAGGTGAATTGGCCATGTTAAATTGCCCGTAGTGTTAGGGGCAGGGGTAAATGTTAGGGGAATGGGTCTGGGTGGGTTGTGCTTCGGCGGGTCGGTGTGGACTTGTTGGGCCGAAGGGCTTGTTTCCACACTGTAAGTAATTTAATCTCTAATTAGGTTGCTTACAGTGTGGAAACAGGCCCTTTGGCCCAACAAGTCCAAACCAACCCTCCGAAGAGCACCCACCCAGAGCCATTCTCCTACATTTACCCTTTCACCTAACACTATGGGCAATTTAGCATGGCCAATTCACCTAACCTGCACATCTTTGGACTGTGGGAGGAAACCAGAGCACCCAGAGGAAACCCACACAGACACAGGGGGAATGTGCAAACTCCACACAGACAGTTGCCTGAGGCGGGAATTGAACACAGGTCTCTGGCGCTGTGAGGCAGCAGTGCTAACCACTGTGCCACCATGCCGCCGTAATCTATGCCCTCTAGTTCTGGACTCCCCGATCCCAGAGAAATGACTTTATCTATTTATCCTATCTATGTCCCTTATCATTTTATAAACCTCTATAAGGTCACCCCTCAGCCTCCGGCGCTTTAGGGAAAACCGCCCAGCCTATTCAACTTCTCCCTGTAGCTCAAATCCTCCAACCCTGGCAACATCCTTGTAAATCTTTTCTGAACCCTTTCAAGTTTCACAACATCTTTCCGATAGGAAGGAGA
>NC_057711.1:130366866-130374236 GCF_004010195.1 Chiloscyllium plagiosum
ATGACAAAAAGTAGTGGACCCAGCACTGATCCTTGTGGCACTCCACTGGTCACAGGCCTCCAGTCTGAAAAACAATCCTGTACCACCACCCTCTATCTTCTACCTTTGAGTCAGTTCTGTATCCAAATGGCTAGTTCTCCCTGTATTCCATGAGATCTAACCTTGCTAATCAATCAGTCTCCCATGGGGACCCTTGTCGAATGCCTTACTGAAGTCCATCTCGATCACATCTACTGCTCTGCCCTCATCAATCTTCTTTGTTACTTTTTTTTTAGATTAGATTACTTACAGTGTGGAAAGAGGCCTTTCCGCCCAACAAGTCCACACTGACCCGCCGAAGCGCAACCCATTCCCCTACATTTCCCCCTTCACCTAACACTACGGGCAATTTAGCATGGCCAATTCACCTAACCTGCACATCTTTGTGACTGTGGGAGGAAACCGGAGCACCCGGAGGAAACCCACGCAGACACGGGGAGAATGTGCAAACTCCACACAGACAGTCGCCTGAGGCGGGGATTAAATCTGGATCTCTGGCGCTGTGAGGCAACAGTGCTAATCACTGTGCCACCGTGCTGCCCACCAAAAAACTCAATCAAGTTTGTGAGGCATGAGTTCCCACGCACAAAGCCATGTTGCCTATCCCTAATCAGTCCTTGCCTTTCCAAATGCATGTACATTCTGATCCTCAGGATTCCCACCAACAACTTGCCCACCACCAACATCAGGCTCACTGGCCTATAGTTCCCTGGCTTGTCTTTACTGCCCTTCTTAAATAGTGGCACCACGTTTGCCAATCTCCAGTCTTCTGGCACCTCACCTGTGACTATCAATGATACAAATATCTCAGCAAGAGGTCCAGCAATCATTTCCCTAGCTTATTACAGAATTCTAGGGTACACCTGATCAGGTGCTGAGGATTTATCCAGTTTTATGCGTTTCAAGACATCCAGCACCTTCTCCTCTGTAATATGGACCATCTATTTCCCTACATTCTATATCTTCCATGTCTTTTTCCACAATAAATACTGATGCAAAATATTCATTTAGTATCTCCCCCATTTTCTATGGCTCCACACAAAGGCCGCCTTGCTGATCTTTGAGGGGCCCTATTCTCTCCCTAGTTACCCTTTTGTCCTAAATGTATTTGTAAAAACCCTTTGGATTCTCCTTAACTCTATTTGTCAAAGCTAACTCATGTCCCCTTTTTGCCCTCCTGATTTCCTTCTTAAGTATACTCCTACTGCCTTTATATTCTTCTAAGGATTCGCTCAATCTATCCTGTCTATATCTGACATATGCTTCCTTCTTTTTCTTAACCGAAATCTCAAATTCTTTCATCATCCTGCATTCCCTAAACATACCAGCCTTTCCTTTCACCCTGACAGGAATATACTTTCTCTGGACTGTCATTATCTCATTTCTGAAGGCTTCTTATTTTCCAGCTGTCCCTTTACCCGCAAACATCTGCCTCCAATCAGCTTTTGAAAGTTCTTGCCTAATACCGTCAAAATTGGCCTTTCTCCAATTTAGAACTTCAACTTTTAGATCTGGTCTATCCTTTTCCATCACTATTTGAAAACTAATAGAATTATGGTTGTTGGCCCTAAAGTGCTCTCCCACTGGGACCTCAGTCACCTGCCCTGCCTTGTTTCCCAAGAGTAGGTCAGGAGAAGGCTAATTTATGTGTCCCTCAAAACTATACTTCACAGAATTAACATATAATAAAAACTGTAAATTATCAACCTCTTAAACAAATGCTGGAAACACTAAACCAATCAGAGCCAAATTGCAAAGAAAAGAGATAAGTTGACATTTTGTATTAACCCTTCATCAGAACTCCAAGACATTGTGAATGGCTTCCTTCCACACTGGAGGGAGTCAGTTGGGATTTAAAAACAAAACACAGTAAACGCCAGTGGGAATGAAGCACAATACATGAGCCAATGATAACATAGAGTATCACACAAGAAGGGCAGATTGACTTGTGAAGTGTTTGAGTGGCAAAGATGTTTAAATGGCAGCAATGATATTAGACTAAAAAATAGGAATAAGGAATAAACCAAATAAACATAATTACACATGAGTAATGTCGGAACAACAGAGAAAATGGAGCATAAGAGCTGCAAAATGGCAATTCAGAAAAAATACCGCGATGATTTAAGAGGTGCATTTTGTTCTTTTTATATTGAGAGAGATTGAGACAGAGGTTCAGAGCGGTCTGCTCCAATCCAATAGTGTAAACAGCTTGTGAGGCAGTGTGGTTCTTCTTAAAGCTTGAACATAAAGCAGCGTGAATGGGTGGGGTCAAGCTCCCACAAAACCACGATTTTAGTTTAACTTCCAGTAGCTGTTAGGGTTTAGAAGCTGTTATCCATCTCTCCCTGTGACAGCAAACCACATGCATTCTCGCTCTCATTCAGAGATTTCTTTTGATGTTCTTTCCTCCTGGACTGGAGAATTGCATGTGAGACAATCTATTTGACTGAATTTGCATTTGCCAAGGGTGTGTTATGGGATGTTACTATATTGAAACAGGTGCTGCTTAGTAGCTAAATAATCAATTATTCTGTTAAGTTTTCCAGTGAAGTAAAGTTATTTCAACTCTTCTTTCTTTGGTTTGCATTTTAACCATAGTGTAAGAATAAAGTGTGTTTTGCTTCAAGCCTGGTAATTTAACCAATTGAATTGCATCCGGAACACAATACTTTACACTTGCTTTTAAACTTCAGAAAAGGTTGCAGTCTAGGCTATGTCCTTAACATATTTTGAGGGGGGTTGGTCTGGTCCATAACAAAACTGATAAATAACCAGGCCCAGCAACCTTGGAACAACAGGAAAAGGTGTACATCAAAGCTGAAGCCTGGACCACCAGCACACTGTGCTCATTGACCATTCCCAGCTTGTCCCTCAGACTATGCCACATTTCAGGAAGTACCTCATTAATAGTAAACTTCCATGGAACCCTACGAAGCCCTGAAAGGGACTATATAAATGCAAGCTCTTTCTCTGTCAAATCATTGGCACTGAAACAGGAGACTGAGGGTGGTGTTCGAGTTATTGTTTTTTGGACTGATGACCTCTGACCAGCAGTGTGCTGCAAAGATCAATGCTTTTTGTCATTTATATAAAAAATCTGGAGTTGAATATAGGAGGCACCGTTAGTAAATTTGCAGAGAACACCAGAATAGGCAGTGTAGTGACAGTGAAGAACAGTACAACAGGGTACTGATTAGATGGAGAAAGTGGGCCAATGGGCCAAGGAGTAACAATTTGAAGTTTAATTTAGATAAATGTGAGGTGTTGCATTTTGATAAAGTAAACCAGGGCAGGACTTATACAGCTAATGTACAGTGTTGCTGAATAAAGAGACCTGGGATGTAAGTCCTTGTTCCTTGAAAGTAGAGTTGCAGGTAGAATGGATAGTGAAGAAGACATTTGCCTTTTTTTTAAGATTCTCTACAGTGCAGGAACAGGCCCTTCAGCCCAACAAGTCCACACCAACCCTCCAAAGAGTAACCCACCCAGATCCATTCCCCTACTAATGCACCTAGCACTATGGGCAATTTAGCATAGTCAATTCACCTGACCTGCACATCTTTGGACTGTGGGAGGAAAACGGAGCAGACACGGGGAGAATGTGCAAATTCCACACTTGCCTTAATTAGTTAGTGCATTGAAATTGTGACTGTACAGGGCTTTGATGAGGCCACTTTCAGAATACTGCACTGAATTCTGGTCTCCATACTGTGGGAAAGATGTTGTAAAACTTGCAAGGTTTAGAAAAGATTTCCAAGGGTGTTGCCACGATTAGAGGGTGTGAGCTACAGGGAGAGGCTGTCTTATTCCTAGAATAGGGGAGTCCAGAACTAGAGAGCACAGGTTTAAGGTGAGAGGGGGAAGAGGACCTGAGGGGCATCATTTTCACACAGAGTGGTGCGTGTATGGAATGCCGGAGGAAGTGGTGGAGGCTGGTACAATTACATTTAAAAAACATCAGAAAGGGTATCTGAATAGGACGGTTAGGACCAAGTGCTAGCCAATGGGACTAGACTAATTTAGTTTAGTGGGCATGGACGAGTTGGACCAAAGGGTTTGTTTCTGCATGATGTATGAAAAACAAAAAGATGAAATATCTAATTAAATGCTTTTGGCTTTTAAAATCAAACACTGAAATCAAAGAACTGCGAGTATCTAATGAAAAGCATTTATGTATTAGCTCCTCAGAATTGTGCTTTTTTTTAACATTCGGAAGTGTTATTGCAAAAACCGAAAACTTTCCCACCTTGGCTTATTTTTGTTTTTAACCTTACCTGTCCCACCATCAGTAATTCCCGCGCAGCCAGTTAGAAATTTCCAGACAAAGCCCATTTTGGCCATTGTACAGGCCTGTACTGAGTTTCGTTGTTTAATCAGAGTTAACGCTCCAATCAACAGATGGGGTGGGAATGCAGGTTTGTCCTCATTTCCCTGAAAACTGGTTGAACGGTTGGATCTGGGGCCTGGCTTTGCCTCCCCTCTCCCCTCTCCCCTGTCAATTGCTATTTCTCTGTGTACGGCTATTAATGTTAATTGTTTATTTATAAACAATTCTATTTTTTTTTAAAATCGAAAGATGGGGTCTTTGCAAATGTTGCCTTTAGATAATAATCCGAACTGACAATTAAAACCCGCTTGACGTTACAATGCTAGTGCGAGAACTTGGTGCAGTCCTGTGATGGATATCCAAGTGTTAATTTGACGGGCAGGCCAATACATTTCGGTGTAAGGAGTTGAACTGATTTCGTTATAAACAAGCTCTCAATTTACTGGGTAGGAGCAAATTACTGCAGATGCTGGAATCTGAACTAAAAACAGCAAATGCTAGAGACCACAGTGGGTTAGGCAGTATCTATGGAGAGAGAGCGCGCTAACGTTTCGAGTCTAGATGATTCTTCATCAGAGCTGAACTGGATCTTGTTTTCTGAGAGCTGGGGGTCAATGGGTCTGTAATTGCCACTCTCTGAGTCGGTTCATTAGCTTTATCCTAACTAGACATTAATGACTCAGGGGTGTGGTGCATTTCAACAGAAGCGAATTGAGAATACATCGAATTATTGTGAATTATTCTGTTGTATCTTATAATGTTTCGAAGAATTCCCAAAAAGTCTCAAATTGAACGAATGTTATACAATGAACTCGGCAGGAAATGACGAGAAACTGTTTTGGTCCCTTTTATAAAAGGGACGCAGATTCGCCTTCAGACAGGAAATCTGATGGTCTCTCTCTCTCTCCCTCTCCCTCTCCCTCTCACTCACTATCTCTCTCACACACTCACTCACTCTCTCACTCACTCACTCACTCACTCTCACTCACTCACACTCTCTCTCTCTCTCGCTGAGGGTGTTACAATTAGCAAACCTTAGGCGTTAGTCTGTCCCGAGGAAGGGTCACTAGACCCGAAACACTCGTCTGTCTCTTCACAGATGCTGGCAGACCTACTGAGTTTCTCCAAAAATGTCAGTTTATGTTTCAAATCCCCAGCTCTATGTTTATTTTGGCCAGGCATCAACCTCTAGCGGAGAAGGTGCAGTCTGTGCCAAGTTAATAATTATCATTATCCAAGCGGCTGATCATAGCAGTACCACTTTCCGGCTCTTTGTCGGTACAGGATAAAGCCAGCTCTGTGATTCGGGAATGCTGTGGTTGTTGGATGTACTCGATACTATTAAAAGAGGGAACGCAACAAGACAATAGAGGTTTCGAGAGAGCGCTTACTGGAATAAAGGGATAGAATCTAAAAACAATGGAAGATTTAGTGCCCTTCCACTTCAGAGTTCTCAGCTCACAGTTAACATGAAATGTAGGGGATCTCGTCTTTCGATGTGTTTGGATTATGGAATCCCTACAGTGTGGAACAGGCTGTTTGGCCGACTTTCTGAACAGCATTCCACCACATCCCTGTAATCCTGCATTTCCCATAGCCAGCCCGGCTGGTCAGCACATCCCTGAACACTATGGGCAATCCATCTTAAACCTAACCAGGGCATCAGTGGAAACCAGAGCAGAATCTGTCAACTCCTAGACTGGATCCGAACCCGGCTCCGTGATGTTGTGAGGCAGCACTCTGAGGGACCCCTGATGAAGGGCTTTTGCCCGAAACGTCGATTTTGCTGCTCCTCGGATGCTGCCTGAACTGCTGTGCTCTACCAGCACCACTAACCCAGACTCTGAGAGATCCCGCCTCCCCTTCATAACATGCTTCTGAAAACCGTGAGCTGATAAATGTGGGGAATGGTAAATCTATCATGATATATGCAAGCCCTATCTCCCACCTCGTTCACCTGGATATCGAAATAAAATGGTGTTTAAATAAAGTATTTTTTTTGTTTTGAGGATTTGATTTATCCCCCCCATCCCTCCCCCGATGATGAGAACTGGTGCTGGCTCCTGTTTGACTTGACTCTGTGCCTTTCCCACGCGGCTCGGTGGGATTAGGATTAGTTTTCATACTTTATGGGTGGGTATTACCAGGATTCAGTTCCGTGCTGAAGGGAGGGGGGGGGGGGGGGATGGATGTGAGGAAAACAGCTTTGAACTTTACATTTTTACATCGACTGCACGAAGCTCGCCCCACCCCCGACCAAACCGTGCACAAACATTTCAGCGGGTACCCCCTCTCGGGAAAGGTGCCCACACTGAGCTATAGTTTTAGCACCGTACATGACAACATAACTACATCAGCACGTCTGAAAACCAAACAGAAATCTACATCAAAAACAGAATTTGTTGGAAAAGCTCAGCAGGTCTGGCAGCATCTGTGGAGAGAAATCAGAGTTAACGTTTCAGGTCGAGTGACCCTTCCTCAGAACTCAACATCAACTTGTACCAAATTTCCAAGAATGTAATTAGACAAATTCCGATTTCAGTTCTCTAATCTCTCACGCTGTTGGTGATTGTATTGAGAGAGCTTGTGTACACAGCACTGCATCCTGGTTGTACAACCTTCACACAATATGACCATTTAGTACTCCAATATCTTGAACAGCTTTCCCCGAAGGTCTGTCCGTTTTTGGCGTTCATTTCTTTACCCGCTGAACACTCCGGAGGCTTGAAACGTGAGCTTGCTCTCCCTCTGTCTCTCCATGGGTACTGCCTGACTCCAGCCTCTACAGAGTGTGCGCACAGTTTGCTCTGTGGGAATGCTTCCTCGAAGGTATGGGAATTTTTTTTCCCCAGATATTTGTTGTTTGGATGCACGGGGTGTCCTCTTGCCCAGATTCACTAAACACTGCCAGGCTTTCTGGGGCGGGGGGGGGGGGGAAAAGGGGTGGGGGGGGGGGGCTGGGGAGATGGTAAGCCTACCCCACCTCCCACCCCAGAGGCTCCCT
>NC_057711.1:130375203-130377884 GCF_004010195.1 Chiloscyllium plagiosum
CACCCACCCACACACCCGCACACACACACCCACCCACACACACCCACAAACACACACACACACACCCATACACCCTGACACACACACACACCCACACACAGCCACAAACACACACACACACACCCACAGCATCGGTCTGCGGCTCTCTCTGTGCAACAGCAACCGGTCGACCCCTCGCTCGTTCCTTTACATCGACACAAACTCTTTCCAAAACACCCCAATTATTGAGCAACTTCAGATGTCGGTGAATATTTTTGGTCTGGGTTTATTACTCCGTCCCACAGGATCTCCCCTTTCCTCAATAAAAAACAAACCCCAATGGTCCCAGTTCCTTCACCATTCTCCCGGGGCTTCTCAATGATCTCCTCCAGATACCCCCACAATCAGTTCCCGCTCTCAGGGGGAGAGAGGGAGAGAGATAGGGAGAAGATAATGACAGAAATACAGGGGAGAGGCAAGACGGAGATGGTAGAGAAAGAAGTCAGAGATAATAGCGAAATAGAGAGCGCCATAGAGATAGGTAAGAGGTGTCTGAAAGGAGAAATGGGAGGATCATTACAGAGATGAGAGTTCAGCAGAGACATGCCGTCTGCATAGCGCATGCGTTAAACCGTCCTATAAATGCTTTCCAAACTGTTCTTTGCAGATTCTCCTCAGGTAAAAGCAGAGGAAACAGTTTCAGCTCAGTCACTCCCAGCTCAGTCACCCCCAGCTCAGTGACTCCCAGCTCAGTGACTCCCAGCTCAGTCACTCCCAGCTCAGTCACTCCCAGCTCAGTGACTCCCAGCTCAGTCACCCCCAGCTCAGTCACTCCCAGCTCAGTCACCCGCAGCTCAGTATCCCCCAGCTGAGTGACTCCCAGCTCAGTCACTCTCAGCTCAGACACTCCCAGCTCAGTCACTTCCAGCTCAGTGACTCCCAGCTCAGTCACTCCCAGCTCAGTATCCCCCAGCTCGTGACTCCCAGCTCAGTGACTCCCAGCTTAGTATCCCCAGTCCTGCTATTCCCAGCTCAGTCACTCCCAGTTTAGTCACTCCCAGCTCAGTCACTCCCAGCTTAGTATCCCCAGCTCTGCTATTCCCAGCTCAGTCAATCCCAGCTTAGTCACTCCCAGCTCAGTCACTTCCAGCTCAGTGACTCCCAGCTCAGTCACTCCAGCTCAGTCACCCCCAGCTCAGTGACTCCCAGCTCAGTGACTCCCAACTCAGTCACCCCCACCTCAGTCACCCCCAGCTCAGTCACTCCCAGCTCAGCCACTCCCAGCTTAGTCACTCCCAGCTCAGCGACTCCCAGCTCAGTCACTCCCAGCTCAGTCACCCCCAGCTCAGCCATTCCCAGCTCAGTGACTCCCAGCTCAGTGACTCCCAGCTCAGTCATTCCCAGCTCAGTGACTCCCAGCTCAGTGACTCCCAGCTCAGTCACTCCCAGCTCAGTCACCCCCAGCTCAGTCACTCCCAGCTCAGTGACTCCCAGCTCAGTGACTCCCAGCTCAGTGACTTCCAGATCAGTCACTCTCAGCTCAGTCACTCCCAGCTCAGTCACCCCCAGCTCAGTCACTCCCAGCTCAGTGACTTCCAGATCAATCACTCTCAGCTCAGTCACTCACAGCTCAGTGACTTCCAGCTCAGTCACTCCCACCTTAGTCACCCCCAGCTCAGTCACTCCCACCTTAGTCACCCCCAGCTCAGTCACTCCCAGCTCAGTGACCCTAGCTTAGTGACTCCCAGCTCAGTCACTCCCAGTTCAGTCACTCCCAGCTCAGACGAAGAGAAAGTGAGGTTGCTGTCCGGGAGCAGCTCCGGACAGTGAGGTTCAGGGTGAGGAGGATCTTGTGTTTAACTAGAGCTCCCGGTCAGGGAGCAGGCGAGGCTGGGGGGTTAGCTGGGGACGGTGGGGTGTGGACAGGACAGGACAGAGAGGCTTCATTAGGCTTCATTCCTGATGAAGGGCCTTTGCCCTAAAAGTTGATTCTCCTGCTGCTCGGATGCTGCCTGACCTGCTGTGCTTTTCCAGCAAAACACTAATCAGGACAGAGAGAAGTGGTTTTGCCCCTGGACGTTCCGTCAGGGATGAGCCTGGGTGGGGAGCCGGGCGGGGGTGGGGGTCCCGGGGAAGTGGAGCTGGTCACTGCAGGAGTGGGAGAGGAGGGGTCCGGGCCGAGCCGAGAGCTGGAGCCGCTGACTGGCCCCGGGGATGAGGAGGAGGGGGCGGTGTACCCGGAGAGCAGTGAGCAGCGCTGTACGGGGAAGCTGCTGAAACCTCCCTACTCCTACATCGCCCTGATCACCATGGCTATCCTGCAGAGCCCACACAAGAAGGTGACCCTGAGTGAGATCTGTCAGTTCATTAGCAGTCGCTTCCCTTATTACCGAGAGAAATTCCCAGCCTGGCAGAACTCCATCCGCCACAACCTCTCCCTCAATGACTGCTTCATCAAGATGTCCCGGGAGCCGGGGAACCCGGGAAAAGGCAGCTACTGGAGCCTGGACCCAGCCTCCGAGGGAATGTTCGAGAACGGCAGCTTCCTGCGCCGCAGACGGCGCTTCAAGAGGCAGACCCAGAGGGAGAGCTCAGCCTCCCTCCCCCCAGCTCCCTCCCTCCTCCCCCCTGCTCCCTCCCTCCTCGCCCCAGCTCCCTCCCTCCTCGCCCCAGCTCCCTCCCTCCTCCCCCCAGCTCCCTCC
>NC_057711.1:130378375-130386860 GCF_004010195.1 Chiloscyllium plagiosum
CCCTCCTCCCCCCTTCTCCCTCCAGCTCCCTGGCCCTCTCTGACACGGCCTTCCTCTGTTATCCTGCGCAGAGCCTCCGGCCGATACTCCGGGGGGCAGCCGGCAGCTCAGAGGCCGAGCCCTCTCGCCTCCTGCAGAGCACCTCATTCAGCATCGAGAGCCTGATCGGAGCTGGTTCCTCTCCCCCCGTGAGCCTCCCAGCCTGGGCTAGCCCTCCGTACTGTCACCCTTTGCAGTCCAGCCCCTGGCTGCTCTCCACCGTCCTGAACATGTCCACAAGACGCGTGTACAACTCCAGGAACAACCGTCTGATGGGAACCCCCTCCACCAGGCTCCCTCTCCGCTCCCCACCCTAAACAAAACCTTAGATTGCCGCCCCTCTCCTCCGGGACATTGATTAAATCCACCCCAAGCCCGGAACCCTGCACCAAACCCCCTGGGAACATCACTGCACAGCGAATTGTAGACTTGTCCCATTTCCTGTGTTGTGGCTCTCTCTCTGAGACTGAGATCTACAGTGTGCACCGGCCAGCTCCCTCGGTTCGACACGATTCCGAAACTTATCCAAGTCTCGTGGAATGAAAACAGGAGTTTTCCCACTCAGTGGGCGAGGTGACATCGGTGAAGAGAGAGTGTTTCGAAGGGAAGACCACCCTAAATGTTCACTGTTCCTGTTCTTCCGCACGAAAGAAAAATACTTTTCAGATTTCTTCGGATCAACCACCTCAGCGATCGGTTATTGCACACAAGTGGAACCTGAACCCTGCTCTCCTAGCCCAGAGATTGAGACACAACCCTTTGCTTCCTTTTCTCATCTCCCAGTTGGTCTCTGGGTCGAGGGGAGCTGAACCCAAACCTGTGCATCTACAAGATCAAGCCATCGATATAACCAACCCCCCAGATGGAGGCTAAAGGAGACTCTCTATTTGAGTTTACGGGCTACAATTCAAAGGGAATATTTGGGGCAGGCCATCGGTGTGTATACTCGGGTGTGTGTAAGCGGTAAACGAGAGCGAACTTATTGTATGGTAAACAGTTTTTTTCTTTAAACAGAATCCTAATGTCCGTCCTTGGCGGTTGGTATCGGTCTCCTGCAGAAACGATGTACGGGAGCCAGTGTTGGACTGGGGTGTACAAAATTAAAAATCACACAACACCAGGTTATAGTCCAACAGGTTTATTTGGAAGCACGAGCTTTCGAAGCGACGCTCCTTCATCAGGTGGTTGTGGAGAATAAGATTGTAAGACACAGAATTAATAGCAAAAGTTTACAGTGTGATGGAACTGAAATTATACATTGAAAAAGACCTGGATTGTTTGTTAAGTCTCTCGTCTTCTTAGAATGACCATGTTGGTTTCAGTTCTTTCCTATATAAATCCCAGAACTTCCTTTAAATTACAGTCTCAAGTGAACTTTAACAGTGAGTGTTCCGCAGCGCTCCGAAAGCTAGTGCTTCCAAATAAACCTGCTGGCCTATAGCCTGTAGAAACCATTTGTTCTGGTGCAGTAGGTGAATAAAAACCATTGCAGGGTCGCGTTAGTATCTTGATCGGTGTTTGGTAGCTTTCTGAAATCGCTTGGGTTTGTTTTTAATCGCTAACCCAGCCTTGAAAACAAAACTCCGATTAAATGTTGTATTTCCAGTTGAGTTTGCCTGTGGTAGCAGGCGTGTAGATAGCATCAAACATCAGCACTCTGTTCTCGTCATCCAAAATGTTCCATCCGGAACAAGGCTCACTGGACTGGAAACGTAAGGAGCACAAGAACAGGCACAGGTCATTCAGCCCCTCCTAGCTGGTCTACTGTTCAGTGTGATCGGAGCTGATCTGTGGTCTTTCTCCATATCCCATACTCCTAATACCTCCCCTCCCCACACCCACCCTCCACTTTTAACAAAAACAGATATAACCTTCACTCCTCACAGATGCTGAATTCCTCCAGTCATTTCTGTTTTGGTTTCTTCTCTATTCCTTGTTGATCCGCCTTTAGATGAAGGAATGTACAGTCCACCCTCTGTGGGGTTTCATTCAAGGCTCCTAGTCCCCTTCACAACTAACAGGAGAACATTACAAATGGGAGCAGGGGAAAACCACACAGCTGCCGGAGTCTGTTCCTCTATGAGCGAATTCCCCATTCACCAACCCCAATCCCATGTTTGCAGCAGTTACCAATGGGCCTCAGCGTGAGGGAGGCGGTTCTCTGACGGTCCCGAGCCGTTCCCCCATTGTCCTGGGCAACCCTTGGCCATCAGCCAACCTCAACCGGGATGGTGGGAAACTACAGGGAATTTTACAATAATCCTGGAGGAATAAAAACCGAAAGACCTGCGGATGCTGGAAATCAGAGACAAAAACAGAAATTGCTGGAAAAGCTCAGCAGGTCTGGCAGCATCTGTGGAGAGAAGTCAGAGTTAACCTTTCGATTCGAGTTACCTTTCCGCAGAATACGTTCTTGTGGAAATGTTTTGCGTAAATGAGCCCCATTAAAACTGAGAGTGCATTTTAAATTTTAAACAAGTGTCTTATTGACTTGTGTCGGAAAGTTTTGTAAAGTATAATGACGGCATTAATGGATGTTAAGGATAACGTTATAACAAAAATACATTTTGCTTGATTTTGATTCTAATGTAGCAGTGAGGGATTTCTAAACGTACATTCGATGGAAAAGGCCGAAGAGATTTCGGAGTTCGTTAGGAACGGTCCATGATCTGTTGAACATAATCATATTCGTGAATAATAAAGTTATATTGAACGGGTTTACTGTTCCGTATCGTTTAAAACAAACGGTGGTGTGTTCACATGTAAACAATGTTGACTATAAATAACCCGCGACTTTTCCTTCTTAAAACGAACGGAAATATTATTTTAAAAGAGCAGGTCAACACGATTTGCTGAAATTATTGTTACAAATAAACAGACCCCAGCTCAGAGTAAGGTTCAACAACTACTCAAACTTGCACACCGATGCATTCGGGCAGATTCCTATCGGTTTAAATTCAGATTTTCCGTTCCAAGCGATTCTAAATAAGAAGGTTTATAGGAAGTGGAATCGGACGAAGTGACAGTGTCACATAGTTACGCTCTCAGCTATTTATTTGTGAAACAGTTGGACGCGGAAAACATCGCCATTTGTCGAAAGTCAGTCTTCAGTTAATTCCAGTTTCGCCTGTATTCAACGCCAATTAACCCCAACCATCGAACATTATTAACATCGTCAGAAATCACAGGACTCCAGGCTATGGAACAGGACTCCAGGTTATAGAAAAGGACTCCAGGTTATAGAACTGGACTCCAGGTTATAGAACTGGACTCCAGGTTATAGAACAGGACTCCAGGTTATAGAACTGGACTCCAGGTTATAGAACAGGACTCCAGGTTATAGAACAGGACTCCAGGCTATAGAACTGCACTCCAGGTTATAGAACAGGACTCCAGACTATAGAACTGCACTCCAGGTTATAGAACTGGACTCCAGGCTATAGAACTGCACTCCAGGTTATAGAACAGGACTCCAGGCTATAGAACTGCACTCCAGGTTATAGAACTGCACTCCAGGCTATAGAACAGGACTCCAGGCTATAGAACTGCACTCCAGGTTATAGAACAGGACTCCAGGCTATAGAACAGGACTCCAGGCTATAGAACTGCACTCCAGGTTGTAGAAGAGATTTATTTGAAATCACAAGTTTTCGGAGCGCCAGCGCACGTCCACATCATTACTATCATTATTCACAGTACGGTAAGGTTCACTGGACCTATTCCTGCTACAGAGCACTGACAGAGGTCCAACATCTAGAATCATACAGCACAGAAAAGACCCTTCGGCCCATCTGTACCGTCAAAAATATACCACTACCTACAGTAGCCTTCCCTCTCTCGCATGAGACCCATAGTCTTGAATGAAGGGCATTCCTGATGAAGGGCTCCTGCCCGAAAAGTCGGTTCTCCTGCTCCTCGGACGCTGCCTGACCGGCTGTGTTTTTCCAGCACCACACTCTCGACTCTGACTCTCCAGCACCTGCAGTCCTCACTTTCTCCATTGTCTTGTCTGTCATAGCTTTGTTAAGTTGAAGAAGATATTAGTGAGCACATTAATGATTAGGGTCGCCGGGATAATGTTTTGAAAACGTCCTACTCCTTTAAGTTAATTTAACCAACTGCTTTCAAACTCGGTCCGATAATAAGACAGTGAGGGCTCGATAAACTTTATTTCAATGGAGCATTATAACCGCATGATCTTTCTTTTCTTTTCACAAGTTAGATATTTGTTCTTTGCTCTACCAGGTTCCTAACTACTATAACGCTGTTAAATTGGTTCAGGAAGACAGCTCATCACCACCTTCTCTGAAGTATCTCGGAATGGGCATTAAATACTCGCCCAGCCAGTGACACCCATATCCCAGGAGAGAATTCTTTTAAAAATCTCTGTGGAGAAAGGTGATACATGTATACTTTAACAACATTACATTTAAAGTACTTTTCTATCAATATCTACTCCAGTAATCTAAAGGCCTTATGTTAGCAGCTGACATCAGTTTAATTTTTATAACAAGGTGAAATAACCTGCACATCACAAACGCTACAATACAGGAGGAGGCCAGTATCCTGTTTAAGTCTGCACCAATTCTTTGGTCACTTGTGCTCTCCCCATGCTCATTCCTGAAGAAGGGCTCCGGCCCGAAACGTCGATTCTCCTGTTCCTTGGATGCTGCCTGACCTGCTGCGCTTTTCCAGCGCCACTCTCTCAACTCTCCTCATACGTTTACAGTTGCTTACTTGTCAGTAAAATTCAATCCCTTTTGAAAACTACTATTGATTAATATTTCATCACCAGATCAAACATTCCAAATGTTAACTATTCTGTATGTTTTAAAATAAACTCTGTTCCATGCACTTGTAGCGGCACCATTTTGATATCAACAATTGGAAACTGTTTTGCTTATCTAAATGAATAATTTAGAGCAGCTCTATCAGATCCTTTCTAAGCCTTCCCTAATACAAGGAGATAAAATATCTGGGAGAAAGTGAGGACTGCAGATGCTGGAGATCAGAGCTGAAAATGTGTTGCTGGAAAAGCGCAGCAGGTCAGGCAGCATCCAGGGAACAGGAGAATCGACGTTTCGGGCATAAGCCCTTCAGGAATAATTCCTGAAGAAGGGCTCATGCCAGAAACGTCGATTCTCCTGCTCCTCGAATGCTGCATGACCTGCTGTGCTTTTCCAGCAACACATTTTCAGATAAAATATCTGGTCTATTCATACACAATAATACTAAATTGATTGGACCAAACCTTTTCTCTTTTCCAAATTTTAAAGCCTTCCTGAAGTATAAAACTCAAAATTGGACATTATACTTCCACTGGGTCAAGGTGATGTTTTGAAAAGGCTTAACTTTTGTTTGTTGTACTCTATGCCCAGGATTCCATACACTTTACTGACATTTTTATACATACCTGGATATGCACAATCACCTTTAGGTTTCTTCATAAAATAAAGTTAGATCATTTAGTACCAACTGATTCTTCTAGCCACAATGTATAGTCTTAGACTTTCCTGCACTGGATGTTATCTGCCAAATATCAGTTCATTTTAGAACATAGAACATAGAACAATACAGCACAGAACAGGCCCTTTGGCCCACAATGTTGTGCCGAACATTTGTCCTAGCTTAAGCACCCACCCATGTACCTATCCAATTGCCACTTAAAGGTCGCCAATGATTCTAACTCTGCCACTCCCACAGGCAGCGCATTCCATGCCCCCACCACTCTCTGGGTAAAGGACCCACCCTTGACATCCCCCTTTTACCTTCCACCCTTCACCTTAAATTTATGTCCCCTTGTAACACTCTGTTGTACCCGGGGGAAAAGTTTCTGACTGTCTACTCTATCTATTCCTCTGATCATCTTATAAACCTCTATCAAGTCACCCCTCATCCTTCGCCGTTCCAATGAGAAAAGGCCTAGCACTCTCAACCTATCCTCGTACGACCTATTCTCCATTCCAGGCAACATCCTGATAAATCTCCTCTGCACCCTCTCCAAAGCTTCCACATCTTTCCTAAAGTGAGGCGACCAGAACTGCACACAGTACTCCAAATGTGGCCTAACCAAGGTCCTGTACAGCTGCAACATCACTTCACGACTCTTGAATTCAATCCCTCTGCTAATAAACGCTAATACACCATAGGCCTTCTTACAAGCTCTATCCACCTGTGTGGCAACTTTCAAAGATCTATCAACATAGACCCCAAGATCCCTCTGCTCCTCCACCTTACTAAGAACCCTACCGTTAACCCTGTATTCCGCATTCTTATTTGTCCTTCCAAAGTGGACAACCTCACACTTGACAGGGTTGAACTCCATCTGCCACTCCTCTGCCCAGCTCTGCAAATTGTCACAATACCCCTTGCACTCCCTCATTTAAGTCATCAAAATAGCAGTACTTCCACTTCTCAACATTGGAAAACAGGAAGTGACATAGGAAGAATGTTTCCTCATGAGGGAACTACAATAAAAGATCATCGTTTTTGGAGAACTGACGCCAGAGCTAAAACAGATATGGAGAAATTACTGTTTTTAAAAAGTGTCATGAATCTGTGGAATTCACTCCCTCAAAATGCAGTGGATGCTGGGACACTGAATAACTTTTAGAAGGAGAAAGACAGATTTTTTAATGAACAATGGTTTGAAGAGTTCTGGAAAGCAGGCAGGAAGGTGGAGTTGTGGCCGAGATGAGATCTGTCATGATCGACTCAAATGGCGGAGCAGGCTCGAGGGGCTGAATGGCCTACTGCTGTTCCTAGTTCTGATGTTTTCTTTCAGGTCTGAGAAGCAGCTATTCACCACAACTCTGTCTACTGTTCATTTCGCTGTTTTTATAAATGTGCTACCATGATCCTTTTAATCCCATTGGCTTCAATGTTTTAAACCGTTGTGTGTGTTTCTTCTTCAAAAACCAATTGGAAGTCTGTGAACACACGACCTTTAATGCAAACAGAAAGTGCTGGAAACTGCAGGTCGGGTTGCATTTGTGGAGGCAGGAACAGAACTAATGTTTCAAGTTGAATATGAATTTTTCAGAACACATCACCTGCACAGACATGTCAGGGAGAAACTATTGGAAAAGTGTGAACAGTTTAGCAAAAGGAAAACAGCATTAAAAATAATTAGAATATTTTTGAGATTGGACCAAATAGGGTGGATAAAAGGGGAACAGCTGCAGCATTTGTCTTGTCAAAATACGTTATTACTTTGGTTAGACCCTCGGCAAGTGACTCTTATTCCTATCATGTCATTCCAGCCGTTTGGTTTCTCTCCAGCACCACCCTGTTTTTAATTTTTTGGTGATTCTCTCTCTGCCTCATTTAATTGGACTGTAGGGCATCCCCTTGCTCCATGTTCAGCTGTTAATACTTTACTCACACCATATGACACTTTGATCACCTGAGCTGTTTTTGATCCCCTGCACTTGATCTCTCTGCCTATATGCTTCTCTCTCATTTCACCCAATGAAGGGGCTACGCTCAGAAAGCTTGTGATTTCAAACAAACCTGTTGGACTATAACCTGGAATCCTGTTAGGTTATAGTCCAACAAGACTAACAAAATACATTTGATAAGGTACTACACAAAAAGCTAATATCCAAGATGAGGGTCCATAAGAGTTGGGGATAATACATGAGCACAGAAACAGGATTAAGGACAGAAAGCAAAAAGTAAAAATGAAAGGGGCATTTTCAAATTGGCAGTCTGTGAATAGGAGAGTACCTTAAGAATCAGTACTCAGGGTTCAGGAATTTACAATTTTTATTAATTACTATACTGAGATATAGAGGATAATGTATCTAAATTTGATGGTGGTACGAGTGTATGCAAGTAATGAGGAAGACAAAAAGAAGCTGTAAAGAGATTTAAACAGGTTCAATAACCAGGGAACAAGGTGCCAGGTGGTATGCAATGTGTAAAATGTAAAATGTTTCAAGAATAGAAAAGCTGAATAGACCTTTTCAAAGGCATGAAATGTGTAAACACAATGTACACAGGTATGCAGGTTGATTTACACAATGACGCAAAGCTAGAAGGCAGATACAGCAAGTGGTTAATAAGGTATTTAGTACGTTGACTTTCATTGCAAAAGGGATTGGACTACAATCAGAAATGTGTGTTACCGAGGGCTTTGGTGAGACCCCACCCGGGCAGTTTTAGTCTCCATATTTGAGATGTATTTGGTGGAGGGGGAGGTGTGCTTGTGTGTGGGGGCGGGGGGTGCAAGTGTGTCTGTGTGTGGAGGGGTGTGTGTGCAGATTTGTGAAGGATGTGCATGTATGTCTGTGTAAAAACAATGACTGCAGATGCTGGAAACCAGATTCTGGATTATTGGTGCTGGAAGAGCACAGCAGTTCAAGCAGCATCCGAGGAGTAGTAAAATTGACATTTCGGGCAAAAGCCCTTCATCAGGAATACAGCTGTATTCCTGATGAAGGGC
>NC_057711.1:130387068-130448204 GCF_004010195.1 Chiloscyllium plagiosum
CGCATGTGTCAGGAATGTGTGTGGGGGGAATGTGCATGTGTGTGTGTGTCTGTGTGTGGGTGCAGTGTTCATGTGTGTGGAGGGTTGTGTGTGTGTGTGTGTGTGTGTCTGTGTGCGGGGGATGTGTGTGTGTGTGTAGGGAATCTGTGTGTGGGGAATGTGCACATCTGAGAGTGGAGGGTGTGTGCATGTGTGTGGAGGGCTGTGTGTGAGGGAGGTTCTTGATTATTACTCAAACTCCACCAGCCCCTGCAGAATCACTCTCAACAGCTGCTTTGCTCAACAACAGTAAATCGGTAAATGCACACATGAAGTACGGCAAAATGTATAAGATGCATGCAGATTTCATCTTTTTACAGGAGTTAAGAGATGGACCAGGAGTTTACAGTAATAAGATACATTTCTAAGACTTTGGCACCCCCCATGCATGTTTTCAAACATAAATCTGTTCTTAAGAAATCACATCTAAAATGCTAGGAGAAAGTGAGGACTGCAGACCAAAGTTGAAAAGTGTGGTGCTGGAAATTCTCCTGCTCCTCGGATGCTGCCTGGCCTGCTGCGCTTTTCCAGCAACACACTTTCTAACATCTAAAATGCTGTCTTTTTCAATCCAGACTATTGCCAAAACCTGGGTTTTTCTGGCACTTTCATTTTTAATTATATTGATATTGTGTGTAGAAGTAGTACAAAATTATTGGATTTAGTTAAGGTTACTGATAAAACAATCAGTATGCATTTCTATTAGTACACAGCAACTGCAAAACTGGAGTTTAAATTCAACTCCAAAGCTACAGTATTCTGTGGAGTTCGAGAAATCACATTATAGGAGGGATGCGATTTCACTGGAGCGGGTGCAGAGAAGATTTACCAGGATATTGCCTGGGCTAGAATGTCTCAGTCATGGAGAGAGATCAGACAGACTGGGGCTGTTTTCCTTGGAGCTGAGGAGATTGAGAGCGACTTGATGGAGACATATAAAATAATGAGGGACATAGATAGGGGAGACAGGAAGAGACATGCCCCTTGAAGAAGGGATCAACGACCGGGGGGCACCAATTTAAATTAAAGGGTAAAAGGTTTATAAGAGATGTGAAGAAAATGTTTTCACCCAGAGGACAGTGGGAATCTCGAAGTCACTGTCTGTAAGGTGGTAGAGGAAGAAACCTTCAGAACAATTAAATCGCATTTCGCTGTGCACTTGTGATGCCAAAGTGTACAAGACTATGGGTCAAGTGCAGGAAACGGGTGCAGAATCATTAGGTGGTTCTTTTTGACCACGGACCTGACAGAACGAAGAGCCTTTCTCTGTGCTGTAGATCTTTATGACTCCCAGTTGAGGGTGCTATGATCAGCCTCATAGTCCCTGGGTTCAGAAGTGACAGCTGACAGAGTTGAATGAGTTATGGATTTTGGATGAGGAAAGGGTAAAGCTCCACTGTTATGCTTTCTGGGGTAAAACAGTCTGTGTATGCAGCAGCAGGGCTTGCCTATGAAAGGTGACCCCCCCCAAAGGGAGGTAGAAAAAGTAATTAATATCCATGGAACTATATTTCAGTAAGTTGGTGAACATCATTCAGAGAACTGAAGGGTGTAAAATGTAGGTAAGAAGAAAACATAGGTCCTCCTGGAATGATTACTTGAGAAGCTTTTGTGTTTGCTGACTATAAAATAGTCTTACACAAAAGTAATTCAGAGTTCCATTGCAGTTCCTCGTGGCCATAACTGCTCATCAGCAAAATAAAACTAACCAGATCCTATCACTACATTTGCAATTTCAGTCAAAGACCATGGGGTGGCTGATACTGGAAACGGAAAAATGTCACAGCAGCGTGATTTGGGGGTACTCGAGATTTGGACTGATGCTCATTGCTGGGATTCTTGAGGCTAGAGTCTAGCTCTTTGTTGCGATGTGACAATTGAACTCTGTGGCTTGATTTAGGATTGGAAAATTGGCTGAATTCTTGCTAAAACAGAAGGGCATGCCTGACATGGGACAACTTAATGTTGACAATGAACACTCAGAACAAAAATAATGCCCCATTCTTTACTACAAACACTGTGACATCAGTGAGATCAAAGTTCACAAATAAAGTCATTTAAAATATTCTACAAATATAATTCACCGAATTATTAGATATTTGCAACTCAATCAGGTCACGGTTGAGAGTCAAAAGACTTTATTACTGGGGGTTTGTTTGTTTCTCAGGTAACGTCATCATTTGACGTGCAGTGAGGATGATGAAATCTGCTTTGGTGTGGCTAACTGTGGTGCTGGTGATAAATGCATACCAGATAGTTAAAACTCAACAAACAGACAGAGCCAATAGGAAAAAGATAATTTCCTCCAGAATAGATTTCTGTCTGTAATATTTCCATTAAAATTTCAGCTGGACTCTCCTCTCTTCATTACAGTTGAGGAAAACAGTTCTTCTAGAATTTCTTTATCCAAGTTTCTTCCTGTGGTGGGGTGGGGGAACAAAATGTATAATATAAATCCTAATATATTAATTTCTACATGTTAGTCAAAACCAAAACTAACTAACAGGAGGCAACACAGAGTACATACATTTTTGGCAAGATCAATGTCACAGGTAATTAATGCTTTAATGTTGCTTACGTAATGCAAAACACAGAATTTGCAAATAAATCAAAGAGAAATACACACAAATAATAGAGGATTTGGGAGAAGGTTGCAGTATGCTAAGCCAATTGGCCTCCTTCTGCACTGTGATGCTTCTGTGGGATATCAAATCTGACCCCGCTAGGCGGAAGTGAGCAACTGACTTATTCAATGATATTAAAAGTGTTCAGGAAATACGCTGTGACCTTTGGCATACCTGATTTTCATTACACCTCCACCTGCAACCCAGACCTTTCCCTGCCCACGTGCTTACATCCTGGAATTCTCTCTCCAAGCATTTCTGGTTGTCTAATTCTCCCTCATTTTTCAAGGCAGTTATTAAAGCTGATTTATTTTACCTTTCTTAATATTGCTTTGTTTAGTTCAGCATCAAATTTTGTTCTATAATGCTCTGGTAAAGCACCTTGGGATGTTTTATGATATTTAAAGTTCCCACATACATACAAGTTGTTGATGCATCAGATGATCTTTCAATATCCATTAATGTTTACATCATACACATGGCAAATATCAGCTTTGCAGATACTAAATTGGACAATGGGCTCGGTAGGTAACTGACCAATAACAACTTGGATCATTGTCACTATATTAATGGCTGCATGCAGGCATCAGACATAATTGAATGGCAACACAAAGGCGGCCAAATTAGGGCCAAAATATTGATCAAAGAACGCGATTCTGAGAAAGAAAGAGAAGTGGATTTTACAAGGGTTTGCACCAGAAGTTCCAGATCAGGGGATCGACGCAGCTATTGGTACGTCTGCCAATGATGGAGCCTAAAGGCTGAGATGGCTTCTTGACCAGGACAATGGGAAAGTGGAAGGAATGTGAATAGTACCGGATCAGCCATGATCCTATTGAACGGCAGTGCAGGCTCAAGGGGATGAATGGCCTATTCCTGTTCCTATTGCTTACAGTCTAAATGAGTAACTGTGTAAAAAGGAGCAGACTAATTTGTAGTAGTAATGAGAGAGGTTCAAACTTTAAGGCCATGAGGAGTTAAACACAAAAGGGAGAATTTTAAATTTGAGATTAAATACCAATAACAGAGACACTAAGCACAATGGTGGCCAAGTGTGACTTAGTATGGGACAGGATAAAGAGAGAAAAACTTAAAATCAAAACACATAGCTCAGCTTGGGAGATGGCTAGATTTATTTTGGTAACTTTGTAAACTTTTGTATTTTAAAACAAATTGGAAAATTGTTTTTTTTCTGAACTGAACAACCTAGGTAATTGTCATCACTCAAAATAAATAGTTACGTTGAACAAAATGTTAAAATATCCAAAGCATCAAAAGGAAAATAGAATAATTAAGATGTCACTTTTGTTGGTTACCTATAAATACAAATCTGTTGATTCTTTCACAGTCAGTATTCCAGTTGACTGAGGTTTCTTCCAGCTCATATAGTTCGTAGACTCCTTGAACAATCACTTGCTGTGGTTTTCCATGTATAGACACAATGGCCTGATAAACAATACATTTGACAACAATAAACCTGCTTGTTTCAAGCTGCAAGTTAAACATCTCAGACCTTAAAGAAATATAATCTATGCATCAATGAATGTTTATCAATAAATCTACAATCAGTCCAAAATGGAAACATGTACAAAATCAGAAAACAAAGAGGCATTATTAATTATACAACGTCAGATCTGGATGTTTTACAATGAAATTAAACTCTATTTCAAAACATAAACTATTATAGAAATTATTTAAAATTATTTGAACAAATTTTCTGGGGACAGAGGGCAGATTGTAGGAAAAGAATGACAAAGAGTTTGGAAGGGAGAAAAAACCTATTTGATTTGGAAATGCTAGGGGTTGAAGTTTTCCAGGACTTGACTGATGTGCGCAATGTTGAGTCATTGGGAAATAGAATGGGAACAGAAAAATGAGATTCGTGATGTTAAGAAAAAGTCTGTTTTTTTTTCTCTAATGTTTTAATGGCTAGATGAGAATCTCACAAGTGAGCAGCAAGGGATGGTCATGTATTAACATCTCATTACAACCGAATCTCGATTCATTTATATGCAGTTTGCTATTTTCTCAGGCAGTGAAGAGAAATGGGATAGTGACAATTTCCGATATGAAAATCTGAGCAGGTACCTACTACCTGCAGAAAGCTCTCACATCACACGCTGTCATGACACATCATGAACTGATTATTCATCAATTCAATACCGCACCTTAGAGCTCACCAAGAACCGACCACTGCAATGCTGCTACTAGCTGCTTTGTGAACAAGGACGGCCACCCATCTCCCCGAATGTGTCTGAGCTTGCTATCTTTGGGCTTGCTCGATTTACACCTGCCTGGGTGAGCACAGCATCTCTGCCTTGCCTTTTAGTGCAGACAGGGAGTCAGGCAGCTTGTCATGTTTGGCAGCAATAAGGAGTTAGGGGGCTGGTCCTTCTCCAGTCATGAAAGGTGGTGAGGTATCCCAAACCAGAGTCTCCGCTTTCAGTGAGGAGAAAGTGCAGAGTGCAAGAAAGGCTAGTTGCATTTATTTTTATTAGGGGTTTAGGTGGGGGGCTGGGGTTGTGCAGTAGGTGGATAAGATCTAGTGAGGGAAAATGCTGCAGAATACAATGAGGATGTAGACCATGATGGATGCAATACAGAGTTACAGTGAGCATGAGGTCGCTGGGAGAGGGGTAATTAACCTTGAGGAGCACAGAAGGTCATCAACACTCTCGCAGTATTGCTGTGTGTATCTCAGGCCTTTGGGACCACATATACCTGGATGGTTACTTCACACCAGGCTGGTGTTTGACACATTGTGCAGTTGAGTTACAAAGATGTTGACCAGCTGTGAATTCCAGAAGAAACTGGCAGCAGCGGGCATTTCGATGCTGCTTTGTGTAGGATAGTGGGAGAGCAGTAGTGCGGTGATGGGATGCACACTGAATAAGGTGAGCAGTACAGAACTGCGAGCGAAAATTCACTGGGACGTATGAAGGGAAACATGAAGCCCCCCCAAAACTGACACTTAGCTGATTTCAGAGTTAATTCAGTCCTCAGTTTCTGACCAGGGAAGAGGGCAAAGAAAATCCCATCCATTGCACAGGTGTTCTATCTGCCCCACCATGTCAAATGGACAGAAGTCTGGCAAGATCAAGATTCCCCACCAAGCTTACTGTAGCTCCCACCTTCTCGGTACCCAGCAATCCTGGTGTAGAGAGAAATTGGGATGACAACCACTGTCTGGGTGAGTGGCAGGTGAGGAATGGGTTAAAGAATGGAGGAAGTAACCAGGACACAAACAGCTTGAAGAACTGCCAATTGAATCAGGAAGATCAATTTTCTTACAACATTGTCGCTTGCTCCCAACAATAAGCAGACAAACAATATGACATTGGTCGCCCATTTCTCTGCTCCCCTCGCCCATTCTCACTCACCTCCCTTTGAACTTAGTTCTCTCGGTGCTCACAGACCTAACCCTGACTTTGTCATGAGGCCTTTTTGATAAGAGTCACTTCTACATTGCAGAGGCTGAACACCGACTCCAGGACACCTCTTCCTATCTCCCTCCTCCCATGATGCCACCATGAAGCGATTGCCTTCATGACCATCACTAACCTCAGTTCACCTGGGTCTCATGAAGAAACAATAATTAAAGACAATAGCAGCGAGTGAATGGTGCTGTTCTCTGGAAAGAAACAGAGTGCAGCCGTGCCACTGAACAAGAATCTTTAAAATGGAAACAGGGTGTGCCTTCATTAAGATTTCAATATTTGTAAAGTGGCTGTTGAAGGTATAAGACTGAAGATTTACTTTCGGTAAAATAGTTTGTTTTTGCTTTCCTTTGCATCTAATAAACTTTTGATATTCTCATGTTTAAAAAGTATATTGGCAGCTTTTTTTGAATACATTCACTGACGAACTACCAGGATAAATCAACTGCACTTTGGAATCTGATTTGTTTAGTATTACCATCCTCTTGGAGCGTACGACCATAAACGAATGAAAAAAAGTGTTTATTAGAAAATGCAAGGAAATAAGACATTAAAACTGTTTGTTTGGGAACTGCTGAATTTGAAATTCTGTGTGATTTAATTAAAACAAAATTAACACGACATGACTAACACAATTTGCCTGCATTTCTTTAAGTGAATATTTGGCTCCACTTTTGTGGAGGACAATTAGGAGCAGGTCTATATCGAATTTGACCCAAAGGTACTTATCATTAGGATCCTCTTATCCCACAGGCCCAGGGCCATTTCATGTATGTAAGTTTAGAGAGTTCATCAGGTAGCCCACACAACCAATGGGACATCACAAATTAAAGCTGAGTCTGAACCATTTCCAAATATATCATTTCTCAACAGATATGACTTGATAGCAAGAGCAGGTATCAGGAATATGGACTGTTTAATTGGCATTCTAGCCAACATGTCCCAATGCTAACTGCACTGAACTAAGTAAGTCCAGAGCAGAAATAAAATCAAGGAGCATATTGATTCACATGGCTCTGTACCAAATCTGATAGTGCAATCACTCACAAAGCCAATCAGAAGGTGTCTCAGAAGGACTAACATCACAATAAAATAACTTTAAATATTAATAAATTCCTTTCACCATTAATTTCACTTCATTTTTGTTTTTCCATTAATTCTTTTCTAAAAAAGTGAATTCAGGTTTAGTTTTAAAAACTGTGATGCACTGAAATAGAGCAAAGAATTGCAGATGCTGATGATTTTAAGGAAAAAATAGAAACTACTGGAGAAATTTCAGCAGATCTGTGAAGAGAGAGAACAGAGTTAACATTTTGAGTCCATTGGCCCTTCTTCTGAACCTTGTGCTCCAATTCTTTTATTAACACCATGATTGAAAGCAAAATCATGAAATTACATCAACATATAATATGGTTCAGTATAGCCCTTCCTCACATATTGCCCTAAAACCAAATGGCAGCCAGTAAAACCTAAATTCAGGAAATAAATCTGGAATAAAAAGCTAGTAAAGTGGTGACCATGTAACCACTGCCGATTGTCATCAAACCCATCTGGTTCACTAATAACTTTTAGGGAAGGAAATCT
This sequence comes from Chiloscyllium plagiosum, assembly GCF_004010195.1. Classification (NCBI taxonomy): domain Eukaryota; kingdom Metazoa; phylum Chordata; class Chondrichthyes; order Orectolobiformes; family Hemiscylliidae; genus Chiloscyllium; species Chiloscyllium plagiosum. Next base: position 130,394,753 of record NC_057711.1, read on the forward strand.
ACCACCCTGACCCGGTCTGGCCTATGGGTGCATCTAGGCTCAAAGCAAAGTTGTTGGCTCTTAACAAAAAAAAAACAAAGAATTGCAGATGCTGGAAATCAGAAACTAAAAGAGAAATTGCTGGAAAAACTCAGCAGATCTGGCAGCATCTGTGGAGAGAAAGCAGAGTTAACGTTTCGGGTCCATTGACCCCTCTTCCGGCAATTTGTGTTTTTGTTGTTGACTCTCAGTGGCATCCAGGGGTGGACAACAAAGGCTGGCATTGTTAGTGACACCCACATCCCATGAAAGGTCAAAAAAAGGTATTATTAATTACCTTTAAACGTATAATATCCATTGGATTGCCAGACTTATTTTTCAAACATTTTTCCCATAAAAGATTCTAAAAGAAAGAAGAAAATCTTATATTTATGTTATGTTTCATCACATTCCAAATTATTGAAATTAAACTGTTTTATTTTTGAGGTGCAGTTACTGCTGTTATGAGGGTGAACATACCCAATTCCCACATATCCAGACGCAAGGTGCACCAGAAGGACAAATAACCAGCTCATCTATCTAATGTTGAGGACAAACATTAGTCATGAAATTGGAAAGTCCCTGTTCTTTTCTTTAGTGTCACAGGATCTCTCATATCAAGTCACACAATTAGAGAAGGTAAAGAAGGCTTTGGTTTAGTTCTCATCTGAAAGATTAGAATCTCAGAATGGATTGTTTGATGCCTTCAGCTTTAAGTATGAGCTGTGTTGCTGAAAGAAGGTTTGAATCCACAATATGTTAATTCAGATGAAAATGTGACCAGTAAATTAACAGCACCTATCGCTCCAATCATCGATCAACTGTCACAGAGTATCTTAGATACAGAAGAAATACAAAATAACACTTTTATAGAATCCTTACGGTGCAGAAGCCCATCAGGTTCACACCAACCCTCCAAACAGGATCCTACTCACTCTCACCCCTTACCCTATAACCCTGCATTTCCCATGGCTAACCCAACTAGCCTATATATCCCTGGACACTATGACCAACCCACCCAATCTGCACATCTTTGGACTGTGGGAGGAAACCCACGCAGACACGGGGAGAATGTGCAAATTTCACAAAGACAGTCGCTCAATGCTGGAATCGAGCTTGGGTCGCTGGTGCACCATTCCACTAGACTGACATTCATTCATTGGTTAAATTATTTTTGAGGTTGTTATTCATTTGATTTTAGGATTTGCTTTTAAATTATGCACTGCTCTGCATACTGTAGCCCATAGTGAACAAAATCTAGAATGGGATTCAAAAGCTAAATATTAAAAATATTCTCTTAAACATGTATGTAATTTATAGTTAGGCCCAAATATTTTCCTACAAGCACAAAAAAAAAATTCAAAAAAAAAATTATTCAAAAGAAAGCACACCTGAAGGTATATGTTTAAATCTTCTTCAAGAATGGTGCCAGGGATTTCAAATGTAACTGTAAGGATCCTCTGTAATAAATGAAAAAAAACCACACACACACTGAACTTGCAAAAGCTTCACACTATGATTAATAAAGTCATACATCACACAGCATCAGGTTATAGACCAACAGGTTTATTTAAAATCACAAGCTTTTGATTTGCTGCTCCTTCGTCAGGTGAAGTGGAGGGAGGTGCACAGGCACAGAATATATAGGCAGAGAGATAATGGCAAGATAATTCCAGCTATTTAAGAGTGTCAACAGGTAAGTACAAATAGTGTGAATAAAGTGTGAACAGTTGAATAACAAATGAAGGGACGACCTATGAACGAATTAATTAAGGCAGAGAGATAATTACAATTAATAAAAAATAGGATGGTACGAGAGACAAACCAAATGGCTGGAATAACATGAGAAGGTATCGGAGTCGCATGGCAAAGGTCTAACCAATGTAACAAGTAATCCAAAACTGTACAGACTCATTAAGGCAGAGAGATAATCACAAGTAATTAGTTTGTACAGTTTTGATTACTTGTTACTTTGGTTAGACCCTCATCATGTGACTTTGGACAATGCCACAACAATACTTTCAGCAGGCAAGCTCCAAAATACATCCTAGTTCCTACAGCACTACCCGGACCCAAAATGTAATAACATTAATTAAGCCATTTTAAAGTCCTGTCTTGATTTATCTTTGCACATGCTACAGTGTAACTTGCAGCTCATACCTCTACATTAGTAGAGCACCCACAATCTTAGACAAAAATGCTTATCGTGGTAATTATGAGTCTCAATTGTCTCAAGTCAGCTCTAAATTGTCACTGCAGATATCATTCAGTTCAAAAACTGCGTCTATGCACTTTATAAATGGAGACAAGAACGTTCAAACTGATCAGGAAAACTGCAATAAAACGTAAATTATTCATAGAATCATACAGTTCAGAAGAGGCTGTTCAGTTCATCATGTCTGTACCACCAAATATATACTACCACCACTTTGTTTGACTCAGCCCATGGCCTTGAATATTATGACACTTTTAAGTTTTCATTCAAGTTATTTTAAAGAGTTGTGAGATATCTCATCTCAACTACCCTCCGTGCCAATGCATTCTAGAACCCCATCATCCTCTGGGTGAAACCGGTTTTCCTCAAATCTCTTACAGCTTAAAAGCACACCCTCCTTGTTGTTGGCGTTTGACTAAGGGGAAAGAGCTGCTTCCTAATCACCTTGTCCATACCCTTCATAATCATACACACTTCGATCAGGTCCCTCAATATCCTGGCTCCAAAGAAAACAACCCAATCTCATCCAGCCTCGCCTCATCTCTGAAATGTTCCATCCCAGGCAACGTCCTGGTGAATCTCCTCTGTATCCTCTCCACTGTAATCACATTCTTCCTATTGTGTGGTAACGAGAACAGCAGACAGTACTCCATCCCACAATGCTACAAAATTAAAATGTAACATATCTAAACAATCCAGAGCTTTATACTGTACGTCATGTATGAACTGTGAGATTATCCATGGATGGTGTTAGGAGATCACTACCCCCAGTAGCACATGTTGTTAATATGAAGCATGCCTGTTGAAGATATATATTTGCAGAAAAGCAGTAGTTGCAGCTTGCAGGAAATTGTCACAATTATAACGGCAGCATTCCAAAGTTGACTGTTTCAGCAAAAATTTAAGACTTTTTGTGAAGCTCTCTATTGTTAAAGCCAAGGTCACTAAATGGTACACCTTGCTCAGCAATGTGGAGAGAACAATGTTACCACTGTATATGATACCAAATACAGTTAATAGATGAACAAAAAAAACACTGGACCTTATCGCAAAGTTGGACAGGGAGAGATTTACTGCAGTTGCTTTTTGCTGACATACTCCACGGATTGTGATGCACAATATACAAAGGGTGAAAAATTAGTTCTTGAAAATGTTATAAAAACTAATGTTTCTACTAATATTTTCCTGCTGCAGTATACATATACATATATAATTGAAGCAGATAAAACTACGCAGTCAAATCCCTAACATTGTAACTATGGATTTTAAATCAAAACATTCAAATCAATAAAATATATTTCATAGTAAAATGCTGAAAACACAATGTGAATTTTATGAAATCTAGTTACCTTATCAAGGTGAGGCTGGCCTGACTGCACAAGGCATAATTTTTCCTGCAAACTGAACAAAACAGCTACTGGTAGCATAAATGTAATATTTTCTTTCAAAGATACATTCAACTACAGTAACTGCACAGATGCATAAGAATCCCTTGAGAGTAAAAGTAGTAAGCGGGGATACGTTACTGTAAAGGTAGGAAGATGGAAAGTGACAAGGTACAAGATCACGGCTCTTATTCAATTGCTCCATAAAATGGCCCAGTATTATTAAGACAGTTTTCCAAAGCCAAGAAATGGACAATGATTTCACATCCAAAGTCCTTAGGATTTAACAACTGTTTGCCATATTAAATAACAATGATCACACTCACACTGATTGAAAGAATAGAGAAGTACATTGTAACATATGGCCCCAATCACACTTCAGGAGTCATAGAGATGTACAGCACAGAAACAGACTCTTTGGTCCAATTTGTCCATGCCAACCAGATACCCTAAATTATCTAGTCTCACTTGCCAGTATTTGGCCCATATCTCTATAAACCCTTCCTATTCACATACCCATCCAAACGTCTTTTAAATGTTGCAATTGTACTAGCCTCCACCACATCCTCTGGCAGCTCATTCCATACACGCACCACCCTCTTCATGAAAAGGTTGCCCCTTAGGTCTCTTTTATATCTTTCCTCTCTCACCCTAAATCTATGTCCTCTAGTTCTGGACTCCCCCACCTCAGGGAAAAGACCTTAGTTATTTACCCAATCCATGCCCCTCATAATTTTATAAACCTCTATAAGGTCACCCTTCAGCCTCCGACGCTCCAGGGAAAACAGCCCCAGCCTATTCAGCCTCTCCCTGTAGCTCAAACCCTCCAACTCTGGCAACATCCTTGTAAATCTTTTCTGAACCCTTTCAAGTTTAACAACATTTTTCCTAGAGCAGGGAGACAGAATTGAACGCAGTATTCCAAAAGTGGCCTGTACAGCTGCAACATGACCTCCCAATTCCTATACTCAACGTACTGACCAATAAAGCAAGCATACCAAATGCCTTCTTCACTATCCTGTCTTACTGCAACTCCACTTTCAAGGTCACTTCTGAAATATGTTTTTAAAAGGCATTCAGTTGCAGATATGATTTATTAAAATGAACTGCAAAGTCACCAATGGTAGCTAACCGATGATCACATTAGTATATTTATCATTGGACTGTGTTAAATTGTTGTTCTTAGATTGTTTTCTTTGAGTTATAATTTTAACATCAAAATCGTTTGGAAATGTTGAGCAAAAAATCCACTTCAACACTGAGTCACTCGAATTGTCCCTCAAAATCAAGTCGTCAGCCTATTTATAGACAGAGCATGACAGAAACTGAATAAAGCCAGCAATCTTCTTTCCTTGAAGGTTAACATCCAAAGTCTGAAAACGTACAAATGTACCTAAAACTTTACAAAAACTTTACAAGGGAGTTAGCAAACGCTTCAGACATTTCTATAGCCAGCAATAATACATTTCTTTTGTTCATTTGTGAGATGTGAGTGTTGCTGACCGGCCCAGCATTTATTGTCGTCCCTAGTTGCCCCTTGAGGTGATGGTGAGCTGCCTTCTTGAGCCACTGCACTCAGTCAGTATGCTGCAGACTGATCTTGTTTTTAATTCATTCATGGGATGAGGGTGTCACTAGCTGGGCTAACAATTATTGCCCATCCCTAATTACCCAGAAGGCAGTTAACAGTCAACCACATTGCTGTGGGTCTGGAGTCACATGTAGTCCAGATTAGGTAAACATGATTTATTTGGAACCACTAGCTTTCAGAGCGCTGCTCTACTAGCAGGATATACAGGTACACAATCCTTTGTCTGAAAACAGCTGGTTTTCGAAATTCGGAATTTTTCAAATTTCAGAATAAGTGATAGTTTGATGGTGAAATTTAAATAAATCTTACTAAACAGCAGACTCACAGTGATTACTACGGGCCCTGAGACAAAATGGAGGCCTACCAATACTGGGCCATGCCCACCCACATCGCATCTGAGTGACACGCATCGAGTGGGTGTGGACTTGGGTTAACATAGAACATAGAAAAGTACAGGCCCTTTGGCCCTCGATGTTGCGCCGTTCCAAGCCCACCTAACCTACATTAGCCCACTATCCTCCATATGCCTATCCAATGCCCGCTTAAATGCCCATAATGAGGGAGAGTCCACCACTGCTACTGGCAGGGCATTCCATGAACTCACGACTCGCTGAGTAAAGAATCTACCCCTAACATCTGTCCTATACCTACCACCCCTTAATTTAAAGCTATGAAAGTTAACTGTTTGCATGCCAAACAACCTTGAGAAAAAAACTTCATGAAGAAACCTTCAGATTTCAGAGCTTTTCGGATTTCAGATAAAGAGTTGTCTACCTGTACTTCCAAATAAACCTGTTGGACTATAACCTGGCGTTGCGTGATTTTTAATAGACCGGCAAAGTCATCTCACAGCCAATGGAGCTCTGCAATCTTGGCATATCCAGGGCAGGAATGGTGGTGGGTAGATAAAATACAAACAGGAAGTGCAGACTCCACAAAGATCACACCCTCAACAACAGGCAAAACGCAACACGTGAATACAAAAGAAAAAGGGCGGAAATATTTACATCCATCATCAACCAGGAGAGGAGAGCGAATGATCCATCTCAGTCTCTGCCAGAGGTCCCCAACATCACAGATACCAACTGTCAGCCAGTTCAATTCACTTCATATGAAATCATGACACTACTGAGGCCAGTGGATACTGCAAAAGCTGTGAGTCCTGAAAATATTCTAGTAATTGTACTCTACTGACACTCCTAACCAAGCTGTTCCAGTACATCTACAATACTAGCTTTGAGCCAATTATCTGGAAAAATACCTCAGTATATCCTTTACATAAAAAAACAGGATAATCCAATCCAGCCAATGACCACTCGACCAAGCTCCAATCAGTCAGCAGCAAGTGGCGAAAGGGGTTGGGGGCAGTGGCTACATGAGCAGCTCAGAGGCTGGGAATTCAGCAGCAAATAACACACCTTGGAACTTTGCAAAGCCTGTCCACCAGCAACTCCACACAAGTTAGGAATGTGATGGAATATACCCCACTTGCCTGGATACGTGCAGCTCGAACATCACACAAGAAGTTCAACATCATCCAGGACAAAGCAGCCTGCTTGAATGGCACCTTATTCATCACCTTCAGTACTCATTCCCTTCAATAACAATGCACAGTAGCAACAATGTGTACCATCCACAAGATTTCTCTGCAATATCTCATCTTTGATGAGACCTTCCAAACCAGTCACCACTTCCATCTGGAAGGACAAGGGCAGCAGATACATGGAGAAAGTTGAGGACTGCAGATGCTAGAGATCAGAGTCGAAGAGTGTGGTGCTGGAAAAGCACAGCCGGTCAGGCAGCATCTGAGGAGCAGATGTGTGGAAATGCCACCTCCTTCAAGTTTCCTTCCAAGGGACATCCCATTCTAACTTGGAAATATATCACCTTTCTTCAATGACGCTGGGTCAAAATCCTGGAACTTCTACACTAACAGCACTGTGGGTTTCCCTACACCTGAAGAACTGCAGTGGTTCAAGATGACACCAACCCCTTTTGCCAGGACAATTGCAGATGGGCAATAAATACTGACCCAACCACCTATAAACAAAATCACTGTCGGGGTCGAGGTGGATGTTGTAAACAAACAAATGTAAGCTCACAAAGTTTTTAGTGGATGTTTCCAAAAGGCAGAATGGACACAAGAATTATTTCTGCCAATGAGAAAGGTAATTTTCTCCATCCCAATTTATTAATGCTAGCCATTCTGTCAATTGATGAGGCTGGTTTCGAAAAGAATTTTGGCTTGGATGTAGGAATGTATAAAACTAGAAAAGACCATGATATCACAGCTAGTTTTGTTGTCTTAGAACAGTTATCCCCTGCCCTTTACACATTTGTCAACAATACTCAATCATTTTTCACATTCAGGTAACTGATTCAACCTTGATCTCATAGGCCTTCTACAAAATGGCTCATCAAACACCAACACTTGGAAGAGAAAAGGTTGCCTGTTTGAGGATCAGCCCAAGGAAAATAGTGTCATCAACCTGAAATGAAAAATACCACAAGAAAACAGCAGCTATGTTTTTGCAACTGCTCAATGTCAATGAGCAGAAAATCTATGCAATTGTTAGCGCAATGACAAATTTCTAACATTAGTGATATTATTTCTCACCAATCTGTACTTTCCTTTTTAAAGAAATGTTTCAATGCATAAATTGGCTTTCAAGAGAAGATGACAAATAAAGACAACAGTATATCATAGATTTGAAACATACCTTTCACTGGCTTGGCTATCGAAAGCATGCAGATCAAGAACTTCGCTAAGTTCAACCCTGAAAGACAAAAACACAATAAGCAGCTTTGAGACTAAATACATGACAACACGCAAGCTGTGACATCTTATAAAACAATCAGAAGTTGGATGAGATGAACAATACAAAGGCAAGTCACACTTCAGTGTCCTATCATACATGCTGGTAGTTTGCTCAAGAACAAATTTCTTATTCAGCCAACATCAGGTCTGGGCTCATACAATCAACAAATCATTTAATCAGACTGGAGATGTTATTGTATCACTCACAGAAATGTAGCAGAGAGTCTTAATTTGCTGCAGAACCACAAAAATCATATGTTATACTGGGTTAAAAACCAAAAGAACTGCAAAAGTTGGAAATCAGAAACAAAAACAGAAATTGCTGGAAAAGTTCAGCAGGTCTGGCAACATCTGTGGATAGAAATCAAATTTAACATTTGGGGTCTAGCAATCCTTCCTCAGAACTCAAACTCAGTTCTGAGGAAGGGTCACAGACATGCTGAGCTTTTCCAGCAATTTCTGTTTTTGTTGTTATTGCTGTATAGATAGTTGCTTGACAGAACTTGATTTTTGCTTTTAAAAAAAGGCATTATATTTCCCTAACCCAGTGAACTAGTTAAAGATAACCGATTCAATTAATTTGATGGTTGTGTAATAATGTCATTAGACTAGTAATTCCAAACTACTAGTCTGAAAGAACTCATTAGAGAGCTGACTGGTGGTGGTTTAACACCGAGAAGATGGCATCTTCATGATAGTCTCACCCAGAAGATGAATTAAACCCACCATCACTCTGAATCACAAACCAGCTGATCAACCAACTGAGCGAACTGACCCCAGCAATACTCTGGGGATCCATGTTCAAATCCTACCACAGCATTCCACCTATTCGAATTTAAATTCATTTAATATAATATGGAACTAAAGCAATTGTGATTATGTAAAGACCAATGACTATCATAAAATCCTCTGATTATCCTTTAGTGAAGGAATTGGGTCATCTTTACCTGGGTCTGGTAGATGTGACTCCACATCCACGGCAATGTGGTTAACCATGACCTGCCTTTGAAATGGACTAGCAAGCCTCACAGTTAGAGATGGACAATAAATACTGACCCCACCAGCAGCACACACATCGCATGCCAGAGTCAATGAAAACAAGATTGACAGACCACAATCATTATATTCCTTTTCTCAAGATTCCTTTGAAACAGAAGACTTCTTTATTGAGCGAGTAAATAATAAATATCCCACTTTCTTACCTTCACACATTCTCTTGACGTTTAGATGAAAAATCTGTCTAACCTAGTCTCCACTGCTCTCTCGGGTAGAGAATTCCAAAGGCTAAAACACGCTTAAATGAAGAAATTTGTTTCAAAATGGGAGGCTCCTTGTGTTGAAATTGTGTTCCCTTGTTCCAGATTGCTCCATGTGGGAAAATATCCTGCCAATATCCACCCTGTCAAGGTCCCTGTGAATCCCTGTTTCAATAAAATCACCCATTCGCCTGAGTGTAGGCTCAGCTTGCTGACCTTTTCCCTTGAGATAACAACGAGGAAGTAACCTCATGGACATTCAGTGAACAGCCTCCAACGCAGGAATCTGTCTCCTTGAATAAGATCAAAATTGTACCAGCACTCCAGGCATGGTCTCACCAATGCCCTGCAGAATTTTAGCAGGTCTCCCCTAATTTTATATTCCCAATTCCCACACATTAAAGGCTAACATATCATTTCCCTCCTTATTTCATTGTTGAACCTGCACGTTAACCGTTTCATATACAAAGTCACCCAGACCCACCTTTACAGCAGAATTCTTTAGCTTCTCCCATTTAAATAATATTCTAATTATCCAATCTTAACTTCACATTTTCCCACACTATACCATTTCTTTTTGTCCACTCACCTAAAAGCTTTTCACAAATTCTGGGTCCTCCCCACAACTTGCCGTCCTATCTAAAGTCCAAAAGAACCGAAGATGCTGTAAATCAGAAACAAAAACAGAAATTGCTAGAACAACTCAGCAGGTCTGGCAGCATCTGTGGAGAGAAATCGGAGTTAACATTCCGGGTTTCTGGACTTCTGAAGAAGATCACGTGACCCAAAATGTTAACTCTGATTTCTCTCCATAGTTGCTGCCAGACCTACTGAGCATTTCCAGCAATTTCTGTTCTGGTTTTTGCTTTCTTATCCACCTTTGTACTGAGAGCAAATTTTGTTACAGTTCATACTCTGTTCATACAAGTCAGTAATATCAACTGTAAGCAAAGATGCAACCTACACACACACACACACATACACACACACACAGGCACACACACACAGGCACACACACACTCTCACGCGCACACACACACACTCTCACGCGCACACACACAGGCACACTCTTACACACATGCGCACACACACACACACTCTTACACACACACGCGCGCGCACACACACACTCACTTACATATTGTTGATTTATAAAAAGCTTCCACAGAAGAAAAACTCTTGCACATGAAGATTGCAGTAAATTCTACATGACAGAAAGGTGGCAGAGACAATGCACTTCTGTACCAATACTGGTATATTACTAAATGTACTGATCTCAGTCTGGGGATACGTGAGAATGTGGACAATTGTATCAAAGAGAGAAAATCCTGGATTTCTACCACTGCATACAAAACTGCATTTTAGTGTTCTGCACTGGTCCATGAAAATATAATCAACTGTTAGCCTCTTCTTCCTCACTCTAATAATAATATAATCAGTAATATAAATAGCAAAAATAAAACCATGGCCACAATTTTAGTTTATGTCTGAAATTTCTGTGAACATTTTCACAATTTCCATAGAGTGCCACTAGATGGAGCAGCCTCCACATGCAGGACATAAAGCTGATCAAATCCTGCATCTCACAGTACAAGTGCACCAAAGGTTGTGAATTCCAGTGAAGGGAGTCTTGAAGATGGGTCATCACATGAAAGCCAATGAAACACACTTTTCCCATTGCCAGTATTACTTCAAAACATAACAAACTATTCAAAGAAAACAAACATGAAAATAAGCCATGTTTTATTTCTGGGTTACTTCAGTATTAAGTTCACTCTTTAATTTCTAAAGTCTTGAAGATAACCCTAGAGGATTAGCATCTCTATATGTACCTTGTGTCAGCATTGGCTGAAGGAAGTCTGTCACACACATTGTCATGTTCTCAGTCTCAAGGTTGTGAAAGGTAGAGTTCTCCACAGTACAAAACATAGAGTTCCCCATTTCATCAGGGATGGGTGATCTTCCAATTATTTTTGCGTCTTTCAGGTTTAATGGAAACACTTAAAGTGTTTCAAACAGAATGGATTTGTTTTGAAATACAGTTTCTGTAGTTTCGGAAACAAACGAGGAGCCAGGTTGTGCACATGAAGGACACATGGTATCAGGTGTGAGATCAATTCACCAATTCAGTGAGGTTTTCAGGGATAAATATTGCTTGTATCTTCAGACATCGCTACTCTTGCCTGGATAATAATAAAAGCATTTTATCCTAGAGACAGCCATACCATGCTTTGGGCAAAGTTCCATGGTGCTGAATTTCCTAGGTCATTGGAAACCCCATTTCCCACCCTAAACAGACAAAGGTGTACAGCACTTGAATTTCCAGGATGGGAGCTTCCTGTGAGGGAACAGCAGAGACCAATCTGCCCTGCAGAACTGATGAGCATGAAGCCACATTCCTATTTGCCAAACAGTTAGTGCCAGATTCTGTAGATTAAAAGTCCTGAAGCCACTGTGACAGGTACAGTGAAAAGGGACGAGAGTGTTGGGGTAGCACGGCTCACGGTTACGGTGGGGATTAGTGCACTACTCATGGTTACGGTGGGGATTACTGCACGGCTCATGGTTACGGTGGGGATTACTGCACGGCTCATGGTTACGGTGGGGATTAGCACACGGCTCACGGTTATGGTGGGGATTAGCGCACTACTCATGGTTATGGTGGGGATCAGCGCACGGTTCGTGGTTATGGTGGGGATTAGCACACGGCTCGTGGTTATGGTGGGGATGAGTGTACGGCTTGTGGTGATGGTGGGGATTAGCGCACGGCTCATGGTTACGGTGGGGATTACTGCACGGCTCATGGTTATGGTGGGGATTAGTGCACGGTTCGTGGTTATGGTGGGGATTAGCGCACGGCTCGTGGTTATGGTGGGGATGAGCGCATGACTCGTGGTTACAGTGTGGATTAGCGCACGGCCCGTGATTATGGTGGGGATGAGTGCACGGCTTGTGGTTACGGTGTGGATTAGCGCATGGCTTGTGGTTATGGTGGGGATGAGTGCACAGCTCGTGGTTACGGTGGGGATTAGCGCACGGCTCGTGGTTATGGTGGGGATGAGCGCATGGCTCGTGGTTACGCTGGGGATTAGCGCACGGCTTGTGGTTACACTGGGGATTAGCGCACGGCTCGTGGTTACGGTGGGGATTAGCGCACGGCTCGTGGTTATGGTGGGGATGAGCGCACAGCTCGTGGTGATGGTGGGGATTAGCACACGGCTCATGGTTACTGTGGGGGTGAGCGCACGGCTCGTGGTTATGGTGGGGATGAGTGCACGGCTCGTGGTGATGGTGGGGATTAGCGCATGGCTTGTGGGGGATTAGCGCACAGCTCGTGGTTACGGTGGGGATGAGCGCACGGCTCGTGGTGATGGTGGGGATTAGCGCACGGCTCATGGTTACGGTGGGTGTGAGTGCACGGCTTGTGGTTATGGTGGGGATGAGTGCACGGCTCGTGGTGATGGTGGGGATTAGCGCACGGCTCATGGTTATGGTGGGGATGAGTGCACGGCTCATGGTTACGGTGGGGATGAGCGCACGGCTCGTGGTTACGGTGGGGTTGAGTGCACAGCTCATGGTTATGTTGGGGATTAGCGCACGGCTCATGGTTACGGTGGGGATGAGTGCACGGCCCGTGGTTATGGTGGGGATTAGCGCACGGCTCATGGTTACGGTAGCGATGAGTGCACGGCTCGTGGTTACGGTGGGGATGAGTGCACGGCTCGTGGTCATGGTGGGGATGAGTGCACGGCTCGTGGTTACGGTGGGGATTAGCACACGGCTCGTGGTTACGGTAGGGATTAGTGCATGGCTCGTGGTTACGGTGGGGATGAGTGCACGGCTCGTGGTTACGATGGGGATTAGCTCACGGCTCATTGTTACGCTGGGGATGAGTGCACGGCTCGTGATTACGGTGGGGATTAGTGCACGGCTCGTGGTTATGGTGGGGATGAGTGCACGGCTCGTGATTATGGTGGGGATGAGTGCACGGCTCGTGGTTATGGTGGGGTTGAGTGCACGGGAAAGTTAAGCTGAGTGGGGAAGATGGTTTCAGGTCTGGAGGAATAGGGGAGTGGGTTGAAGAAAGTGGTGGAGGATTATAGGGGTGGCTCAGTTTAATGTTAACCAAGAGTTACAGTTGGTTTATAATTTTCTAATGTTCCTGAGGTAATTGTTAAACTTAAGTGAGTCAGACGATTCTCATATCTCTGAGTCTGATGGAGCTCCTTCAGAAAGTTCCAGACTTTGGGCAATTGCCCCAAGGAAACTTTGACTTCTGAGAATTCCTGCAAAGTTGAGGTTTTCACATGGAATGCAACTTCAATTACTCCAATTATCGTTCCATTAGAATATCTACTCTTGTGTTAACAGTTTTACATTTAAATTCTGAATTATATATCCTGGCCATATATCCTATCCTGTTTTGCCTTCTCTTTGCATTTGCACAGGTTTATTCCCTGCCTGCAGAACTCCATGCTTGGAACTACACTACAATTAGAGTCATAGAGATGTACAGCATGGAAACAGACCCTTCGGACCAACCCGTCCATGCCGACCAGATATCCCAACCCAATCTAGTCCCACCTGCCAGCACCCAGCCCATATCCCTCCAAACCCTTCCTATTCATATACACATCCAAATACCTTTTAAATGTTGCAATTGAACCAGCCTCCACCACATCGTCTGGCAGCTCACTCCATACACGTACCACCCTCTGTGTGAAAACGTTGCCCCTTAGGTCTCTTTTATATCTTTCCCCTCTCACCCTAAACCTATGCCCTCTAGTTCTGGACTCCCCGACCCCAGGGAAAAGACTTTGCCTATTTATCCTATCCCAGGGAGTGTAAGGTCCCAGGGAGTGTTGCTGAACAAAGAGACCTTGGAGTACAGGTTTTTGGCTCCTTGAAAGTGGAGTCGCAGGTAGATAGGATAGTGAAGAAGGCGTTTGGTATGCTTTCCTTTATTGGTCAGAGTATTGAGTACAGGAGTTGGGGGGTCATGTTGCAGCTGTACAGGACATTGGTTAGGCCACTGTTGGAATATTGATGGGCTGAATAGCTTCCAAATATCAGTGCGTAACAAGCTTGAGATGCTGAATGAGCTTCTCTTTTAACTGTGGAAATGTACAGTATCTGTCCGTGCTGTTGTATGAATGTCACAGGCACTTTAACAGCACATGACTGAATTTTGTCCAGGTTTTGCTGCACATGGACACAGATTGGTTCAGGAGCTGAGGGGGTGAGGGGCACATTGTTCTGAACATTGTGTGATCTTCAGTAACCCTCCCAACTTCTGATCTTGTGATGGCGAAAGACATTGATGAAACAGCTGAAGGTGTTTGTGCTAAGGAACTAACCTAAGGATCTCCTGAAGAAATGTCCGGGGACTGAGAAGACTGTCGACCATTGATCTCAAGCATCTTTCTTTGTACTCTGAAAGACCCCAACGAGTCGGGAGGTTACACCTAATTCCCATTCAGCTCAAATATATAGGTTGTCCCGATGACACCCTCAGTCAAATATTGCCTTTATATCGTGGCCATTCACTCTTCCCTGAGCCCCTATGTTCAACTCTTGTTCATATCAATAGGTGACGGTGCATTTCTTCTCACAGAGGATAATAGCTTTAAATTAAGGTTGTGTAGGTATAGGACAGATGTTAGGGGTAGGTTCTTTACTCAGCGAGTCGTGAGTTCATGGAATGCGCTGCCTGTGGGAGTGGTAGAGTGAGAATCATTGGTGACCTTTAAGCGGCAATTGGATAGGTACATGGATGGGTGCTTAAGCTAGGACAAATGTTCGGCACAACATCGTGGGCCGAAGGGCCTGTTCTGTGCTGTATTGTTCTATGTTCTATGTTCTATATTTGGCCCAGAGATGAGATTCTGGCAACATACACAATACAATGGCCAGTAATATCACCCAACTTCACCACGGCCTCAACACATCACCTTCCAAAAGCCTCATCCATATCTCTATCATCTCTCGATTTCGCAAGTTTTGAGAAGATTTGTAGCTCAGGTTGAGGTTCTGGATGTAGGTTTGCTTCGCTGAGCTGGAAGATTCATTTTCAGATGTTGGCTTCATCCGGAGGCTCACTGAAGATGTTACCTAGTATGATGACGAAACGTCTGAAAACAAACCTTCCAGCTCAGCGAGAAAACCTACGTCCAGGATCTCTAGACTTCATTATTTCAACACACTCTTGGCCAACCTCTCAGGTTTTATAATCCAAAAACTTGAAAACTATCTAAAATTCCTTTTTCTCATGTTAGCATAAGTCAGACCAACATTATTATGCTGATCATGAATGCTGATTTTATATACTTTGATTGAAGTTACAATAAAATCAATTTGAAATTAAATTTTATTTGACAAGTACTGAGGGCAAATTGCAAATAATTGAGTTCCATATGCATGGAAAAAAGAATTTTCTCACCTTGATCTTTGTGTTTCAATTAACTTGGCAAGTCCATTGATTGACCTGAAACATGAATACTCAGATTATGATACTCTGCAACTATTATTGACGATATTAAACAGAAAAAAAACAAATCAAAACTTCTGGATGTTTTTGTTCTGTCAAACACATTGGGGATACGGGATCTGAACTGATATTGGTTTGAGCAGCATCAACCCTCCTGTCAGGAAATAGCAGAGACCAGACCAGCCAGCAGAGTCGATTAGCAGGAGGCAATATTCCTCTTTTCAGCACTTAGTGATATATTTTGTCGATTAAATGACCTGAAGCCAGTTTGATAATTAAATACCACACCCCGATCTTACTTTCAGGTCCAAAGCAAGATTGTTGTTGTAAATGCTAAATTGGCACATTAACGAGGACAATCGAGGGGCTTGGTAATGGTACAAGTTAAATTTTCTCCAACAGTAAATAATTCTCCCATTTCTTTTTCTGGTACAATTTCCATCTGAACGAAATTGCATCTCATTGGTCCTCCTTCTTCTTAGCTCAGGTGTTTGTTTTGGCTGCTGCAATCCCGACTGGCTGACATCACCAAAAACTATTAAAGGCATGTTACTGAGAAAAAGGCAAACTATTGAGCTCTATCCCACAATCTTTTCAGTGAATGAGTTTTTATATAAGTGACACAATTACTGTGCAAAACCTTGCAACCACAAACTTCACTCTAAAGGAATAGGCAATTCAAGTGTTTGAGGCTGGACAGTGATTCAACTGGTTTTATTTCACAGGGTTTGGCTTTCAGCCTCTGTCCTAGAGTACGATGCCCTTACATCCTGTACTTTGAATAAATGAAAGTCTTTTTTTTTCTTCATATCATGACTACAGACTGTGAGCTGGGCGTGTTGTACTTGGAATTGTTGCGTGGTGGAGTGTTGATAATTTCAAGAAGGGACACAGATTTTTGTGTACAGTCCCTCCTGTTGGCTCAGACGGGGATTACTTTTCTGAAGGCTACAGCATAATCAGGTTTGGATTCGGAAATGTACAATTAGGCAGGGAGTTAGAACTTAAAGCCATTTCAACCTTGAAAACTGATGCTTTTAAAAGGATTTGGAACTCACTCATGCAGGACGATTCTAAAACTACAAAATAATATGTGACAACTCCTTGAAAATGTCTTCTTTTTGGATGCAATCGCATTGGTGCTCTGTATTCTCCTCTTGTATCCAAACACTGGGTCTATATCACTTGGAACTGTCAACTTTCCCCTAGTACCCACCCCTCCACCAGTGATGGCAAACTGTACACATTTGATTGAAAGAAGCCAAACACATAATTGATGGAGGTAAGAAGAAACAAGGTGCATATAGTAAATTGGAGACCTTGAGACATGTTCTTAAGTTCATAACAAATGCTGGCTTGTGTGCATGTCAGAGAGTCATAGAGATGTACAGCATGGAAACAGACCCTGCGGTCCAACACATCCAGGACAAGATTTGCAGCATGGGGAAAAAGAGGGAATGGTATTCCTATCTTCTGTCTGTTGGGAGTAAGTAACTGCAGTTACATCATTACATAACAGCAACTTTACACCAAATCCATATTGTATCTGATTGGGAAAAAAAACACAATTCTCCACATGGAAAATATTAAACATTGTAGCTTCCATGGACAGAGAAGTACAGGTTTTACCCTTCAACAACTTTACCCTCCCCAGAATGAAATCTAACTTCCAATTGCAATTAAATCAGCACATGGCTAATCCTTTGAAAAATGCCTGCTAGGTATCTGGGCCTAGCTTCCAGTTTACATTTATTGCTATGCCTGATTTTTGACTTCAATTTTGTTCCCTGAATAAGCAAACTAAATTGCTAATTGGTTTCTTCACCAAGAAAAGATGACATTTGTGATTCAAGTTCCTGTAAATTTGTGGGTAAATTAGTTTTTAATAAATTTGCATTACTTCTCTATGGACTTGCTCACCTTTCCTCAAGTACACAATGATCTAATGGAAACACAATGCTGCGATAATGTAGTCGGGCCTGAGGTCATGAGAAGTACTACACGAAAGGCACCATTTTCCTTCATAGATTGCAAAACAGCATTGTATTACAGAGTGTTACTAAATTCTGGAAGGTGGATATCTAACTGTGAAGTGCAAAGAAATAACATTTTTTAAAAACTTGACTTATAAGGAGAGGGAAACTTGGACAGGGTCCTTAATGGTTTCCAATGCATGGTCAGAAGTCACACGACACCGGGTTATAGTCCAGCAGGTTTATTTGAAATCACCATTGCTCAGAAAGCTTGTGATTTCAAATAAACCTGTTGGACTACAAACTGGTGTTATGTGACTTCTGACTTTGTTCATCCCAGTCCAACACCGGCACCTCCACATCATGGTTTCCAATCCATAACCACTCGTCTTCCAGCATAATTAGCAAATGGTGGTGATGGGATAATGAAAGACTTGGGTGGATGGTGGTCTAAAATAAAAACAAACATGTGACAAGTGCAACTTCAGCAAGAATGAACCAGAAACGGCAGTAGTTCATTCTCATTAGCTAGAAAAGCGAAGCATTCTATCAACCAGATAAAGGTGAAATTGCCTAGAAGCAGGAAAATAAATAATAGTGCATGCCAAATGACATCTTACATTACTTTCATATATTTCAACACATTTGGTGGCAAAAAAGCATCATGTTGATATCATGCTTCAATTCAGATTTTAAGAGAGTGGATACTGAAGATCTAAAATAAAAACAGAAATTGCTTTTGAAACTCAGCAGGTTTGATAGTACCTGTGGGGAGAAAGCAGAGCTAACGTTTCACGTCTGGTGACTCTTCATTAGAGTCTCGTATCTTATTGGCCAAAAGCATATTCAACCTTGCAGTACATGCCACTGAATATGATCAGAACATCCTTCACTACCTTACAGCAGTTTTCAAATCTTCCAGTTCCTCTTGTTGAACCAGGTCTGTTTTGTTAATGATAATAAGATCACCAAGCGCGATCTGCCTAAATACAATGATATGATACTGATCAATCAACTCCAAAAAGAATTAAGGCACTAACATTGTTAATGAAATCCAGAATATTTCACTGTTAGGTTTTATATCTGGTCTGAGAAGTAGACGAAAAATAAGTTGCCATCAATAAATTGTTGAAATATTTTATGCATGATACTGTACAAAATGTTTCCACTGGCAATATTTTAAAATTGAATACACTGCCAGCATACAATGATTCCTTAAAATAGCTTCATAATGTGCCAAATCTTTTACTAAAATAATTTTGGTGTTAGTCTCTAAAGTGCTGTTATTTGAGAAAGGAAATAAAATACCTGGCTGCTTCATTAACCAAACCTTTAGGTTTCTCTTCTGACAGATGCTGCAGGAAAAACAAAGTAACTTAATTAATCCCATGTACGGATGGCATTGACTCGCTTTTCTTCATTATAGGGGACAATTATCAGCCAGAGCCTCTATCTTCAGAAAGCCTTCCTATAAGCCTGGCTCCTGTGGTGCAGTGGTAGTGCTCTTATCTCTGAACCAGGAGGCCTGGGTTCAAGTCCCACCTGCTCCAAAGGTGTGCAAGAAAATCTCTAAATAGTTTGTCTAGAAAATATCTATAAACCAGTAGAATGAGCCACTTACTTTCCTCTTGGTGAAGGCTGGATGTGGGCTACCTAGCTACAGTTTCAGCTGGGCAACTGAGCTGGGAAATCACAGAATCACACTCATTATAGTGCAGAACAGGCCATTTGGTCCATCTTATCTGCACTGGCTCTCTAACCATTTTGGCCTAATGCCAATCCCCTGCTTTTTCTCCATTCACTTGCACGTTAGATGATTATTCAAATAGAAACAATGACCTCTTGAATACCTCAGTTGAACCTCTCTCTAGGAGGTATTCCATACCCTAACCACTCACTGTGTGAAAAAAAAATTAATCATCTCCCATTTCCCTCTTCTGCAAAACACTTCAAATTTCTGTTCTCAAATCCTCATTTGAATGAGCAAGTTTCCCCAAATCATTCTGTCCAGACTGCTCATGATTTTGAAAACTTCTATTAAATCTCCATTTGGCTCTCTCCTCTCCTGGGAGAACAGTCCAACCCCTCCAGTGTATTCGCGGAAATGACGTTTTTTATTCCTGAAACCATTCTTATAAACCTCTTGGACATTTTCTCCATCCCATCTGCCCCATAGTGTGGCACCCAGATATTTCACCAATATTCCATGTGAGGCTTAACTAATGTCCTATATTAGTTCAGTATAACTTTGCTCTTGTACTCAATAGCATTATAATGAAGCTTAAAAATGTGTTGCTGGAAAAGCGCAGCAGGTCAGGCAGCATCAAAGGCTTATGCCCGAAACGTCGATTCTCCTTCTCCTTTGATGCTGTCTGACCTGCTGCGCTTTTCCAACAACACATTTTTAAGCTCTATCCCCAGCATGTGCAGTCCTCACTTTCTCCTAACATTATAATGAAGCCCAGAATACAGTATACATTATTAACTGCTCTCTCTACCTGTCCTGTCACCTTTAATGCCCTATGCACATATACATCCAGGTCCCTCTACTCCTGCACCCCCTTAAGAATTGTATGTTATCTTTCCACTGAGATATATCACTTCACACTTATCTACATGAAAATTCAATTAGCACCGATCCTCCCAATCCACTAATTAGTCAATTCTTCTTCCCAGTCCTCCTCCTCCCAGTTTGCAATGCTCTCAGGTATTGTATCATCTGCACACTTTGAAAATGTCCTGTACATATAAAGATCTAGAGATATATAGGCATCAGAAAAAGCGAGGGTCCTATTATCAACTCTTAGGAAACTCCATCACTAACCTTCCTCCAGTGTGAAAAACACCTATTGGTCATTACTCGCTGTTTCTTGCCTCTCAGCCAATGTTGCAGTCACTTTGCTGAAAAGGCTCTTGTGGCACAGTGATAGTGTCACTATCTCTGGGTGAGAATGTCTGAGTTCAAGTCCCACCTTCTCCAAATATGTCATAATGTCATAGAGTTATACAGCATGGAGACAGACCCTTCAGCCCAACTCGTCCATGTCGACCAGTTATCCTAACCTAATCTAGTCCCATTTGCCAGCACTTGGCCCCATATCCCTCCAAACCATCCCTATTCATATATCCATCCAGAAGCCTTTTAAATGCTGCAAATGTACCAGCCTCCACCACTTCCTCTGACAGCTCATTCCATACACACGTCACCCTCTGCGTGAAAACATTTCCCTTTAGGCCTTTTTATATCTTTCCCCTCTCACCTTAAACCTATGCTCTCTAGTTGTGGACTCCCTTACCTTGGGGAAAAGACTTAGTCTATTCACCCTATCCATGCCCCTCATGATTTTATAAAACACTATAAGGTCACCCCTCAGCCTCCAATGCTCCAGGGAAAAAAACATTCCAGCCTATTCAGCCTCTCCCTATAGTTCAAACCCTCCAACCCCAACAACAACCTCGTAAATCTTTTCTGAACCCTTTCAAGTTACACAACATCTTTCCTAAAGTAGGGCAACCAGAACAGAATGCAGCATTCCAAAGTGGCCTAGCCTGAACATGACATCCTAATTCCTGTACTCAACATTTTGACCAATGAAGGCAGGTGTGCTAAACAACTTCTTCACCACCCTATCTATCTGTGACTCCACTTCCAAGGAGCTGTGGACCTGCACCCCTGAGTCTCTTTGTTTGGCAACACTCCCCAGGGCCTGACCATTTGCTGCATAAGCCTTTCTGACTCTGAACAGGTTATTTAGACAACATCTGTATTCAGACTACTACTGTCCCTTTCATTCAATGAGCTGTGACATAATTCCACACAATGAAAGAGTGAGGACTTTAACACACTATGGAATGAAAGAACAGTGGTTCAAACTCTCAATTGTTCCTATTCTGAGCTTCTGAAGTGGGTCACTCTGAAAAGCATTGCTTTCGATGAGATCCTTTATCATAACAAGTATGAATGGAGAATAGGTCGTACGAGGATAGGTTGAGAGTGCTAGGCCTTTTCTCATTGGAACGGCGAAGGATGAGGGGTGACTTGATAGAGGTATATCAGATGATCATGGGAATAGATAGAGTAGACAATCAGACACTTTTTCCCCGGGTACAACCGAGTGTTACAAGGGGACATAAATTTAAGGTGAAGGGTGGAAGGTATAGGGGAGATGTCAGGGGTGGGTTCTTTACCTAGAGAGTGGTGGTGGCATGGAATGCGCTGCCTGTGGGAGTGGCAGAGTCAGAATCATTGGTGACCTTTAAGTGGCAATTGGATAGGTACATGGATGGGTGCTTAAGCTGGGACAAATGTTCGGCACAACATCGTGGGCCGAAGGGCCTGTTCTGTGCTGTATTGTTCTATGTTCTATGATCTAGGGAAGAACCTCTAAGCTGAAAATGTGTTGCTGGAAAAGCGCAGCAGGTCAGGCAGCATCCAAGGAGCAGGAGAATTGACGTTTCGGGCATGAGCCCTTCTTCAGAAAGTGCAGGAAGAACCTCTAACCACAGCAGACCAGAAAGGGTCACATTCAAAAAGATTAACACATCTTTCTCCTTCAAAAGCTGATTAAATGCTATAAATAGACCTTGGTTAATGTTACTTCCTCCACGCAGGATTCATCTTGTCTTTTGTTTATTTATCTGCATTGTTGCGTTTTCACTTTCAGTTATCCAGCTACAAGGAGGCACAAGACGGTACTGTATGTTCTCCCAAAGAAGTAGGAAAAATAATGAGGTGAAGCTCCACAGGATGGTTCCAGAATTCCTAACTGCAAATTATTCAGCAAGCTCACACCTGGAACAATTCTTATCAACCACTTTTGTCCTGACTACATCAGTAACACGATTCGTTGTGAAAGGAGGGAACAGGCAAAATAAATATGGTTATTTTAAAAAAATTCAATTCCTACTTGAAAGCCTTTCCAGAAAAGAGCTAATCCACTTTCATGATAATATGGAAAAGGAAACCTGTCATTAATTCTTTGCACGATTCCCAATTAAATAAAATTAAATTAAATTAATAAAAAAGAATGAACACAAAGATTTATCCCCAACTTGAACAAGCTCCAATGCAGAGAAAGATCTATAACCTCCTGCATCTTAAGTGAACTACCTCAGCAGTGCCACTGTAGTGATGTGCCAAGCACAGGATAACATTTATTTAACTCACAAAAAAAGGAAAACAACTGAAAAAAGTGTGTTCCCATCTCTTTGCAGGTATTTGGAGAAAGTGAGGACTGCAGATGCTGGAGTACCAAGTTGAAAAATGTGGTGCTGGAAAAACACAGCAGGCCAGGCAGCATCCGAGGAGCAGGAGGATCGAAGTTTCGGTCTTAAGCCCTTCTTCAGGAATGAGGCTGGTGTGCCAAGCGGGCTGAGAAGCAGGCTCAGCCCACTTGGCACACCAGCCTCTTTGCAGGTATTTGCCAATTTTGAGGACAATTAGGGATTACCAATACATGCTGATCTTACCATTGGGAGTACGGGTTTGTGGTTCCTTGGGGGTGGAGCCGCGGGTGGATGGGATGGTGGGGAGGACATTAACATGCTTTCCTTTATTGGTCAGAGTATTGAGTGCAGGAGGTCATGTTGTGGCCGTGCAGGACATTGGTTGGGCCACTGTTGGAGTGTTGTGTGTGGTTCTGGTCTCCTTCCTGTTGGGAGGATGTTGTGGGGCTTGGGGGTATTCAGGGGAGATTTGCGGGGATTTTGCCAGGGTTAGAGAATTTGAGCTACCTTGGGGTGGGGGGGGAGGTTTGAATGGGCTGGGGCTGTTTTCCCTGGAGCGTCGGAGGCTGAGGGCTGAGGGGTGACCTTACAGAGGTTTGTAAAGTCATGAGGAGCATGAATGTGATGAGTGGACGGGGTCTTTTCCCTGGGGTGGGGGTCTGGAACTGGAGAGCATGTGTTTGCTGTGGGAGGGGAAGGATATGGGAGAGACCTGGGGGGGCAACGTTTTCACACGGAGGGTGGTGCATGTGTGGAGTGAGTTGCCAGGGGAGGTGGTGGAGGCTGGTGCAGTTTCAACGTTTGGGGGGCATCTGGATGGGTATATGGGTGAGAGGGGTTTGGAGGGATGTGGGCCAGGTGCTGGCAGGTGGGACTGGATTGTGTTGGGATATCTGGTCGGCATGGACGGGTTGGACCGAAGGGTCTGTTTCCATGCTGTACATCTCTAGGACTCTATGAGATGTTCACGTGCTAAGAATGAATAACAAAAAAAGTTTAGAAAACGTTTTGGAATGTCTTTTGAATTTTTGACCAAAGGTGGTGTTTGAAATTAGATGTTCCAAAGTGGTGGCAAGGCAAAAAGTTGGAAAAAATCATTATTTCCTTCGCATTTAAAATGAAACGGTGGCCCGCAGCACAAAACTGTAGAATCTTTGCAAAAGGCAACCATAACTCAGTCACAACTGCTTCACAAATGCATTTCTCAAATATTTTGTTAATTTACCTTCTACGTACAGATATAACATTATAACTGAAGCCACAAAATCTAAATCATTCAAGCAAGACGCTGACTTTGTACTGCAAAACTATTCACATAGACACAGACCATTCAGCCCAACAAGTTTCTGCTGGTAATACAGCTCCAACTAATACAGAGTGAGTCAGAAGCAAAATGGTCAAACAGCTCTATTCCTTGACAGTTACAAAAGTCTCTGTGACTGGCAGCCAATGGAAAAGGCATTTGTTAATGACCGAATTAAGGTATGAAAAAGCCACTGCAGATTCAAAGTATTAAATTTGCAAAAAGGAAAACTTCTGGAAGATTAACAAAACTTCTGGTGCAGCACCTATGTCAAAGGTGCTGTCCAACAGCAGTATTATTTCAGGGTGAATATATTTAATTTGATAATTAAACAAAAAGGAAAATTTATAATGGAGGATACTCGCAAAAATAGCAAACTTGTGGAATAAGGTTACGTAAATTATCTAACCAACATAGCAGAAAATTAGAAATTGTTCACATTAGGCTAACATATTTTAGTAAGTGCAAGATTAGCAAACTACAAAGGTAGAAAGTTTTCACAGTATTTGACCCTTGAATATAACCTCACTGACTTTCTATTATATAGCAATTCTACTGGTAATTCAAATCAAGACCATTTCCACCGTAAATAATCAAAATCAACTTGTACAATATCAATTCAGAAAATAAAAAAACACCTTTCCCTGACCTTCTTCATATAATTCCCTGTTCATTAATTCCTTTCAATTGGATGTTGCCAAGACATTTAAGCCAAATTACAAAAGAATTGTTACTCTGGCCTCAATGCTGGGTCCTTGGAGTCAAAAAGCTGTCATTTGCACTTGTCCAATCATTTGATCCTGATTAGGAAATTAATATTTTAGATGACTAGGTGACAATCCCATTTCCGTGATAGGCCCTGATTTCAATTATCAGTTCAGTTTCAATTTAACAGGCTGAGCACACAACAGCTCTCCCAGATTCAGCTGTGATGGACCCTGTCCGTGAGGCATGACACATTCCAATTGCTACCTATTTACTGAGGTGTCATCACTTGTAGTGACATCAAAACTATTTAAACGCTAAGTAACTGGCAGAGGTCAAGCATCAGGAGTTAGAGAGGTGGACAAGTTGCCAAATTTTCATTCCTAACGGAGAAGAGAACAAAAGCTCAGATATTTCAAGCCATAATTGAAATGCAGCAGCTTTCTGTAAATCTGTCAACTTGTCACTTTTTCAACCTGGATTCTGCATTTTAAGAAATAACTTCATCTCGTCTACATGTGTATTTAACAATTGCTTTTCAAATCAATAAAGGGACTGTCAATGCGTCTTTGAAATATTTATTCTATAAAAAGATGTGACAGTACAGTCACCAATCAAAACAAATCTCCACACCATTTCAGTAGATTTAACTGATGTCAAAGAGCCAAGTTCACAATGCAGTATTTACCCAAGGGTTCAAAAAGACAAGTTCTTATGGGGTGGTAACTGGAACACAAATAGCAACACTGTCAAATATTCCAATTTCTTTCTCCCTACCCCTCCACTCCCAACTCTTATTTTGTTCAATGTATTCACTCTCAAAAATACTATTCCATAGTATAAACATCCCCACTTCATCCAACTGGACTTGCTTCATCTTCCATCACTTGCTGCCATACTTTCAGGAATCAAAAATGGAAACCATGGCTCATTTTCACTGCCCACACCTGCCAGTTGTTAGTTTCCTGTGTAACTTGCTTGTCGCTCTTATGATCAGCTTATAGGCTATGGAGCTTAGTAACAACAGCCAACAAATAGGGGGAAGGGGTAGAGGGCGGTGATGAAGAGAGAGAGAGATGAGGTGGATGGATCAAGCAAGATGGGGAAGAAAATTGAAGGAAGAAAGGAAGTTGGAGGAAACTTGAGAACAGGAGGGGGAAAAATAAATCTTCAGTAGTATGACTGCTGATCCTGTCGAAGTAACTCAGCAGAGAGACGGATTATCACAGCAATAATGACTGGACAAAGCAGTTTTACAAAGCTATGAAAATGCAGCTAAAACCCTTCTTATATACCATTCACCCACAGGACACATCTGTAAAATAATGTGTATGTCCATAGAAAAATAAAGAAACTTTATTGGATGACAAAAGAACAAAATCCATGTTATTTACCTTCTATTTACCTATGCAGCTATGTGGCATAATGATGCACAATGGCCTGCATGTTATTACATTTTAAAGTGAATCTAAGTTTCCAAGACAAAGTTTTATATCCCCTTCAGTAACACAGGGCTGCCACTGTGGACTGCAGCATAAACCCTGTTGATACCAGTCAGGGACAGGGTTATTGACCAGGCAAAGGTATCAGGTTTGGAACCTTTCTCACTACTCGGACACAAAATGATTGATAGGTGCAGCAATGGAGCAGTTACTAGGAAAGTATCAATGACATTATTTCACATTCATCAAGAAATGCTGCTGGACAACTGAACATATGTGAACATGTGAGGCTAACACACAATTGAGCTACTCTCCGTCTTTTAAAGGCAACAATTACTCCTAAAAGGAACTGACCAGAAATTTGAATGCTGCAAGGAAGACAATTTAACAAGAAAATGGGACAGCAGCCCAAGTTTTGAAGATTCAGAGACCCAATGCAGAGAGTATTCACCAGAGAGGTGCATGCAAAGAGAGAGACAATGTTTCCAGGAGACCCTTGAAAGGGAATGACAACACAGTGTAAGGAATGAACATGCTCAGAGTTTCAACTGTATTTGGTACAGTTCCTTATAACAATATATTCTGAAATCTAGCAGGGAACAGGTAATACCACTAGGCCATTGCCTCCCCATGATGTGCAATAGTTGACATGCACCAGTTAGTGATTTGAATGTGATAGTATTTTCATATCCCTGCTGCCTCTGTCCTTCTGTGTTGGAGTTTGTACGTTTGACAACAAACAGCTCCTCAAATTCCTGGAGCTTAAGTTGGTATTTTCACAGCGTGTGGAGATGAAGATTAATAGAAGCATTCAATTTAATGCTTTAATTGAGGCATTCAATCCATCCATCCCTTCTTAAAAATACGGTTCAAATCCACATTTCAATTACTTTTCTTAAAAAAAAGTTACAGGTTTCTCTAGAATTTAGAGATGTTAAGGGTTGATCTCATTAACATCTTCAAGATATTAACAAGAAAATACGGAGTAGATAAAGATAAACTATTTCCACTGTCTGGGGATTCTAGAAATAGGGGCATAGTCTGCAAATGAGGGCCAAACTGTTCAGGAGAGATGTTAGGAAGCACCTCTACACACACAGGGTGGGAGAGGTTTGGAACTCTCTTCCCCACATAGCAGTGGATGCTAGATCAGTTGGTAATTTTAAATCTACCAAAGATAATCTTTTTGTTAAGCACAGGATTACAGGATATGGGTCAAAGGCAAGCATATGGAGTTAGGCAACATATCCTATTGAATGATGGAACAGACTGCAGAGGCTGAATGGCTTAAACCTGTTCCAATGTTTAATGGGAAGACTGCTATAAGAAGAGAGATTGATTCAACTGGGCCAATATCCATGAGAGCTTAGAAGGATGACAGGGGATCCGAATGAAACCTAAGCAATTCTAACAGGGTTAGACTAACTAGAAGGAGAGAGAATATTTTTTATTGTTGGGTCACAATCTCAGAATACTGAGTAAGCCATTTAAGACTGAGATGAGGAAACATTTCTTTGTTCAGAGGGTGGAATCTGTGGAACTCACAAAAGGCTATGGAAACCAAGTCACTGAATATATTCAAAAAAGATACTGGTATATTTTTAGATATTAAAGGCATCAGAGCATATGGAGAGAAAGCAGTGACATGGTGTTGCGATTGAGGATTAGTAATGATTATACTGAATGGTGGAACAGGCTCAAAGGGCTGGATGACCTATTCCTGCTCAATTTTTATTTTTCTGTGTTTCACAAACCATACTCTGGTTTACATCAGCTAACTCAGCACAGACCAGTCATCAAATATTGGACCTTAGTTGAGTTAATCAAAAGAGGACTTTTCATCAGGAGCTATACACTGGACTTTCCTATCAGCAGAGAAACAATATTTTGGAAACATTGAGTGAGACACCAACATGCCTTGAACAAAAAGAAAACAATGGTTTGGAGCAAAATATGTATGTGGCTTTTAATTTCCCAGAGCCCATAAAGTTCACATTATTTAAAAAAAAGCTTTATTACCTGCATTCCATATTTTGCATCAACAACAGAAATAATACCTACAACGGTAGAGAAGAAATATTTAAATTATTTTCATGCGAGTATTTGATGATCCATTTATTTAAGTGGAAATTTGTTGCATTGTGTAAGAGGAACATTTCATCAAACATATAAAATCCTGATGGGACTGGACTGGCTAGATGCAGGAAGAATGTTCCCGATGTTGGGGAAGTCCAGAACTAGAGGTCACAGTCTAAGAATAATGGGTAAGCCATTCAGGACTGAGATGAGGAAGAATTTCTTCACTCAGAGGGTTGTGAACCTGTGGAATTTCCTCCCTGCAGGAAGCTGTTGGGGCCAGTTCATTAGATATATTCAAGAGGGAGCTGGTTACTGAGATTGCATAATCAGCCATGATCACATTGAATGATGGTGCAGACTCAAAGGGCCGATCTTCTATGTTTCTATCAGTATAACCTCTGAACCTCTTCAGAATAACACTAATTTCCAGTCCCCAGATAACAGGAACAATGCTTCCTGTTACAATGCATTTTTCAAAGTATTCTGACTATAAAGCAAAGTTATATCATTGCATCTCAAATCATATCCCAGATCACTCCACTGGCACTTTCAACCCTACATCAGAAATGTGAGCACAAATTTTCAGCTGACACTACACTGCAGTATCCAAGGAGTGTCACTTTGTCACAAGTGCCATATTCCAGATGAAACAACAAAACAAAATCCTCCAAAGTGGATATAAAAGATCCCAGAGTGCTAACCCAGGAAATCAGGAGATTTTTTAAAATCTTGGTATCTTAAAATAAACTATCGCTCGTCCATCTCATTGTTGTTTGTACGACAATCAGTTGCTGCATTTGACCTGCAATAGTTAGTGACGTGGAAGTGATCATGTTCTCACACACCTGCTGCCTCTGCCCTTCCCTGTGTTGGAGGTTATGGGTTTGAGATGCTGTCAAATAATATTTGAGTGCATATTCGTAACACATTCTGTGGACAGTGCACACAGCAGACCTGCCTATTGGGATGGAAGTGTTTAAGACAAAGGACAGTTTGAAATCAGGGTGATTTCTCTATGCTCTTTACTTTTCAGCACTATCACAGTTGCACCCATCCAGGTCAGTAAAGAACATTCCACTGGACTCTTGACTTGCACCTTGCCACCACCTCTTCCGTTTCCTTTACTTTCTCTAAATCTTCAGAATGCTTGTCCAATGCCTGGATGAGTAGGAATTTCATTCAAATAAAACTGGAAAGGCATAAGTTCTTTTCATGGTGTAGAGCAAAGAAACTTTTATTCCCTGGCTACCATCTACATCCCCTCCCTGAGAAGCAGGCTGAAGTTTAATAAATAGCTGATGTTAATCCCATCAGCAGTCTCTCCAGTAGGTCAACGGTAGCTTTTTTAAAAATTCACTCACAACATCCGGGCATCTCCAGCCAGGTAGCATTTATTGCCTATCCCTAAATGCCCAGAGGGCAGTTAAGAGTCAACCACATCGCTGGGGGTCTGGAGTCACATGTGGGCCAGACCAGGTAAAGATGGCAGTTTCCTTCCCTAAAGGACATTAGTGAACCAGATGGGTTTTCCCAACAATCAATAATGGATTCATGGTCATCACTCGAGCCTTCATTCCAGACTCGTTACTGAATTCAAATTTCACCGTCTGCCAGAACAGGATTTGATCCCAGATCCCCAGAATATTAGCTGAATTTCTGGATTAATAGTCTAGCGATAATAGCACTGGGCCATATATGTTAGAATCACCTTTTGCTCAAATAATATCACTATCTGCAGAACTCTGCAACATTAAGAAACAATTAGCATTATGAATATTGTTTAAGATAGGCAAGTCAATGATAATGCTTAGAGCTTTAGAAATCTATTCCAATGCCTGTAGGTGAACGATGAATTACAGAATGGCAATCAAAAGAATGTGCATGGAATGGACTCACTCTCCCTTATAAATAGATTTAACTATTTATTTATTACAGCCTTCCCTACTTGTGTTGAAAACTTCAGAATATTTCAGTTTTATTACAAGAAATGAATATAAAAGTCATTTAAAATCCTACCATCAAGATAAACGTCACTCCCTAATTCTGCATCAACCCAAAACATGGTGGAAACAGCACCTGTGGGGAAAAAAGGGACTCAATGACGACAAAATGTTACTCCTTTAATTATAAAAATGCAGCCACATTGTAACGAGATGGTTCCAGATTAGATAAATGATTACTTTATTCTTTTTCACCTCATTTCTCATTTTGAAAGTTATTCTATTTCTGCTCATGTAACTCAACCAATGAATTTCACAGGCACACAACTCTCACTGTTCTTTCATTTTTCTTTCTCTCCAAGACATTAAATACCTCATCCCTTTCCAGAACAGGGATCACTGAACAAAACTCTACTCTCTGCAAGAAGGACCCAACTCGAGGCAGAGGTTGGAAAGTGAGCCAAACAGAAAAGCAAGAGGATCCCATCCCTGCTTAGTGTTAGTGAGACACCACGTCAATCGTTTTACAAATTGTTTTACAGTCAACTGTTCACCTTCTAAATTTGCAATCCTCTGCACCAGCAGCAACAGAGCCCTGTAAAATTATCCCGATTATATACAAACACATAATTACTTTTGGGAGGAATACAGACAATTGAAGAACCACATTCAGTATGGAGGGATTGTCTTAGACCAGCAAAGGCTAAACAGTTTGGGACTCTACTGACTAGAGTTTAGAAGAATGAGAGATGATCTCATTGAAACATAGAGGATTCTTAAAGGGATTGACAGGGAGTTTCATGGGAGAGTCTAGGAACAGAGGGTGCAGTCTCAGAATAAAGGCACATTGACTTAAGACTGAGTTGTGGAGGAATTTCTTCTCTTGTTGGAACTCTTTGCCACAGAGAGCTGTGGGGACATAGTTCGTGTGTACATTTAAGACTGGGGATAGATAAATTTTTCAACAGTCGGACAATCAAGGGTCATGGAGAAAATGAAGGAAAGTTGACACGAGGAACGTCAGATCAGCCATGATCCTATTAAGTGGCAGAGTAGGCTTGGTAAAACAAACAGGGCAGGACTCATACAATTAATGGTAGAGCCTTCAGTAGTGGTGTAGAATAGAGACCTGGGGTGGAGGGGTGATGTACATAATTCTTTGAAGTTTGCATCGCATGTAGACAGGGTGGTTAAGGTATTTAGCATGCTTGCCTTCATTGCTCAAACCTTTTGGGAATAGGAGTTCAGAAGTCATGTTGAGGTTGCACAGATGTTGGTGAGACCACTCCTGGAGCACTGTCCAGTTCTGGTCACTCTGTTATAGGAAGGTTATTATTAAGCTGGAGAGGATTCAGAAAAGGTTTACCAGGAATGGAAGATTTGAGTTATAGGGAGAGGCTGGAAAGGCTGAGACATTTTCACTGGAGGTTGAGGAGTGACCTTATAGAGGTTTACAAAATTATGAGGAATATACAGAAGGTGAATTGCAGGTGTCTCTTACGTATGGTGGGGAATTTCAACACCGGGTGGCATACAGTTAAGGTGAGAGGAGAAAGATTTAAAGAGGATACAAGGGCAACTTTTTAACATGGAGATTGGCTCACGTGTGAAATTAACTTCCAAAGGAAGTGGTGGATGCAGGTACAGTTACGATATTTAAAAGGTATTTGGATAAGTTGATGAATAGGAAAGGTTTGGAGGGATATGGGCCAATCTCAGGCAGGTGGGAACCGGTTAGTTGGGATTGTAGTCACTGTGGACTAGTTGGACCAAAGAGTCCATTTCCATACTGTATGACTCAATGGCAATGACTCCAAACGTAAATGCCTTTCACACAGTTTAACAAACGTTTTGAGAACAATCAATAAAATGCTCTTCCCTTCATTTGAATATCCAGTTCTTATGAATTTCATTGAAACATCTGCTTGATGCTTCAGTTGACAGAATCCCTTTGATACTCAACATTAACCTGCTCCATCAAAGATAAACGTCCACACATCAATTCAAAAAAGAGAGTGGATTAAAGAGATCAGTATTTTAGTTAGCGGACTTCAGAACTATCAGCCACCTTTAGAGCCAGAACACAGCAGTAACCACTTCTTAAGCATTCATTTTAATAATTTCTTTTAAACTCAATGATGTGCTTCATACTGGTAAGCACATTTCAGTTTGAAATTTCAAATTTCCATCTCAGTATTCAAACCAGTAAAGAGGTATCTCAAACTAAGTGATCAAACTTGGACCTCTGTTGCTTTGTTCAGAGCAAACAGCAGAAAACAACCGAAGGATTCAAGGTCAACATCACTTGCAAAAGACATTGTGACAAGTTTCCACACACACACACACCCTCCCCAAACTGAAATGAGCAAATGATGGCAATATATTAAAAAAGCTCTAAAACTCAGTGTCAGGAAATAAGAAGTGAAGACTTTTGGATTATAAAATTAAATGGGCTACATGAAGACCAAAAGAATTATACAAGCTTTCAAAGAAAATGCCATTAAAAATCACAATTTTCTGACATGTCCTGAGGTGACAGCTGTTGGTAAACTGCAAATGATAAAAAAAAGTATTTTTGTTTTTTGAAGAATAATGACATGCCTGGCTGACAAAATCAAATACTTGAGGGAAATAAAACACTGATAACTGAACTCATTTTGTCAACGTCCAAACCTTTCTACCTGAACTGACAAGATACTGACCTGCAATATCATTCCCTGTTGGCAATGGAAAATCTGCCAGTTTTTTACAATGCTTGCTCATCCGAGATAGAACATAACCCAAAACTCTAATGACTTCCTGATCTGTATTGATTTATTTCCCCAAGCTTAATAGTTTTCCTACTTTGTGAAATGGAATTGGTAAGCTACAGGATTCAAATCAATGTGCTTTACTTTAACAGAATGTCCCACAGCACAGCAATTACTCTCAGAATTCTTTTCTTGCCAAGTTTTCCATGAGGAATAACCAAGGTAGCAATAAAAATCTCAAAGTACACTTATGATTTAAAAACAAACTAGGCGTTTCCTTTACCAGAATTAATTTCCATCCTCCACTTATGATTTCACGAGTTATAGACCGAAATTTTTAAAATGTTCTCTCCGTTCTCCAAAAGTAAAAAGTTCTAGTTTCAGGTTTGAAGCAATGACAGGCTGTTACAGAGGGTGGCATCAGTGTTGGCACAGGATACAACAAAATGCTGCACAGTTTAAGCTTTGGAAAATTTGATATATCTCCTCATTACAGTTGTTTCCAGTTGGAATTAAAACACCGTCTTGGTTAGAACTTAAGACCATAAGACATAGGAGCAGAAATTAGGCCATTCAGCCCATCGAGTTTGCTGTGCCATCCAATCATGGCTGATAGGTTTCTCAACCCCATTCTTCTGCTTTCTCCCTGTAACCTTTGGATTCCATCGATACTCAAGAACCCACAGATTCACCGCTCTGGTTGTAGAAGTTTCTCCTTATCTCCATTCTAAAAGGTCTTCTCTTTACTCTGAAGACTGTGCCCTCCTAACAATGAAAACATCTTCCTAACATCTTCTATGTCCAAGCCATTCAATATTCTGTATGTTTCAATCAGATTTACCTTTCATCTTTCTAGATTCCATCGTTATGGACTCAGAGTCTGCAAACTTTCCTCATGTGTTAAGCTTTCCATTTCTGGGACAATTCTCATGACCAAAAGGATGCCTTCTTGAAGGCGTTCATTGTCCAAACTGATAGTTGTTATTAAGCTGTTATTACTCAATAGAGTTGCAGATCCAAGGTGCAGAGAATCTGTGACTCTTGGCCTTGTTGTGCCCAATATCACTGTCAGACTGCAGCAGCCAACAGTCACTCTCAGTGCATTATATCAATGTGCGATGTTGGGCAGTGCCCATCTGCCCTAGGAGCATCAGCCAGAGATGTCACCATTCCAGAGGAGCATTCATCAGGAAACAAGGCAGGCCTTAAACATGCAGCATTCCAGCCCCATACAAGGTCTGCCACACAGCTCCAACCAAGTGGATAGCTACAAGGCAGCATTAAAACCTCTCACTTTTCCAAATGGAGGGTGCAATTTCAATGACCACCTCTCCTCTCTTGTCAATCTGCCCAATCACCATGATCCTCAACTCTTGCACCCTAACAGATCCCTCTCACTACAGGTTGTCAGGAAGCACTATTTGCAGGGCTATGATAAGGGAATGACTGGCAGAATTGGGACTGAACAGAAAGCACACTGCTAACAGGAATGTCTTGCCTCCTAATTAGAGAAATCTTTTGTTTAGAAATTACCAGTACCTTTCTCGTTTGGTTTTACTTTGGGGTTTGGTTATATGTCAGCTAAGGAAGCAGTCACTCAGTTCACTTGGGGGATGTTTCCTGGCATAGTTCAATAAGATGAAGGTGGATTATTGTAGTGTCATTGAGTAAAGGGGTAGGGGAGGCAGAAGTTAAGCTTAGGTGCTGCAAAGAAATACAATAGAAGCTGCACACTGATGCCTCAAGTGTCAGAGTGGCCTGCAAGGATAGGCTGTATGTCTTGGAAATGACAGCCTTTCCCTCTCACATCAGCAGCTGCATGGTTGGAATCTTCAGTGACCCACATGCCACCCATGATGTAGAAGCGAAAGCCCCGACCAGGCGGCAGGCAGAAGTCAGGCACGTGGTAGAGTTCTATTCAAGCAGTCACCGGATCATACAGAGAGAAGGCCAAAGACAAATCCCCAAATCTGGCCTTGACATGAGGATTCAATTATCCCCTTAATCTTTTGTTCAGATCAGAAGAGAGGTCAATGATGCTCTGATTTTCCCAGTAGTACACAGTATTTTTATATATTTCATGTTATAATAATCACACATGTGGTCACTGTGTCTTCCCCCTTCTTTTATACATCAAATATTGTGAAACACCTAATCAATGATAGACAGTCCTAAAGACAGCCCGAAGTTCCACATGATCTCATGATGTTTGACACACATTGTAATCACCAGGCCTTGGCATCTTTCAATGCATCCTATTAATTTGCATCCAAAGTTACAGGCTATACTCCTTCCAGATTTGCTTATCTCGACAGGCCAACTGCATTCTATTATCCATTGTATTCATTGATATTTCTATCAAATTCTGTTACCCATGCTACATTTAGCACTGTCCTCATTATAAGAGATACAAAAGGAAGTTGGTTCTTACTAACTGTTATGAGATTCATAGTTTTAGTTCTACTATAAAGTCAGTTAAAATCTCATATCTACCCCTACTGTTAGCATTCTTTAACTAATGAGTTGTGAGCAATTTGTTTCTTACTGAGTGGACCAGGGACCCCATCTTTATCCTCATGTGTCTCAGGCCACATCATGTCTCCTCGCCATCTGTGCGTTTGGTTCATTTCTTCACTTTAATGATAAGGGAGCTGCTTCACTGTTGGAGATGGGTTAGCTTTCATATTTTTATTTGAATCTTTTCCACTAATGCTTTTAGTGATTCTGCATACATGTACATCTAGAGGTACAATAATTTATGATTATCTGAAGAGTCTTTAACTAGAACTAATTACTGTGACATGTTGTTTTTGCAGCTGCATCCTGAGCCATACTGATCACATCCTGTCTTTTGAGAACAGAATTACTGCTGTTGCCCAGACTAACTCTTTCCACCTAATGGAATAACTTCATTTTCACTGATAACACTGAAACTCAAATACATTCACAGTTTGAAGAACTTGTTTGATCTCTTAAACGTTTACAAACCACAATCCCTTGAATTCATCTGTGTTTGATATTGTGGGAGCTTGCTTTTCCCTTCAATGCTTGTTACAAGTTTTCAAGCTGTCTGTCCTTGGACATTTCTTATCAAACTGTCTCTAATAGACTTCTTGTAGCTGCTGTTTCTGCAGAACTCCCTTTTACCTTGGAATAGCACCTGCTCAAGAGTACCACTGGGTCACTTAAATGCTGGATCAGGCTTTTAATTCTGTTTAACCATTGCCAATCAAAGTTATGGGCAGCCTTTACACATGAGAATCCTGTTATCCCTCAGAACTCTCTGACTCTGAATAAGACATTCCTGATGAAGGGCTTATGCCAGAAACGTCAACTTTCCTGCTCCTTGGATGCTGACTGACCTGCTGTGCTTTTCCAGCGCCACACTTTTTGACTCTGATCTCCAGCTGTAAATCGGAAACAAAAACTGAAGTTGCTGGAAAAGCTCAGCAGGTCTGACAGCATCTGTGGAGAGAAATCAGAGTTAACGCTTCGGGTCAGACAGGTGGATGTGCCACACTGCCCGCTTCTCCTGACCACACTTTGTTTTTGGTTCTTTCACAGGATGTGGGCATCACTTGCTAGGCCTGCATTTCGAGCCCCTTCCTAACTGCCCCGGGAAGATGAAGGGGAGTTGATTTCTTGTGCGGCTGTGGTTCATGGTTTGCAGGAACTTCAAAACCTGTCAGTGAGGACCACAATGATGACCCAGTGACAGTGCAGGAACAACTATGCAGCAAATACCATTTGGTGGTTTTATACGGAACATGCACAAGGTGGTGTTCCCATCTACAGGTAGATCTTCTACCTTGAAAATCAGTGATTGCGTTTTTATACAAACCCGTGTTATACAAAAACCATGCTTTAGAAACAGAACTTAAGTGTTGGCAATGTAATCACATTACAACCAACAAACATTTTAAAAGGTCGCAATTTAGAAACAGTGACCCCAATTTGTCAATCGCATTACAGCGAATTTGCATTAATATAACCCACTTTATAGCGGAACGATCTGCGTTTGCTGTCCTGTATGCAGTGAGCGATGGTAACAGGTTTGGGAGATGCTGTTGAAGGTGATTGAGTACATCTTGTAAATGGTACATGGTACAGTCACAGTGTGTCAGGGGTGGAGGGAGTAAATGTAAAAGGTAGTGGCTGAGCTGCAAATTGAGCAGGTTGCTTGGCCCAGGGTGACTTTACATTTCTTGAGTGCAGTAGGGGTTGCCCTCATCCAGGTAAATGGGGTGTATTCCTTCACACTCTCGACTTGTGCCTTGTAGATGGTAGACAAGGGAGTCAGGAGGTGATTTGCATTGCAGTTCAGACTCTGTTCAACGGTAACCTTCAGGATCTTGATAGTGGCAGAATTCATCATTGGTAATGTCATTAAATGTGAGGGGGCAATGGTTAAAGTCTATTTGTTGCAGATATTGATTGATATTAGCCAATGTTGCCACTTATCAGCCAAAGCTCTGATGTTATTCAGACCTTGCAGCTTCATGGATGATGTTGAACATTGTACTGTCAGCAAACATCTCCACTTCTGACCTCATGATAGGGCGGGGGCAGGGCGGGGAAGATGACCACCACAGAAACCTCTCCATTACAATGATGGGGCAGCCAGCCATGGGGAAAATTAGTTCCTGTCTGAACTCGACATGAGTGAAATTTGGAAGATAGCGAAAAGTACGAATTCCAAATTATTATTCTGGAAAGGAAGAAAAGCTTTGCAGCAAAATGAAATTCAGGTGTCATTGTTTAAAGAAGAAAACATGTGAAAATACATGACTTCTGCGCAGTTCAACTGACTCCTGATTGTTACTTGCCTGAGAGCATTAGGGAATGTTACTGGGATGATTTCCTTTGCCCATAATTACACTGGTTGCAAAAACAGCACAAATCAGGATATTTTCATAACTTTCACAACTACAGTTAAGTAAATATGACGTGGAGACTGACACAAGATTGGCGCTGTTAAAGTGATTAAAATAAAATTAATTCAGCTGGAATTTGGGATTTTTCTCAGTATTGTTCAGCACTGCAGTCACCTCACAACACATAACATCCAGCCACGTCTTCCAATACAGTAAAGTCAGTTATAATCACGCTCCTGAAAAGTCTAAGTTTTAAATGAAACAACTTTAAGTGAATCAGATATTTTGATTAAAACCAGCATAAAGGTAATAGTTAGGTTCTGTCAAAACTTTCTGATCAGAAAGGCATTAAGACATTGTATGGTGAAGTGTTTTGTATTGATTAGCAAATTTTAAAAGTGAAATGTAGTGACTTTTTATTTGTCTCCTACTCATCAACAATCCCTAATTCCAAACCTCCCAATTACCAGATATTCTGCTCCCTCTTTCCTGCTGTTACCATCCATAATCTCTGCCACCTCTCAACTCTCGCTCTCACTGCCAACCATCCGGGTTCATGGCATCGGCCACTCCATGGACATCTCTCTCAGTGCTGACCTCCTGACCTTTGCTGTTCCCTCATCCTCCCTCCTCCTGAATCTTCCTCACTGAACCTCTCACTCAAATCTCTACTGACCCTCGGTGTGTGAGGGGGCAGTGGGGGTGAGCAGATAAAAGCAGGAGAACAGCAGCAAGGACAGACAGGAGGCAAAGTGTGAACTATAGGGTGGTCAGTGAGAATAAAACACAACAGCAGTTTATTGTCACGTGTATTTTTACAAGAAAAATACAGTGAAAAGTTTTATAAGTCACCACACCACAGCGCCTAAATTAATGACAGAAGTCATAAATAAGAGGAAAGATAAAAGTCAAAGTTCATCAAAGTTCAATTAACGGCTCCTTGGCTTTGGGGTACGCTGGAAAACTGGAATGAGACCTCCACACTGGACCAGACCTCCAGACTGGGAGACCGTCCTACCAGGCACCAGCCCTTTACTGTTGTTCCAGGCCAATGGAAGCCGCCTCATCAGTGGATCTGGGCTGGGAGAAGACACTTTCAGCCAAAGTCATTAAAAGAAGGTTTGGTACCATTATAAATGGAAACATTAAAACAAGCATAGAAAGAAAATAGAAAGTAAAGCGGACAGCGTAGACAGTCTCCTGGTCTGAAGAGCCCACATGTTATATTGCTACTCTGCCGCCATCTTAGATAAAGTGAAGACAATGAGTTGAAGGGTCTGGGAGTGAGCAAGGTTGATTGGCTCTCACGGCCCCTCACCAGACCAATAGAAAACAAAACTCAAGACAATAAACAAGAATACATATAACCAATGTTAAAGTGAAACCAAATAAAACAAGGTAATTAAAAATGAGGAGAAAGTGAGGATTGCAGACGCTGGAGAGCAAAGTCAAGAGTGTGGTGCTGAAAAAGCACAGCAGGTCAGGCAGCATCCGAGGAGCAGGAGACTGACGTCTTGAAGGGCAGAAGTGGCTGCGATGTCAGCAACTGCAGGGTGGAATGGGCTCCTTGGATGCTGCCTGACCTGCTGTGCTTTTCCAGTATCACACACTCGACAATTTAAAATGGGGACTTGGTGTGGAATATTTTACGTTCATCAATTCGGTGACAAATGCATTCCATGCGGCCTGCATTTATGACAACACTACCTGCTGAAGTTTTTTCTGCTAGAAGTTCTTTTGAACGGATGTGAGCAAAACTCAGATAACATTTGACAATTAGGTAAATGAAATGTAGATGCTAAATCCACATAAAAAAATACTGCAGTCACATAACAAAGCATTTAATTTGTCCAACCCTGTGAATGTGGGAATAAATTAGTGGCCATGATTCCAAACAAAGATGTGTGAACTGAATCAGCTGATAGCTTTTATATTCTTGTTTTATTGCACCATTACCTGGATCAGCCAATCCTGTAGTTTCCAGGAGTATATAGTCAAACTTGCCCTTTTTCTGCATGAGGTTTTCAATTGCTTTCAAACCATTGTCCCTGAGTAGAATAATAGATGTTGAAAAACATTCACTACTGATCACAATTCTTCAAACACTTGCACATATTAGAATTGTTTGTCAATAATATTTATAAATAAATCTAAACAAAAACACAAGTAATGTTAAATAACTGCAAGTGAATGCTGTTTTGCTTCCCAAACTCATTTGATATAAAACATTCGTCCCAACTTCTAAATGCTACCCCCCGATGTAAACTGGATGAGTGGGCTGTTAAAATGGCTGTCAGTCCCTTGACAGACTTGGCTTGCTTGAAACATGTCCCCATTTTAACTTGCTCTTTCCAGCAGGCAAGCAGAACGTATTCAGGAAGGAAATGGGGTCCTGTTTTAAATACGCAGATCAAGTCAAATACTTCTGGGAGGGAGGTAATCCAATGTGACACAGAGATCTTATCAGCCTCTATGTTCATAACGTGCCCATGTTCCTTAATTCATTGTACAATCTCCCGCATCACTCCAAGCTCCCAGTTAATATCTTAGAAGCATACAACACAAATGCAGACTGTGCAGGCCACTATGTCTCTGTTCATTTCTTAGTAGAGCTGTTCACTTACTTCCACTTTCACACGCTTTTCATAAAACCCTGTATATTTCTCTCTCTGTTCTGTAACTCATTAATTCCCTTTTGAAAGTCATTATCAAATCTACATCCACTATCCCTTCAGGTGGGCCACAACACTGCAATGGACAAAAAGACCATCCATATCATCTACGGTTCCTTTGCTAAACACCTTGAATTTGACTCCTTTGGTTACTAAATCAACAACAGTATCACTTTGCTTAATCAAAACCCTCTGAACTAACGATCTGAGACTCATTAATTGTGTCTGCATGATGTGGGAGCTGGTGGACCCCATTGTGGTTCATAGTGACCACATCTGTCAATCCTTGAGGAACTCCCGGCTCAGAGTTGATGAACTGGAATCTGAGCGTCAAACACAGTGACACATCAGGGAGGGGCAGAGTTACCTGGATGCTGTGTTTCAGGAGACAGTCACACTCCTTAGATTAATTACCTCAAATTCAGCCAGTGGTCAGGGGACAGGAGGGTGTGACTACAAGCGAGGCAGGTAGAGGGATCCCGGAAGAACAGCTGAAGGAGTCTCAGCCCTTGAGCCTGTCCAACAGGTTTGAGATTCTTGATCCCTGTGGATGAGAGTGGGGGCTGTAGGGAGGATGAGCACACTGATCATACCACCATGGTACAGGGAGCCATTCAAGAGGGGGCTGAAAAGAGAAATGTAGTTGTAATCGGGGATAGTACAGTCTCACCTGGGCTGCAGGGGAATCTGGAGTGGGAGGGGTCAGATCCAATTGTCATGGTCCACATAGGTACCAATGACATAGGCAGAAAGATGGAAGAGGTTGTACTGAAGGAATATGAGCAATTAGGGGTTAAACTAAAAGGCTGAAGCACGAAGGTACTAATCACTGGATTGCTATCTGAGCCACAAGCTAATTGGCACAGGATCAACAAGATTAAAGAGGTAAACGTGTGGCTCAAAGATTGGTGTGGGAGAAACGGGTTTGAGTTCATGGGACATTGGCCCCAGTACTGGGGAAGGAAGGAGCTGTTCCAATGGGATGGGCTCCACCTGAATCACACTGGGACCAGCGTCCTGACGAATCCCATAACTAGGCCTGTGAACTTGATTTTAAACGAAAAAGTCGTAAGTTCAGTTGCATTGAAATTATAGAAAAGGTGAGAAGCATTGCAGGTTATTCAACTTTCCAGAGAAGTTATACGACAGAGAGTTTGGAAAGGGTCTGGAATATAACTTCAAGCACAGCAGGACAACTATGACAAGGGGGGCAGTTAATGCAGGACTGAGGGTGTTGTACTTAGATACACACAGTTTGTGAAACAAGGTAGATGAGCTTGCAGTACAGATTGAAATTGGCCAGTACAATGTTGTGGGTATCGCAGAGACATGGCTACAAGGGCATCAAGGCTGGGCACTAAATATCCAAGGATACACATCATATCGAAAGGGCTGCCTTGTTAGAAAGAAGTGAAATTAAATCGATATCAATAAGTGATATAGAGTCAGAAGGTGTAGAATCTGTGTGGGGGAGTTGAGGGACGGCAAAGGAGAAAAGACCAGTTGGGGAGGGATGAAACTTTATAGAATCCAGAGAGGACTGGAAAGAGTGGATGTGGTGAAGGTGTTTCCACAAGTAGAGACATGGATTCAAAGGCACAGCCTCAGAGTGAAGGAACAACCCTTTAAAACAGAGATGAGGAGAATTTCTTCAGCCAGAGGATAGTGACTCTGTGGAACTCATTGACACATAGGGCTGTGGAGGCCAAGTCATTGAGCGTATTGAAGACAGAAATAGGTTCTTGACTGGTAAGGAAATCAAAGGTTACAGGAGAAGGGAGAAGAATGAGGTTGAGAAATATATCAGCCATGATCAAATGGCTAATGGGCTGAATTGCCTAATTCCTTTCCTATATCTTATGGTTTATGATTTGAAAGGTGTTGTCAAAACAGGCCTGGCAAATTACTGACTGCATTTGGTAGGTGGGACCCACTGTTGTTACAACATGATAAAGGTACAGCAGTGAGGGTTTCCAAATGGAAATCAAGCAGTTTGCTTTTTCTTGAATGATGTTGGGTTTCTTTAGTCCTGTTGGAGCAGCACTGATCCAGCAAGCATTCTGTTCCACATCTGATGCTGGAAAAACTTTTGGGAGTCACAAATTACTCAGATAATAAAAAAACTAAGTGGTGCTGATGCTGAAACAATCAAAAAAGCACAGGAATTGCTGGAGAAACTCAGCAGGTCCAGCAGTATCTTTGTAGAGAAACAGAGTTTAACATTTTGAGTCCAGTGACCTTTCATTATATCATCGAAAAACATAGAACATCCAGTCCTCGCCGTGCTCTTGTAACCAGAGCATTAATGTGGCTCACATGGACCTCTTGTGCCTTATTAATGCTAATTAATTAATTAATCTTATTGATTAAAAATATCCAAATGTGATTCATCCAGTTTGCCAATGATAATGCCCTGAACGATGATGCTAAAGGATTCCATGATGGAAGTGTCTTTGAATATCAAGGGTAGATCGTTCAACTTTGTCTTGTTGGAGATGGTCCTTTCTAAGAGTTCTGAAGCATCACATGCAACTTAAGTGTTTTAATTCATTTTTGTCTCTCCACAGATACCACTAGATCTGCTCAATATTTCCAGCACTTCTGTTTTTATCCTTTTTTTTTTAGGTGAGGTGATGGCTTAATGGCATTATCGCTGGGCTATTCATCCAGAGTCCCAGATAATGTTCTGGGCACCCAGGCTCAAATCCTGCCACAGCAGATAGTGGAATTTGAATCCATTGTCAATTGTTAGAAAAATCCATCTGGGTCACTAATGTCCTTGGGGAAGGAAACTGCCATCTTTACCTGGTCTGTCCTACATGTGACTCCAGACCCACAGCAATGTGGTTAACTCTTAACTGCTCTCTGGGCAATTAGAGATGGGTAATAAATGCTGGCCTGGCCAGTGCTGCCCCACATCCCATAAGTGAATTATACATAAACTCTCTTCCTGACAGTACTGTGACAGCATTGACAGCCCATGAAATGCAGTGGTTCAAGAGGCAGCTCACCCACACCTATTCAAGGGAAATGGAAATGGGTAATGTCCTGGCCCTACCAGTAATACTCACTCCCAGTGAAGCTTTCTTTTAAATATAGAATTGAAGAGGTCGGCTTTTTTCTGTAAAGATTAATAGGTGTATCCTGAAGGTTTAACCAAGTTAAAAATTACTTACTTCACTGAACAACAAAGACATCCATTCCGTAACTCCAACCATTCCTCATAAAGTTCTCCTGCATGGCTTACAGCCAGTGATTTCTCTAGTGCACTCCCTACAACAGATCATTTGGAATGATCTTATTAGTAAACAAACTGCACTATGATTAAGGCAATGCAAGTTCTTAAAACAATGAATGATAAAACATAACTTTTACTATTCACCACTTTTCTGCCCAGGATCTGAAGGACTTTGGAACCCAGGGATTTTCAAAGACCACTATTTATCTCCACATCTCAAAACATTTTCCTTTCACTCCAATCATCTACTTCCTGGTTAAGATCATGTCAACTCTTTTTTCTAATCAACCTGCTCAAAGATGTTGTTACACACAGGTGGGAGTGGAACCCAAGCCTCTTGGTTCAGGGGTAGGGACACCACCACTGCTCCTCAAGAGTCCTCTTAAGATTGTGTTAAAATGAACATTGTTCATCATATCCACCTGAACTACCAATATACTTTGCAAAAACAGGCGTAATGTAGCAAAACAAATTATACCAACTGGCAAAAAAAAAATCCTTTCTGCCTGTTCTTCATTTTTTGGGGACTCCAGAACTAGGGGCAGAGTCTGAGAATCAGGGTCAGGCCATTCCAGAGGAAATGTTAGGAAGCAGTTTGACACACAAAGAGTGGGAGAGGTTTGGAACTCTCTTCCATAAACAGCAGTGGATGCTGGATCAGCTGTTAATCTTAGATCTGTCTGAAGTAAATTTTTGTTAAGCACAGAAATTAAAGGGATATGGGCCAAAGCCAGGTCTATGGAGTTAGGCCACAGATCAGCCATGATCTCATTGATT
The DNA here is from genome assembly GCF_004010195.1 of Chiloscyllium plagiosum. Taxonomy (NCBI): domain Eukaryota; kingdom Metazoa; phylum Chordata; class Chondrichthyes; order Orectolobiformes; family Hemiscylliidae; genus Chiloscyllium; species Chiloscyllium plagiosum. The sequence continues at coordinate 130,439,502 of NC_057711.1, forward strand.
GGTGGAACAGCTCAAAGGCTGAATGGCCTCCTCCTGTTCCTGTGATCCTAAGTCTGTCTATCCAATGCCATCTTGTTCACGTATTCAGAACATCACTTACCTTCACCAAACTCATTAAGAATGACTGCAATTCTCTTATTGTGTTGTTCCGTTAGAATGTAATTCAGAAGAGTTGTTTTCCCAGCACCTGTCAAAACATAAATTCTACATTCAGGTTTTTTCAAAGGAACAAAACAATGTTTCAGAAGGGAAATACTCATGTTCTACAGCATCCCTTTTTTGATCATATCTCCCACAGCTAGCAACATATGTATTAATTATTCTACATTACATTGAGACTGAATTCAGAAGACTTGAAGAAGACTTTTACGCACCGATAATCTCCATGTTTATCATTTATACTCAATTGAAAAAATCGACACTTCCATTATTAGCTGTTCTTGAATTCTTACCAACAGAGAATGGATGTTCTGGAATCACAGAATCCCTACAGTGTCAAAGCAGGCCATTCAGCCCATCGAGTCCACACCAACCCTCCGAACAGCATCCCTCCCAATAGTATGAGTGGAGTGTCGACAGACACTATCTCTCTGCCTTAATTAATCAGTTGTCAGGCCATCCCTGCACTTGTTATTCAGCCTGTCGACACTCCACTCACATCATCTGTTGACACTCTTAGAATTATCTTGCCATTATCTCTCTGCCTACATATTCTGTCCCTGTGAGCTTCCCGCCACTTCACCTGATGACGGAGCAGTGCTCTAAAAGCTTGTGATTTTAAATGAACCTGTTGGACTATAACCTGGTGTCGTGTGACTTCTGGCTCTGTCCACCCCAGTCCAACACCAACACCTCCACATCAACATTCTGTAAGTTATAAATGCTGCAGGAGGAAATAGTATAAAAGAATAAAATCACAGATGACAAACAGAAAGACAGGCAGTTCAGCACAACTGGCTGAAATTCTCTTCTGTAGAAAATCTTAGTAATAGCTGAGTATAATCTGCTCACTTAAACCTCCAAGTCTTTTGCACTGGGTTTCAAACTGGTTAATAGCTCATAAACAAGACTATAGACTTTATCTTTACTGTAAAAATACATTGCCAACAATGGCAATAGCATTGGCTAAAGCTGCTTCTTTCTCTCCTTTCAATCATACAGAGTACTCTCTAATCTTATCAGAAAAAGAATACACATCCATCTAGTATATCAACATCCTACCCTGTTCCCTGACCGACATCACTGTCTCAGGCTTGCTGCAATGTTCCAGCGAAACTCAGCACATGCTGAAGGGACAGCTTCTCATTTTCCACTTGGGGACCGTGCAGCTACCTGGACTCAATATTGAATTCAACTATTGTAGAGCTGGAGCACCTTCTCTCACATCCATACCCAACCCCCACAATACCAGGCCTTGTCATTACATCCTTTTCAACTGATGAAGGACTTTTTGCCCAAAACGTCAATTTTCCTGCTCCTCGGATGCTGCCTGACCTGCTGTGCTTTTCCAGCACCACACTAATCTAGACCCTTGTCATCACAAGGACCGCTACCACACACGGCCCATTGTCAGTTATTGATAGGCCCCATGAGCAGCTATTCATTCTCCCAGACCGATCTTGACTCATTCCGTTGTCTGTCCAACTGTTTTCCTCTCTCTTTGGATTCCATATCTACCTGTTGTTTATTCTTCCCCCTCCCCATCTTCTGCATCAATACCAACCCTTTCCTCGCTAACATCAGTTCTGAAGAAGGATCACTGGACCCAAAATATTAATTCTGATTTCTCTCCACATGGGCTTTTCCAGCAATTACTGTTTTAGTTTCTAGTATCCATTACCTGATTATTATTACCTAATGAGTGTCATGTTTACTTTGCTTTTAGTAAAGAGGACTCACTCTCTCTCTTTCACTTACATCCATATTACACCTCTTTTTCTTTCTCATCACCATTAACAACCCCTATGTCTTTTTACACTGGACTTCGACATCATCTGTCCCCTTGCCTCACTTCCCCTTAGTCAAAAGTATTTTAAAAACTTTTCCAACATCCTTTTCAATTGTGAAGAGTCATACCACAGTTGAAGAATTAACTCTGTTTCTCTCTCAGATGCTGCCAGACCCGCTGAGTTTCTCCAGCAATTTCTGTGTTTATTTCAAATCTCTAGCAACCGCTGTATTTTGCTTTTACTTGACTGTTGTATTCTCCATGTTATCTGAAATTTCAAATTTTGTTTCAATTTCCTTAGACTCTCACGTGCTTTGTGATGGAGCTATAATCACAGAGGAATACAGCTTATACAACCCCCAGAATTACCTAAACAATACTTGCCTAAATATCCAGTTATGATTGTCACTGGGATCCGCGCACTCCCCAAATTGGAATCTGTTTCAATTGGGATCAGTTTGGGGCATTCTTCTTCATCTTCTTCCAGAGGTACATCAGCCATGCTTTCCACAGTGAATCAATAAACACTCAATAAAACCTGAGGTAATTCAACACAAACGTGAATTATAACAAGATAAAACAAATCAGATTTTAGTCATGACAAAGTAAGACAATTGAAATGTATTGAAGTTTGCCTTTGTGTTTGTAAAACTTCAAGAAGATACAACTTGTTATCTTGCTTTTTCCACTCTCTTTTCATAACACTAATTGTTCTGCATCACAGGCACTAAACACCCCGCAGCAAATAGTACAAATAGTCATTTTTCATGAGTTAAGCCAGACAATAAGTGGTTGGAAAATATTCAACCATGCTGACCTCACAGCTTGTTTTTTGTGCGACCTTTGGTGGAACAAAATATTCCAAGGTTATTTGCCATTATGTTTTTCATTGCAGCATCACTTAATGACTCTGGTCTTCCATCTGACCACAAACCTGCCCTATTGTTACATCTCCCTCCTCCTTAGCCCTGCTTCTATACTTGTTTAAAACCTGCAGCATCTTTTTCCAGTTCCAATGAAAAGGTATCCACCTTAAACAATAACTCTGTTTTTCCCTCTACAGATGCTGCTAGATCTACTGAATATGCCCAGCATTTTCTGTTTGTATTCTTCATCCTGCTGATGTTGCTGTATTTTGACGTTTGCAAATCTTCACGCCAGCAAATTCAAAAACACAAATAAAATACTGGCGGGTTCTGGAAGAGTGAACCGGAAATTTCAGAAAGAGCAAAGCAACTCTGACGGAGAACCTTGAAAGCCCAACAGTAAGTCAGACCAAACAGAGCAACAAAGTGGAGAAAGGAGGAGGTGGGTCACAGGGAGAATACCGACAAGTTTGAATCCTGGATGACTAGGGACAGCCAGGGGTGGAAAGGAGAGTATTGAGGGAAGTCAAACTCCAGGGCACTATTTCAGGTTCCAAACGATAGCTGTAAAGAGCTTACCTCTTGATTGTAGACTGAAATGGGAAAGAGGCTGTTTTAAAACCAAGGACTGTGGAAGGGATTGCTGGACTTTTTAAAAGTAAGTATTTACTGTGAGTGCAGTTTACACAGTAAACAAGCCATTTATTTACAACTTGTCATCCCTCTAAAGACCAATGACAAAACTTTTCTTTCGGGGAATAACCTGTTCATTGCCATCCATTACAAGGGCACCGGCCCCCTAACCTAGCTACCTTCACTAGAGCTCATTACACCTCACATCTGCAAGGACTCCATCCCATTCTCCCAGCTCCTTCGCCTACATTATATCTGTTTGGATGTGCCAACTTCCAGACACGGCTTCCACCTACAATAACCATGGGTTCCCACCCACTGTGACTGACAGGGACCCTCAACTGCATCCGACCTACCATCTGTGCTTCCAGCTCTACGCCTTCCCATCTCTGACAACAGCGTGATCAGGTCCCCCTTGTTCTCATTTTCATCCCACCAGCCTCCGCATTCAAATCATCATTCTGACCATTTCAAACAACTCCAGCAGAACGCCACCACCGAACACATCTTCCTGTCACACCCCGCCCTCTTGCATTTTGCAGGAATTATTCTCTATGGGACATCTTAGTCCATTCCACAACCACCCACGGCACCTTCCCATGTAACTACACAAGGTCAACACCTGCCCCTTACCCTCCTCCCTGCTCACTATCCAAGGGCCTAAACTGTCTTTCCAGGTGGGAGGAAACCAGAGCGCCCGGAGGAAACCCACGCAGACACGTTAGAGGAGTTTGAAACAAAAATTAGAGTTTTAACTAAAGCAGCAATACGTTGACAGTCCATAACAGTTGACCTGTGGTTAGATTGCCTTTATTTTAAATAAGTACTAATTTGTGTTCAGTACTGTATAAAAGCCAAGCCCATACTATCTATCCACCTGAGTCTTAACAGACAGGTAAATTAGTGAATTTTGTATGCTTTTATAAAATCTTTAGCTTTTACGATGACTATGGGAACAGTGAAGCTGGAATTCCATCACACTATCCCAGTGAGGTGTGACACAGCAAAGCAATGCATCGGTGTTTAACTTGTGCAAAATTTAGAACTGATCCTGATAGGATTAATAAATTGCAGAATTAAAACAAAAATTTAATTATTGCCATGAGATAACTAAGCAGAATATATTTTTAATGAAGCGAATGATTAAAATAATGACAAATATTAACTAATTTCTATCATATTTTTAATCAGATTTTATAGCATTATTTTATAAAGGGGTGCTGGGGAGTGTTGCTGAACAAAGAGACCTTGGTGTGCAGGTTCATAGCTCCTTAATAGTGGAGTTGCAGGTAAGTAGGACAGTGAAATAGGCATTTAGTATGCTTTCCTTTATTAGTCAGAGCATTGAGTATAGGAGTTGGGATATTACATTGCATTAAATACGTACACAACTATGTGATGCAGGAGAACCTAATATGTAAATGGCCCAACAGTTACCAATCCACTTAATCAACAGAATTCTTAAAATCTCTCCAATCCGGGTGTTGGAGGCACAATATATTCATATAATATTTTAACACTATATTCTCCAGAGCAGGATCCATCACTGAAACCCTGACTGCATTTACGGGCATTAAAGAAAATAACGATGACATTTGTGAAGCAGAATTCAGCCTTCTCACCTTGTCTCAAAACAACCTTCGTGATCTGTACAAAACACAGCTGAACTGTCAGCGTTATGTTCAGTATTCAACCGATCTGCTAAGAAAGTTGAGAACTCTAAACACCTTAAAATCAAGCAGCAAAACTATCATAGCAATGCAGTATCACAGAACTTTTTTTGCAAAAAAGTCTGGTTTTGCTTACCAGACAAAACAAACAAAATCACTAATATAAGGCCAGTCTACTTAAAGAACAGATTCCACAAGCCACATCCTGCAATCTTAATCCATATTGCGTTTATGTTGAATGTAAAATTTATTCACTAAAAGGGCAGGAAAGGAAAGAGATGAAGAACACCCCTAGCAGACTATGAAATGAAGATTTAATTGAATGGCAGTTTCCCACCTGAACTGAGGAAACTAGATGGCTATGCCACTAATAGGTTTGATTGACTGGTATATTGTTACATGTACTGAGATATCATGAAAAGGTGCAGTCGCCTAACATTGCCCTTTTGGCCACTCGGGTGTTTCCTTTCTTCCTGGTGGTGGAATATAAATAAAGATTTACACACTCGTTCTTCACTCTGTCCTACACCTGCACACAAACAACATGGGTGCTGGGGAATACATAAGCACTACCGCTGTTAGGCAGTAGTGTGGGGCTTATTTAAAATAAACAAAAGTGTTGTCTTACGTACTATACAGGCAGATCATACCAAACAAAGTGCATCAGGGTAACAGAACAGAGTGCAGAGTACAGTGTCCCAGCCACAGAGAGAGAGAGATCAGAATTAACATCTGAGAGGTCCATTTATGAGTCTGATAACAGAGGGAAAGAAGCTGCTCTTGAATCTGTTCATTCATGTTTTCACACTTTTGTATCTTTTGCTCGACGCAAGAGGGTGGAAGACAGTATAACTGGGGTGGGAGGGGTCTCTGATTATGATGAGAGTATAACCGAGGTGGGAGGGGTCTCTGATTATGAAGACAGTATTACCGGGTTGGGAGGGGTCTCTGATTATGAAGAGAGTATAACTGGGATGGGAGGGGTCTCTTTCCCGAGATAACAGGAAGTACAGATGGAGTCAATGGAAGGAAGGGCTGGTTTGTGTGATGGACCAGGCTGTGGTCATGACTCTCTGTAATTTCTTGCAGTCTTTGGAACAGCAGTTGCCATACAAGTTGAGATGCATAGGGATAGGATGCTTTCTATGGTGTATCTATAAAAATTGGTATGAGATCTTGTGGGCATGCTGAACTCCCTTTGTGCCATATTAATCATATTTCAACTGATTTGCACCATATGTTACTTGGAATAGACTGCCTCATTAGATTGTGCAGAAACTGCAGGTAATGACAATGCAAGACCGAAATATGGTTTTATACCATAATAATGCACTGTGGAGGAGCAACAGACTGTCAATTATCAATGAAAGGTTTGACACATGCACTAGCATAGCAATACACATTCAGCATCGTGGTGTTACAAGGTGGTTATTACTTATCATGAGAAAAAAGTGTCATAGAGCCATAGAGACGTACAGCACAGAAACAGACCCTTCGGTCCAACTTGTCCATGCTGACCAGACATCCCAACCCAATCTAATCCCACCTGCCAGCACCCGGCCCACATTCCTTCAAACCCTTCCTATTCATATACCCAACCAGATGCCTTTTAAATGTTGCAATTGTACCAGCCTCCACCACTTCCTCTGGCAGTTCATTCCATACACGTACCACCCTCTGTGTGAAACAGTTGCCCCTTAGGTCTCTTTTATATCTTGCCCCTCTCACCCTAAACCTCTGCCTTCCAATTCTGGACCACCCACTCCAGGGAAAAGACTTGTATGTTTATCCTATCCATGCCCCTCATGATTTTATGAACCTCTCTAAGGTAACCCCTCAGCCTCCGACACTCCAGGGAAAACAGTCCCAACCTATTAAACCTCTCCCAACAGCTCAAATCCTCCAACCCTGGCAACATCTTTGTAAATCTTTTCTGAACCCTTTCAAGTTTCACAACAGCCTTCCAATAAAAAAAGTCATGTTGACTGAAGCTCCTGAATTAATTTGGAATAGAATTCTCGCTGAACCTAATTTCCAATGATTCATGCTGCCCAATGAGATGCAGACACACACGCACACATATGAAGGTGTTGTGATTAATTTATTTCTAAACTGCCATTCAGGACATGCTAAGAATAATAGTCACCAAGAATTCAGACTGTGCAGCATCGACTCACTTTGCTAACTATTAGAGTTCATCTTGAAGCAGGAATCAAATGTATCAGTGTTCCCAATATTACATACAGTATTTCCAGCAATCTATCCATTAAACCAGAAGAAATAGGGATAGGAGGAGGCCATTCAGCCCCTTGAACTTGCTCCGCCTTTCAATAGAAACATGGCTGATCCGATATACCACACGTTCACATTTCAGCATTTTCCGTGTACCCCTTGAGTCCCCTCCTGATCAAGAATCTATCTCAGCCTTGATTATATACACAAATAGCCCCTCCACAGCTCTCTCTGGCAAGGAGTTCCAAAGACTCACAACCCTCTGAAACTAAATTCCTCTACATCGCAGTCTTAGGGCAGCTCAGTGGTTAGCAGTGCTGCCTCACAGTGACAGGGACCCGGTTCGATTTCTGTCTTGGGCGACTGTCTGTGTGGAGTTTGCCCATTCTCTTCGTGTCTGCGTGGATTTCCTCCCGCATTTCAAAAGATGTGCAGGTTAGGTGAATTGGCCATGCTAAACTGTCCATAGTGTTAGGTGCCTGACTCAGGGCTAAACATAAGGAAATGAGTCTGGATGGGTTACTCCTAGGAAGGTCAGTGTGGATTTGTTGGTCCGAAGGGCCTGCTTCCAAACTGTAGGGAATCTTGAATTGGCACCCCTTTCTTCTGAGACTGTACCCTCTGGTCCTAGATTATCCCATGAGGAGAAACATCCTCTCAGCATTGACCCTGTGAACCCCCTTAACAATCTGATATGTCTCAAGGGGATCCCTTCTCATTCTTTGAAACTCCAGTGAGTAGAATCCCAATCGGTTTAGCCTTTACTCAGAAGACAATCCCTGCATACCAGAGATTGTCCTAGTGAACCCTCTCTGAGCTGCCTCCAATGAAATGATATCTGTCCTTAAATAACGGACCAACACTGTTCCAGATCCCAATGCAAGATGGTGGTAGAGTAACAGGGTTGTGTGTAGGCTCTTTCCCGGGACCTCTCCACTCCCATCGGCTTTCCTGCTTTGTTTCACTTTTGCTTCTGCTCTTTTCTTTCACTTTATTTCCTTTTGGCCTTTTCTGTTCTTTTCTGTGTTGAATTAGTTGACATCAGCGGGTGTGGCAGTGAGACTGGGCCGCATGCAGAGTGAAGGATGTAGCTTCACCCGGCGATCAGGGACCGGTGACAGAGAGGCCATTCACCCGGCGATCAGAGGCCGGTGACAGAGAGACCATTCACCCGGCGATCAGAGGCCGGTGACAGAGAGACCATTCACCCGGCGATCAGAGGCCGGTGACAGAGAGACCATTCACCCGGCGATCAGAGGCCGGTGACAGAGAGACCATTCACCCGGCGATCAGAGGCCGGTGACAGAGAGACCATTCACCCGGCGATCAGAGGCCGGTGACAGAGAGACCATTC
>NC_057711.1:130449414-130453082 GCF_004010195.1 Chiloscyllium plagiosum
GCCGGTGACAGAGAGGCCATTCACCCGGCGATCAGAGGCCGGTGACAGAGAGACCATTCACCCGGCGATCAGAGGCCGGTGACAGAGAGACCATTCACCCGGCGATCAGAGGCCGGTGACAGAGAGACCATTCACCCGGCGATCAGAGGCCGGTGACAGAGAGACCATTCACCCGGCGATCAGAGGCCGGTGACAGAGAGACCATTCACCCGGCGATCAGAGGCCGGTGACAGAGAGACCATTCACCCGGCGATCAGAGGCCGGTGACAGAGAGACCATTCACCCGGCGATCAGAGGCCGGTGACAGAGAGGCCATTCTCCCGGCGATCAGAGGCCGGTGACAGAGAGGCCATTCTCCCGGCGATCAGAGGCCGGTGACAGAGACCATTCTCCCGGCGATCAGAGGCCGGTGACGGAGAGGCCATTCTCCCGGCGATCAGGGACCGGTGACGGAGAGGCCATTCTCCCGGCGATCAGGGACCGGTGACAGAGAGGCCATTCTCCCCGCGATCAGGGACCGGTGACGGAGAGGCCATTCTCCCGGCGATCAGGGACCGGTGACAGAGAGGCCATTCTCCCAGCGATCAGGGACCGGTGACAGAGAGGCCATTCACCCGGCGATCAGAGGCCGGTGACGGAGAGGCCATTCTCCCGGCGATCAGAGACCGGTGACAGAGAGGCCATTCTCCCAGCGATCAGGGACCGGTGACAGAGAGGCCATTCTCCCAGCGATCAGAGGCCGGTGACAGAGAGACCATTCACCCGGCGATCAGGAGCCGGTGACAGAGAGGCCATTCACCCGGCGATCAGGGACCGGTGACAGAGAGGCCACCGGTGACAGAGAGACCATTCACCCAGCGATCAGAGGCCGGTGACAGAGAGGCCATTCTCCCAGCGATCAGAGGCCGGTGACAGAGAGACCATTCACACGGCGATCAGGAGCCGGTGACAGCAGCAGCAAAGGTCCTCCAGCGATCGGGGGCGAGGGGTGGAGGAGTTGGCAGCGGACTCTTCAAATTGGCGGCTGACACCTGCAAGGCGATATCTGCAGCTACAGCAGGCCTCGTGGCCCAGCGGTGGTCTGGCCTGGCCTGGCCTGGCCGAGGAGACAGGGACTCCTGGAATGGGGTGAGTGTGGGTTCAGCAGCGCCAGCAAAGTGGGCCCAGCGGTGAAGGGAAGGTGCCGAGAGTGGGGAAGCTCCTACACTGGGGGGGTGGGGAGGATCTGACACAGACAGCAGCAAGGGGGTGGAGGTCTTCCTTGATCCTAGGTACTGACATGGACTGGGTCAGAAAGACTCAGTCTGGGCTTTTTAACTTCACTAGTTTTCTAATACATTCCTGTAACCTATAATGCAGGACTATTCATTTCTTTACTTCAATAATTTTTTTGTTTCCTAAGAATTTGATCTTTAATATCTGTATCTAGGTACCTTTGCACCAAAGATGGTGCAGTTATCTAAACCTTTCACTGTATTTAAGTACATGTGACAATAAAACTAATTCTATTTAATTTAGATGTGGTCTCGTGTACAGTTGCAGTAAGCCATCCCTACACTTATACTCCAACCCCTTTCAAATAAGGGCCAACATTCCATTAGCCTTCTGATTAACCTGTCAAGATGATGCTAAAATGGTCAACTCCTTGCAAGCTCCTGTGTGCAGATCTAAGTTTCCTAGTTCCTACAATCATTCTACATTCTTTAAACTTAAAGCATACTTTAAAAAATTATTAATATGTTTTATCTAAACTCAGGTTTGAAACTCCTCTGCTGCTGTTTTTATTTTGCTGCTGTTTAGCAATTATTTACTTGATCTGCCTGTATTGCTCACAAAAGCTTTTCACTATGTCCCGGTACACGTGACAATAAAGTTAATTCAATTACCTGTTTACTCTGTGTGCTAGCTTTCTCTGTTTTTATGTACAATTCCCACCCCCAAAGTCCCTTTGTGTTGCAGCTTTCTGGATTAAAATAATATTCCAATCGCCCCCTGCAGTGTCCTGTATATAACATGAGCATTAAAACATGGGGAGTAACATATTTTTCCTCACCAACCTGTTCAGATGTGTTATTTACAGCTTTGGAGCAGGTGGGACTTGAATCCAGGTCTTCCATTCAGGGCTAGAGACACTACCACATGAGGCCAAATCCTCAAATATTCCCTTAAACCCTCTCCGTATTTCCGGAGGAGATTTGAGGATCTGACGCTGTGCTCTACCGGCGAGTTTGTTTAAATCTATAATATTGCAATCTTAAACTAATCTTTGCATTCTGCAAATTGCAGGTTTTTAAATGTTTTGTTCACAAGCATCTTGGTATTTTAGCGGCAGGAGATAGTACTAGAGTAACATTGCAGGCTGCGTGGAGTAAATTACACAACTCAGCTTAAACTGAGAAGGATTAAACCCTCACCATCACATAAATACGGTAATGCCAGCATTCAGCAAGCTCCCGACCAGCCTGGAAAAATCACCAGAGCAGTTTCCGCCGAACTCAGTGTCGCGATAAAAGACTAGCACCGCCTCGCTGATGCTTTTCCTTTCTCTGCCGTGTTTTTGTTTAATGACCGGCCCAGTACAGTGACTGCAGTAAAACACTTACTTCAGCAAAAGGGCCGAGCAAGTCACCCTTTAGCGGAGCGGGTTCCCACGGGGCTGCAGCTGTTACTGTATCATTCCGGGAATTGTTACACTGGCAGCGCCCGCTACACACACACACACAGACACACACACACAGTGATACTCACAGATACACACAGACACACACTGATACACACACAGAGAGTGATACTCACAGATACACACACAGAGTGATACTCACAGATACACACACAGACACACACACTGATACTCACAGATACACACACACTGATACAGATACACACACTGATACAGATACACACACTGATATTCACAGATACACACACACAGAGTGATACTCACAGATACACACAGTGATAAAGATACACACACACTGATACTCACAGATACACACACAGAGCGATACAGATACACACACATAGTGATAAAGATACACACACAGTGATACTCACAGATACACACGGTGATACTCACAGATACACACACATAGTTACTCACTCACACACTGATATACACACAAACTCACACACTGATACTCACAGATACACACACACTGATACTCACAGATACACACAGTTACTCACTCACTCACACACTGATACACACAGTTACTCACACTGATACACTCACACAGAGACACACACTGATACAGATACACACAGTTACTCACTCACACACTGATACACACAGTTACTCACACTGATACACTCACACAGAGACACACACTGATACAGATACACACAGTTACTCACTCACACACTGATACACACAGTTACTCACACTGATACACTCACACAGAGACACACACTGATACAGATACACACAGTTACTCACTCACACACTGATACACACAGTTACTCACACTGATACACTCACACAGAGACTCACACTGATACTCACAGATACAAACACTCACTCACACACTGTTACACACACAGAGACTCACTGACTCACACTGATACTCACAGACATACACTCTCTCTCACACACACTGATACACACATACTCACACAGATACACACTGATACACACATACAGATACACACACAGATACTCACACACACAG
>NC_057711.1:130453325-130470440 GCF_004010195.1 Chiloscyllium plagiosum
TCACATACACACTGATACGCTCACACAGACCCTCACACACACTGATACTCATACACACACACACTGATCCACACACAGATACTCATACACACACACTGATACACACAGATACTCATACACACACACTGATACTCACACTCAGACACACACTCACACTGATACTCTCACACAGACACATTCACAATGACACACACTCTCTCACTCACATACACAGACACAGACACTCACTCCCTCACAGAGGGACAGCCTGCCCAGGGGTGGTGGGGTGGCTGTCTCTGTAGCAGTGTTTAGCTGCAGTCCCCACCCAGCCCGGGCTCCCTCTGTGTGTGTGTCTCTCTCTCTCTCTCTCTCTCTCTCTGTCTATGTCACTTTCTGCGCTCTCCCGGGGCCACCTCCGCCTTCCCAAGGGAGCAAATACCAATGCCCCCCCCTTCTCCAGTGCAAAATTCCAATTGACAACCCCCAAGGGAGCAGATACCCACACCCCCTATTCCAAGGGGAGCAGATATTAATAGCCCCCAGCCTCCAGGGGAGAAAATATTAACAACCTCCACTCCCCAGAGGCTAATAATCTGCATCACCTGGGGGCAGCAACCTCACGGGAATACCAACCCTCCCCCACCCCTCAGAGGTTTAAACCCTGTCTACAATCTCTCTCTCTCTCTCCCACCCCAGGAATGCTTACCCAACCACTCCACCAGGTGCTGTGATCTCCCCCACCTGCCAAGCTGAAACCCTGCACCACCACTATCCCTACCATTCCCCCCTCCCCTGGTGACACCCTCATCCTGTGAATGAATAAAATTAAGTAAACACTGACATCAGGGTAGATGTGGGCACTTGGTGTATTCATACCTGTTCAGAAATAGTTTAAATGCAGAGCATTTGTGTTCTTTTGTTGTTTTCACACAGCTAGTTTCTGGTTTTTTTTGCATTTAGCAGTGGGGAAATGATAAAAATCCATATAAGGTAATATACTGTTAGACTAGATTCCCTACAGTATGGAAACAGGCCCTTTGGCCCAACAAGTCCTCACCACCACCCCTCTACCCTATATTTGCCCATAACACTATGGGAAATTTAGCATGGCTAATTCACCTAACCTGCACATCTTTGGACTGTGGGAGGAAACCCACACAGATACGGGGTGAATGTGCAAACTCCACACAGATAGTTGTCCAAGGCTGGAATTGAACCTGGGACCCTGGTGCTAACTACTGAGCCACCGTGCCACCCCAATACTGTTAATACTGTATAAGACACTGTAAGCTACAGGGAAAAATTCCTCTCCAAACCTGCACAATGACATAAAAAGTATTAAAATTGCAGCCTATATTAGTGCGCCATCTGTTGATCACTTTACAAGATTACAGATATACACACAAGGCACCCTCCTCTGGCTAAACTAGAAATAATCTGTCTCACCCTAAATGTGCAGTTCACTTTCCGATGATCTTGGTGTCCAGTGTCGATTATTCTGAAGTCATACTGGTCTTGAAATGTTCTTCTGTTTGTTAGAACCCTCGCTGATTTCTCATTTTTTTTTGTTTTAGTACTGTGAACTGGGCTGATGATGATATTTGGACTGTGATCCTTACATGGCCTGTGGGAATTTTATTGGAAGCAACAATCAGGGACAAGATAAACTTTAATTTGCAAAGGCAGGGGTTAATACAGGAAAAACTAGAATTAAGAAGCATTGCCTATCAATATCCTTACTGAGCTAACAGAAAAATGGCTGATCAAGTGAGTATAATCAATGTGTATTTAGAATTCCTACTGTGTGGAAACAAGTCCACACCGACCCTCCAAAGAGTCACCCACCCAAACCCATTCCCCTATAATCACCTCTGACAAATTCACCAAACCTACACATCCCTGAACACCCTGAAAATTTAGCACGGCCAATTTGCCTAACCTGCACATCTTTTGGATTGTGGGTGGAGACCAGAGCACGCAAAGGAAACCCACGCAGAGACGGGGAGAATGTGCAAACTCCACACAATCGCCCAAGGCTGTAATCAAACCTGGGTCCCTGGCAGCAGTGCTAACTGCTGAGCCACAATGTCGCCCGGAATGAACTTGCCAAAAATAATTCAATGGTGGCAGCTTGGCTCAGTAACAGGAATCTTGTTTTTGTCATTCTGAAGAAGGGTTACTAGACTTTAAACGTTAATTCTGTTTTCTTTCCACAGATGCTGCTAGATCTGCTGAGTTTTTCCAGCAATTTCTGTTTTTGTTTCTGATTTCCATATCTGCTAAGTTGTTTGACTTTTTTTATTGGTGGTTGGATGTTTTTCAGATTGAGAGGTGGATTGCACTAGAATTGCCAGTTTGTAGTATGGTCAATCAGTTTTGGGATCAGGATTCTTTCAATATTTGCAAATGAATGGGTATAGGAGTAACATTGTAATAGTGACCAAAGATATGAAAGTGGCAAAGAAGTAAGTAGTAATGAAGGTACCACTCAACTTTAAGATGACACAAGCAAAGTGATAAAATGGACAGATGTACAGACAAAGAGGGTTCAATGCAGAAAAGTGTGAATTGATGCACAATGCAAGGACAATAATGATAAAATATACTCTAACTGGCATGATTATGAAAAATGTCAATGAGTCACAATCAAAAAGGACCAATGTGATATATGATTATAATGCACAAGTTTACTTTGGTTATGCATTGAAGAACAGAATGTAAAAGCAAATAGGTCATGATGGAACTTTATATATGACTTGCCAAGCTTCAGCTGGTAATTTATAGATAGTTCTGGGCCAACACAATCCAGGAAACATATCAGGATCTGGGAATTTCTATCTTAAGAGATAGTGGATTGTGTTTCCATAATGATTTTAAAAGACAGCTGTACTTAAGAATTATGAACTTGTGGAACAAAAGGTAAGATATGAGTCTGAGACCAGTTACTCTTTCAAAGATCCAGCAGAGGGCTGAGTGTGAGAGCAAATTACTGCAGATGCAGGAATCTGAACTAAAAACAACAAATGCTGGAGGAAAAGTTTGAGGGATATGGACCAGTAGCAGGAGCGGGGACTGGTTTCATACTGTATGATTCAGTGAGTATGACTCCAAATGTAAATGCCTTTCACACATTTTAACAAATATTTTGAGAACAATCGATAAAATTCTCTTCTCTTCATATAATATCCAGTTCTTACTTAGTTTGGGATTATGTTCAGCATGGACTGGTTGGACAGGAGGGTCTGTTTCCGTGCTGTATGAATCTATGACTATGACTCGATGGCTCTAAGCAACACTTCCTGACCTGCACAAACAGTAGTAGTGCCTCTTTCACATCCACTAATCCCTGTCTCTGTCTCATTTAATGAGGAACGTAGCCAACAATAGGGCCAAAAGCCTTAGGAGTGCTGCCTGCCATTTGGTTATTATCCCTAATGAGGAGAGGATCCTGATACTGACAGACCCCAAGTACAGCCTGGACTGGTATTAGAGACTGCCCTTGAATTACTGTGTCCGCACTCCTGAGAGAAGGCTATCCCTCTTGACTTGACTAAGCCCTGACAACAACTGTGACAGGCTGCCTGGCTTTGAGCATAGACTGCAATACTATAAATCTGGTATCTATGGCTGAGGGGACAAAATACAAAAAAGGCAAGGCCAGGCAGGGGTGCTGTGAGTATTCAGGCAGGCTCAGAGTTAGTGATGACAAAAGGAGAAGAGCTCAGAGGTGCAGCCTGGTGCAGCCTGGGAGCTGGCTGTGTGTCCTTGCTGCAGCATTAAAGTAGCTGGTGCAGCTGCAGGTGCTGCATTAAAGTGTGGCAACATCCTGTAAATGGATTGGAGATGTGCCGTGAGGTTGTTAGAGGCTGGCGCATGCCATACACCAATGTCCATGGATGTGTGTGCATGTGGCAGTGCCTGTAGTAAAGGTCCTCGGATGTTGGTTACCAGTTTCTAATTTGAAAGTCATTTGGAGCAAGCAGCGAGTTGAATCACAGCAGGAGTTCTCTCTGGTTTCTTTGTCATGTTTTCCTGCTGTCCAGCTTGTTTGGTAAATTTGGTAAGATTAGAGGTGACTATTAACGAGGTGAGTTGTGCCATCAGCAAGGCATTTCACAAGTGTACTGAAGAAGGGTCGCTGGAGCCAAAACGTTAACACTGATTTCTCTCCACAGATGCTGAGCTTTTCCAGCAATTTCTGTTTTTGTTTCTGATTTCCAGCTTCCACAGTTCCTTCAATTTTTATTGAACAAACATTAATCCCCATCAATTGGCATCTTGCTGCTGCCCGGTGAGAATCTTGCCACACTGCTTATGAAACGTGTGGAAGATGGAGCGAGATGATTTCTACATGGGTGGCACGGTGGCACAGTGGTTAGCACTGCTGCATCACAGTGCCAGAGACCCGGGTTCAATTCCCGCCTCAGGCGACTGACTGTGTGGAGTTTGCACGTTCTCCCCGTGTCTGCTTGGGTTTCCTCCGGGTGCTCCGGTTTCCTCCCACAGTCCAAAGATGTGCAGGTCAGGTGAATTGGCCGTGCTAAATTGCCCATAGTGTTAGGTAAGGGGTAAATGTATGTGTGGGTTGCGCTTTGGCGGGGTGGTGTGGACTTGTTGGGCCGAAGGGCCTGTTTCCACACTGTAAGTAATCTAATCTACATCGAAGTGGGTCCTGCTTCACTGGTAGCCTGATCCTGCCACCCTTTTCTCCATTACCACTCCTCAGATCTCCAAAAGATTCCAACCCGAGTTTCTTTTGGATCAATTTTCCAAAGGTTTTTTTATTACGGGAAGTGTTGAGCCAAGGATTATTGAACCCAAAAGTGTCCCTCCAGCACAAAACTACCACAAAGTAAGAAGCCTGATGAGGTAAGGAAAAACATTGCAGGACTCTGGAGCATTGAGTTTTTACTCAGAATCCTGATGCTCTTGGTCATGTGCAACTTGCCCCAAGCACAGTCAACGTGGAAGGGAATATCAGACTATGTGGAAAATGGGTTTACAAATTTGATTTATTAGTTTCTCACTGAATGCATTGATCACAATGATTCCACATTGAAACAGTATCTATTCGTCAATTCACATATACTATGATCCCTGGAGAGAGCAATAAAGTTCTATAAAATGGAATTTTCTGTTAATAACTGCACAGGATGGCAAAATAGATGTCACATTTTAAGACTTTTACTGTAACAAATTACTAAAAGCACAACTAACATAATTTTAAGGTGAGAGGAGAAAGACTTAAAAGTAACGGTGGGTGGCACAGTGGTTAGCACTGCTGCCTCGCAGCGCCAAGAGACCCGGGTTCAACTCCCGCCTCAGACAACTCTCTGTGTGGAGTTTGCACATTCTCCCCATGTCTGCATGAGTGTCCTTCCACAATCCAAAAATGTGCAGGTTAGGTGAATTGACCATGCTAAATTGCCCATAGTGTTAGGTGCAGGGGTAAATGTAGGGGAATGGGTTGGGTGGGTTGCGCTTCGGAGGGTCGGCATGGACTTGTTGGGCTGAAGGGCCTGTTTCCACACTGTAAGTAATCTAATCTAACCTGAGGGGCAACTATTTCACATAGCGGGTGGTTTGTATGTGGAATGAGCTGCCAGAGAAAGTGGTAGATGCAGGTACAGTTACAACATTTACAGAGGAAACTCGATTATCCGAATACCAATTGTCCGAAAATCGGATTAGCCTAAGGAGATCTCAAGGTCCCGATGGAAACATGACATCAAAGACGTGTTTCCAACAGTGATCACATCTTTTCTTTACAGTGATTAAACAGGCGCCGTCTTCAACTGACTGATCTCCTGCCCTCTCTCTCTCCCCACACGTTCCCTGGAGTTCTACACTGGGGTGTACCCTAAACCCCCCTTCCCCATATATTCTCTCCAACATTGTCCTGTACAGGGCAAAGGTGGAACCTGTCAAAAAGCTGCAGTAAAAAGTTGTGTGTGTGTGAGCACGCGCGCGCTATTTGGAGACTCCCTCAAAGACAGCAGCAGCAGTTGCAGTATGATTGTTGGTGTCCAGTCCAGCTGTCCTGGAGAGGGGGCAGGCATCTATGGGGTTGGGGGGCTCGTGTTGAATGGAGTTGGGGGGGTGGGGCCTTGCACGCTGTGTGCTGCTGTAGTCACCTGAATGAGGAGCAGACTTTAAAAACTCCGAGCCCCAGAGGAAAGGCATTTAATCAATTAACCGAATAATCGATTATCCGAATGAAATAGTGCTCACCCATCACGTTCGGATAATCGAGGTTCCCCTGTAAAAGACATTTGGACAGGTACATGAATAGGAAAGTTTTAGAGGGATATGGGCCAGGTACAGGCAAATGGAGCTTGTTTAGTTTGGGAGACTTGGTTGACATGGACAAGTTGGACCGAAGGGTCTGTTTCCGTGCTTCATGACTGTAGAATGTTATAAATGAATTCTACTTTTATAGGCAACTTATATTTTAAAACTACAATAAGGAACATTTCTCTTTTGTACTTATCACACTCTCCATAATACTGTTAAAAATCACATAACACCAGGTTATAGTCCAACAGATTTATGTGAAAGTACAAGCTTGTGAATGTGTGATTTTTAACTTTGTCCATCCCAGTCCAACACCGGCACCTCCACATCATGGTCTCCATGATACAACAGTGCTGGTGGCAAACAATCTACAATTGTCCCAACTTTTGATGGCACCACACTTTACCATTGCCCCTGAGCAGTAACTCTGTGTTTCATAGAACATAGAACATGGAAAAGTACAGCACAGAACAGGCCCTTAGGCCCACGATGTTGTGCCGAGACTTAATCCTAATGTAAAATATATTAACTTAACCTACGCACCCCTCAACTCACTGCTATCCATGTGCACGTCCAACAGTCACTTAAATGTCCCCAATGACTTCGCTTCCACCTGGCAACGCATTCCATGCATTCACAACTCTCTGCATAAAGATCCTACCTCTGATGTCTCCTTTATACCTTCCTCCTAATATCTTCAAATTTCCTTCAGTTTTTGGAGAGTTTTTCAATTCCACTAGCATCTCAGTAGAATAATGTTGCGTCTCCTTTGGCCACACAAGGATGAGTCTCCAGTTTGCTGAGATGGCTGTGGACAGCAACCCATTGACTACAGACTGTCTCCCTCCAACATTTGCCTTCAGTCACTTGTAAACAATCTGCAATCATTATTTCCTGTTGACAAAACAACAGTTGTTTTCCTCTCTCTTTTTTTCTTTTGCAACTAAAGCTCTTGGGGAGAAAGGCCACCTACTTGCGGAACGTTTCAGAGAACACCTCTGGGACACCCGCACCAACCAACCCAACCGCCCTGTGGCAGAACATTTTAACTCCCCCTCCCACTTCGCCAAGGACATGCAGGTCCTTGGCCTCCTCCATCGCCAGACCATGGCGACATGACGCCTGGAGGAAGAGCGCCTCATCTTCCGCCTAGGAACCCTCCAACCACAAGGGATGAATGCAGATTTCTCCAGCTTCCTCATTTCCCCTCCCCCCACCTTATCTCAGTCCCAACCCTTGGACTCAGCACCGCCTTCTTGACCTGCAATCTTCTTCCCGACCTCTCCGCCCCCCAGCCCCTCTCCGGCCTATCACCCTCACCTTAATCTCCTTCCACCTATCGCATTTCCAACGCCCCTCCCCCAAGTCCCTCCTCCCTACCTTTTATCTTAGACTGCTTGGCACACCCTCCTCATTCCTGAAGAAGGGCTTATGCCCGAGACGTCGATTCTCCTGCTCCTTGGATGCTGCCTGACCTGCTGCGCTTTTCCAACAACACATTTTTCAGCTCAGAGACTGCAAGGCTACTTACTAGTAACACTGCTGACTGTTCCCTTTTTGTTTCCAGGTGTGAGAACTTCACACTTTACTCAGCCACTTGGAGTATTGTGAGTGGATCTAGACATGACTCCCTAGGAAGGATAGATTGGCTTTGGAGAGAGTACACTACAGATTTACACAAATTATATCTGGACTTCAGGGGTGAAGTTATCAGGAGAGATTGTAGAAATTAGAGCTATTTTCTCTAGAATTTAGAAGTTAAGGGATGATTTGATTGGAGTCTCAAAGATATTAACAAAAAAGGACAGGGTAGATAAAGATAAATTATTTCCACTGGCTAGGGATTCTACACCTAGGGGATATAGTCTGAGAATTAGGGCCAGACCGTTCAAGAGAGATGTTAGGAAGCACCTTCTACAGACAAAGGGTGGGAGAGATTTGGAACTCTCTTCCACAAACAGCAGTGGATGCTGGATCAGTTGTTAATTTTAAATCTGAGATAGATTACTTTTTGTAAAGTAAGGATATTGAAGGATATGGGCTAAAGGCAGAGATCTGGAATTTGGCCACAGATCAGCCATGATCTCACTGAATGTGGAACAGGCTCGGAAGGGCTGAATGGCCTACTCCTGTTCCCGTGTTTCTGTGTTCCATTCTCTTGCCGAAGCCAGGCTTGTTGTCAGGGCAGGATATGACACCCCCAACCCATTTCAATCAAACATTAAAAAGACAGGGCGGAACTTAATAACTCCATCAAGCCAGAAGTAGCAATGTGAAACTAGTCAACATTAGGCCTCCATTCAGTTACTGCAAACATTGTGAAAACAACGACATAAAAAACTCATGATTCATTTGAGGTTCATACTATTCATGAACCCTTTCACCAGATTACCAATTGGTGCCAAAATTATTTTGGACGTTTTAAGTCAAATTTTAAATTAATTTCTTGAACTCCATGGATGTTAACATGAGAAAGGTACATTACTTTACTGTTTTCTTTATAATCACAGTGTATCGTATCTTCCTCATTGGTGTAGACTATTCAAGCACAAATGCTTCATACTCTGTATATTGTGGTGTATTGGGATGTCTTGCATCCAGCATTTAAGATGACCATGGTACAGATAGGGCAACAACACTGCACAGCACACTGCATGATGCTGATCACAGGCTCGGGTACAGTACCTACTCCAATGAGAAGTAACATCATGTGAGCCACAATGCATACAAAGCAGAAATGCATGATGGTAGCAAAGGAGAAACAGGAAGCTTGATCTCAGAGGACCAGTTCACTTCCTTCCTCAGCTGCTGTATTTCAGAATGCACCAGGGCTGCTCATAAAAAGAAATTATTATCTAATTGAGGTAACTGTATACAATTCACTTATATCTGCCTCAGAAAACCAGCATCATGCAGCGAAAAGTGTGCAGGATTCATTTATGCGTTCAAGCAAGCATTCATATACTTGCAGTCTCCAATGGTGCATGTGACGTGCCCAGTGGTAAATTGTTAAGAGTTCCTTCTTATTTCACAGAATCAGCAAAGGCCTAAGGTGTTACATACTTATAATCTGTATTTCATCAAGAAAGCTAATCTGTTTTTAAATTGAATCTTACAAAACTTCTCCCAGCTCACCACAGCACAACAATGAGCGCCCCTCAAACTAAATGTTGAGGCAGAGAGGCAATGGCCTAGTGGTATTATCACTAAACAGTTAACCTACAGACCCAGGTAATATCCTGGGGACCAGAGTTCGAATCCCATTATAGCAGATGGTGTTGTTTGAACTCAGTTAAAATCTGGGAGTATGAGTTTAATGATGACTGTGAATCCATTGTCGATTGTTGGGGAAAACCCATCTGGTTCACTAATGTCCTTTATGGAAGGAAACTACCATCTTTACCTGGTCTGGTCTCCATGCAACTCCAGACCCACAGCAATGCGGTCGACCCTTAACTGCCCTCTGGGCAATTAGGGACAGGCAATAAACAGTGGCTTGGCCAGCAATGTTCTCATCCTGTCAATGAATAAAAGAAGTTATAAAGGTTAATTGTCTCAATGTAAAAAAAATCTATTTCTCAGATAAAGACAAAGCCAATGCTTAGTATCAAAGCATAATTTGCCTGTTTTTTTTAATAGTGGCCATCTTAAAGTTTTGATCAGTATAAAACAGACTGTGAGCAACAATTTTGTGCAGAACCTTCCCAGGAGGAACTGTGAGAGACCCCATCACAGAATGGCTTCCTAGCCAATGAAAACATAAGGAAGACGGCAGTACAGAAATCAATTGCTGTTTTGCCAAAAGACATCAGGCAATCAGCAAGTGTCACAACAACAGATATAGGGAGGAATAAAAAACGTCTCTCTCTCTCTATATATCTCTGTCTGTCTCTCTCTCTCTCCCAAATCCTGTTGACTGGCTAAATCCAGCCAAACAATAATACTCAGTACAGAATCCATCACAGCTGCTGAATTATACTCAAGTTCTGAACCCCTTCACTTTGGAAATACTTTCAAGTGAGCCAGGCCTGCAACATTCTTACAGCTTGATCTTACTTTCATCTTTGCAAGTTACCCTTTAACTATTTTTAATCTTTTTAGCTAATAATCTTACCCCGTACCTGAATACCTACCATTGTAGTTTTGCAAGAAACTAAGCTTTGTCTCGTTTAAAACTAAACTTTATTGCTTTTTTGTATATTCAAGCACTTGGCAATTATAAGGGAGCTATAAATGTGCTGTAAAATTTACACTTCAATAAACTATTCAGGGAATATACCTTTGATTGTGACAATTAAGGGCTCATCTGGAGTCGTACCCATTGCAAAATAAAGTCAAACTTGTACTAAACGTCATAACTGTATCTACTGTGGAAAGAACCAAATTTTGGGCTGCAAATAATTTGTAAGTTGAAAGGAACTGACAGTTCGAACTGAAACAAAACCACAAGTTATTGCAGCAAGCTTAGAGATAAAAATATTAACAATGACTTAAAATGGCAACTTCTGTTGCACAAGAGTTTATTGATCAGAAGGGTTGAAATTAGCAAGAGTTAACATCCACAAATAAGAAATGTTTAAATGATTTCTAATCAGGTGGCCTTAAGATGTAATGACTGTGATGAGGCCAGCCAGGTCAGTCTCATTGAAGATGAGTTCCCTTGTTGGGGCTGTTAACCTGGTCCAATCAGGGAGCCCTGGCTGACATATAAGAACAGGAGTGTCGCGGTGTCCACCAACACCCTGGAGTTGTTCAGGGAGAGGTGGGCGCCGCAGGGAGTGGAGTGCATCATTTCTCCCTCCAACTCTCTTTTGATTTAGTCCCTACCCTCCCCTTCACTGTTTTGATCACACAGCACTGCCCTCTGATGTGAAGGGCAGTGTTTGTCACTGGCCACCCGGGTGTTTTCCTATCTTCCTGGTGGTGGAAATTGAATAAAGATTCGTGCACTTTGTGTCTTTCACTGTGTCTCACACCTGCACACACACACACCATGGGTGCTGGGGATAAAATAAGCACTACCGCACTTAGGTGGTAGTGTGGGGGTTAAATTATTAAAAAGAAAAAAAAAGAAAAGATAAAAAAAAAAGAACAGGAGTGTCAGAGCCCGGGTGTCCTTGGAGAAGGAGCACGCGGTGTCCACCAACACCCTGGAGTTGTTCAGGGAGAGGTGGGCGCCGCAGGGAGTGGAGTGCATCATTTCTCCCTCCAACTCTATTTTGATTTAGTCCCTACCCTCCTCCTCACTGTTTTGATCACACAGCACTGCCCTTTGATGTGAAGGGCAGTGTTTGTCACTGGCCACCCGGGTGTTTTCCTATCTTCCTGGTGGTGGAAATTGAATAAAGATTGGGTGCACTTTGTGTCTTTCACTGTGTCTCACACCTGCACACACACACACACAAAAAAAGAACAGGAGTGTCAGACATCCTGTTCACTCTGAGAGCTGGCTCTGAGGGAGCTGGATCATTGTTAAGGACTTTTCATGTGTAAATACAGAGGGACTTGGTGACAAGATACTGACCTCTGTGGAGTTATTTCATAGGATCTGCTCTAAAACAAAGAGGATTCTGGAGAATTCTGGCTAAGAATTTTATATTCAATCTATCGTCATAACTGACAGCAGAAACTGTATCACTCTGGGTTATTTTATTCCAAGTAGAACTCGAAAATTGGAAACTGAACTGGAGTTTAAAGCTCGAGAAAAGGAGCTAGAATTTCAGGCACAGAAAGAAAGAGAGAATTAAGAGGAGAAGAAGATAAAAAGGAAATTCCATTCACAGAAACAGGAATTGGAGCTGCAAGCACAGAAATACAGAGACTGAAGGCAATTTAAACTGATGGGGAAAATCTTGCTCCACTGATAGCAGCTCATAACCTTGAAATGGGCCCCAAAGCTCTACATTTGTTTTCAGATTGGAAGAGAGGAGTATAGAATTCATCCTCACTGCTTTAAAAATGCCGATCAACTTCAATTAGCCCAAGAGATGTGGGACACTACTGATCCTGGGTCAGTTCACAGGAAATGCCCAACCCTGCAGTGACTGCTGATTACAAACAGACTAAGGATGCAATGCTTAGCGCCTATGAACTTGTGCCAGATGCATACCATCAGCAATTACAGCATTAACGTGAAAAGTCCACGGCAAAGTATCTGCAATTTGAAAGAATGAAAGAGATTGCATTAGACCGATGAATGAGTAAAACGAGACTGTACTACTAGGGAATAAAGAAATTAACATAGTTAGAGGAATTCAAAAATATCTCTTGTATAACAGATAGAAGCGATGAGGAATTTGCAACAGCAACAGTATGTAATGGATGGCAGTTATAGGAAGGGGGGAAAGTCTCAGATACAGTCACATAGATGGGTTAACTCCAGCAAGGGTGAGAGAGGTCGGCACCTAGGGCAGGAGTCTTTTGTGGATATACCCATTTCAAACAGGTATGCTGTTTTGGAAAATGTAGGGGGTGATGGATTCTCAGGGGAACATAGCACAAACAGTCAAGTTTCTGGTATTGAGACTGGCTCTAATGCAACGAGGGGTACGTCAGCTTCCAAGAGATCAATTGTGTTAGGGGATTCTGTAGTCCGAGGTTTCCTGATGAAGGGCTTTTGCCCGAAATGTCGATTTCGAAGCTCCTTGGATGCTGCCTGAACTGCTGTGCTCTTCCAGCACCACTAATCCAGAATCTGGTTTCCAGCATCTGCAGTCATTGTTTTTACCCCTTACTAAGTAGTAGAAGACAGAAAGTTGGGAGTAGAGGATATTTTCAGGATGGAAACTAATAACTAGTTGAGTGTCACAGACATCAGTGCTGGGGCCACATTTGTTTACAATATATACTGTGGGCGGCATGGTGGCACAGTGGTTAGCACTGCTGCCTCACAGCTCCAGAGACCCGGGTTCAATTCCCGCCTCAGGCTGTGTGGAGTTTACACGTTCTCCCCGTGTCTGCATGGGTTTCCTCCGGGTGCTCCGGTTTCCTCCCACCATCCAAAGATGTGCAGGGTCAGGTGAATTGGCCATGCTAAATTGCCTGTAGTGTTAGGTAAGGGGTAAATGTAGGGGTATGGGTGAGTTTCGCTTCGGCGGGTCGGTGTGGACTTGTTGGGCCGAAGGGTCTGTTTGCACACTGTAATCTAATCTAATCTAAATATTAATGACTTGGATGAGGAAAGTAAATGTGCTAGCACCAAGTTTGCAGACAACACAAAAAGAAGTCCGAAGGCAAGTGGTGACGGTGTTGCAAGGAGTCTGTAAAAGGATATAGACTAGTCCCACCCTCCCTTCCTGGCACCCTCCCTGCCACTGCAGGAATTGCTGTGCCCACACCTCCTCCCTCACCTGCATCCAAGGCCCCAAAGGAGCCTTCCACATCCATCAAAGTTTTACCTGCACATCCACCAATATCATTTATAGTATCTGCTGCTCCCGATGCGGTCTCCTCTACATTGGGGAGACTGGGCGCCTCCTAGCAGAGCGCTTTAGGGAACATCTCCGGGACACCTGCACCAATCAACCACACCGCCCTTTGACCCACCATTTCAACTCCCCCTCCCACTCAGCCGAGGACATGGAGGTCCTGGGCCTCCTTCACCGCCGCTCCCTCACCACTCGACACCTGGAGGAAGAATGCCTCATCTTCCGCCTCGGAACACTTCAACCCCAGGGCATCAATGTGGATTTCACCAGTTTCCTCATTTGCCCTTCCCCCACCTCATCCCAGCTCCAGCCTTCCAGCTCAGCACCACCCTCATGAGCTGTCCTACCTGCCTATCTTCCTTTCCACCTATCCACTCCATCCTCCTCTCTGACCTATCACCTTCATCCCCACCCCAATTCACCCATTGTACTCTGTGCTACTTTCTACCCACCACCATCCTCCTCTCACTTATCTCTCCACCCTGCAGGCTCTCTGCCTCCATTCCTGATGAAGGGCTTTTGCCCGAAACGTCGATTTTCCTGCTCCTCGGATGCTGCCTGACCTGCTGTGCTTTTCCAGCACCACTCTAATTTAGACTCTAGTTACGCTAGTGGGCATTAACATGACAGAGGAATATAATGTGGGAAAGTGTGAGATTATACACATTGACAGGAAGAATTAAAAAACTGAATATTATTTAAATGGAGAAAGAGTGTGGAAATAAATCGCATCGAGGGATATGAGCGTGCAGCTAGCACACACATTTATCAGGTAATGGGAAATACAAATGGACTGGAATGGAATATAACAATAGGGGACATTTTTAAGGCTACACAAGAAAGTGGTTGGACTACACCTGGAACAGTGTTAGTCTCTTTATCTAAAGCTAGATATAATGGCATTGGAGACAGATTAGATTCACTACAGTGAGGAAACAGACCATTCAGCCCAACAAGTCCACATCGAGCCTCTGAAGAGTAACCCATCCAGCCCCATTCCCCCACCCTATATTTATCTCAGACTCGTGCACCAAACACAATGGCCACCTAAATTGCACCTTTTTGGATTGTGGGAGGAAACCCACGCAGACATGGAGAGTATGTGCAAACCCACGCAGACATGGGGAGTATGTGCAAACCCACGTAGACATGGGGAGTATGTGCAAACCCACACAGGCATGGAGAGTATGTGCAAACCCTCGCAGACATGGGGAGTATGTGCAAACCCACACAGACATGGAGAGTATGTGCAAACCCACGCAGACATGGGGAGTATGTGCAAACCCACGCAGACATGGAGAGTCTGTGCAAACCCACACAGACATGGGGAGTATGTGCAAACCCACACAGACATGGGGAGTAATTGCAAACCCACGCAGACATGGAGAGTATGTGCAAACCCACACAGACATGGGGAGTAATTGCAAACCCACGCAGACATGGGGAGTATGTGCAAACCCACACAGACATGGGGAGTAATTGCAAACCCACGCAGACATGGGGAGTATGTGCAAACCCACACAGACATGGGGAGTAATTGCAAACCCACGCAGACATGGGGAGTATGTGCAAACCCACGCAGACATGGAGAGTATGTGCAAACCCACGCAGACATGGAGAGTATGTGCAAATTCCACGCAGACAGTCACCTGAGGCAGGAATGGAACACGAGTCCCTGGCGCTGTGAGGCAGCAGTGCTAACCACTGAGCCACTGTGCCGTCACAGTCCAGAGAGGGTTTGCTAGGTTGATCCTGGGTATGATGGAAATTTCTTATGAGGAGAGGTTGAGTAGGTTGAGCTTGTACTTATTGGAGTTTAGACGAATGACAAGTAACCTTATTGAAATATACAAGATTCCTAAAGAACTTCAGAGGGTAGATGCAGAGAGGTTGTTTCCCCTTAAGGGAGAGTCTGAGACCAAAAGGTATAATCTCAAAGTAGGGAGTGGTCTTTTTAAGACAGAGATGAGGAGGACAGTGGATCTGTGGAATTCTTTTACCACAGATCAACTGTTAAGGCTGGGTCATTAAGTATATTCAAGGCTGAGATTTACAGATTTTCAATCAGTCAGTCTATCAAGAGCAATGGGGAGAAAGTAGGAAAGTGGAATTGAGACATCAGATCAGCCATGATCCTGTTGAATAGTGGAGCTATCCGATGGGCTGAATAGCCTACTTCTGTTTATATGTCTAATGACCTGATTGTCTTCCCCTGGACTTTGGAAGCAATGGAAGCCATTTCCCCATTTCACAGAAAATTCTAGGAGACTTCTTTTGCCTTCCTTTCTGTTGGCATAATGGTTACAACTTCAGTGATTATGAACACCAATGGTGCAGAGATTATCTGTGGCTTTATTTGAATGCCAGTAATGTTCCTTTGTATTTCCTCATTTACCATAATTAAAATGGACAAGGGACAGTTCTGTAGTTCTTGTGAAAGGTTTTCCTGTTTTCCATATTCTACTTTTCTTTAGGATCTATTTCATCCTCTGGTCTCCCTCCTATCTTTGCCTCACTGATACAGACTATTTGATCCATGTATGCAAGGATTCTGCAGTTTGATGGTCCTCAGAATTGACGGCAGCTGTGCTGGCTGAGGTAACCCTTTACTGCCCAACGTGCATTTTGAAAGAATGAAAGAGATTGCATTAGACCGATGAATGAGTAAAACGAGACTGTACTACTAGGGAATAAAGAAATTAACATAGTTAGAGGAATTCAAAAATATCTCCTGTATAACATTAAATGCACGTTGGGCAGTAAAGGGTTACCTGGTGCCAGGATCAAGGATGTCTCAGAGAGGGTGCAGAATGTTCTCACGGGGGAGAGGGGCCAGCAGGAGGTCATTGTCCACATTGGAACCAACGATATAGGAAGGGTAAAGGTTGAGATTCTGAAGGGAGATTACAGAGAGTTAGGCAGAAATTTAAAAAGGAGGTCCTCAAGGGTAGTAATATCTGGATTACTCCCAGTTCTACGAACTAGTGAGGGCAGGAATAGGAGGATAGAGCAGATGAATGCAAGGCTGAGGAGGTGGTGTATGGGAGAAGGATCATTGGAATCTCTTTTGGGATAGAAGTGACCTGTACAAGAAGGACGGATTGCACCTAAATTGGAAGGGGACTAATATACTGGCAGGAAATTTGCTAAAACTGCTTGGGAGGATTTAAACTAGTAAGGTGGGGGGGGTGTGGGACCCAGGGAGATAGTGAGGAAAGAGATCGATCTGAGACGGGTACAGTTGAGAACAGAAATGAGTCAAACAGTCAGGGCAGACAGGGACAAGGTAGGACAAATAAATTAAACTGCATTTATTTCAATGCAAGGGGCCTAACAGGGAAGGCAGATGAACTCAGGGCATGGTTAGGAACATGGGACTGGGATATCATAGCAATTACAGAAACATGGCTCAGGG
>NC_057711.1:130472789-130472929 GCF_004010195.1 Chiloscyllium plagiosum
AGATGGGCCAATGGGCTGAAAAGTGGCAGATAGAGTTTAATTCAGATAAATGTGAGGTGCTGCATTTTGGGAAAGCAAATCTTAGCAGGACTTATACACTTAATGGTAGGGTCCTAGGGAGTGTTGCTGAACAAAGAAAC
>NC_057711.1:130472943-130497699 GCF_004010195.1 Chiloscyllium plagiosum
AGGGAGTGTTGCTGAATAAAGAGACCTTGGAGTGCAGGTTTATAGCTCCTTGAAAGTGGAGTCGCAGGTAGATAGGATAGTGAAGGCGGCGTTTGGTATGCTTTCCTTTATTGGTCAGAGTATTGAGTACAGGCGTTGGGAGGTCATGTTGTGGCTGTACAGGATGTTGGTTAGGCCACTGTTGGAATAATGTGTGGAATTCTGTTTTCCTTCCTATCTGAAAGATGTTGTGAAACTTGAAAAGGTTCAGAAAAGATTTACAAGGATGTTGCCAGGGTTGGAGGATCTGAGCTACAGGGAGAGGCTGAACAGGCTGGGGCTGTTTTCCCTGGACCTTATAGAGGTTTACAAAATTATGAGGGGCATGGATAGGATAAATAGGCAAAGTCTTTTCCCTGGGGTGGGGTAGTCCAGAATGAGAGGGCATAGATTTAGGGTGAGAAGGGAAAGATATAAAAGAGACCTACAGGGCAACTTTTTCACGCAGAGGGTGGTACGTGTATGGAATGAGCTGCCAGAGGATGTGGTGGAGGCTGGTACAATTTCAACATTTAAGAGGCATTTGGATGGGTATATGAATAGGAAGGGTTTGGAGGAATATGGACCAGGTGCTGGCAGGTGGGACAAGATTGAGTTGGGATAGCTGGTCGGCATGGACGGGTTGGACCGAAGGGTGTGTTTCCATGCTGTACATCTTTATGACTCTATGACCTTATCTTCAATACCATGAGCTCTTATCTTACTAAATAGCTTAATGTATGGTTCCTTGTTAAACACCTTCTGAAATCTAAATATATTACATCCACATCTTCCCTTTTACCTGTCCTGCTTGTTATCTCCTCAAAGAATTCTAATAAATTTGTCAGACATGATTTTCCCTTTATAAAGCCATGTGGACTCTGCTTGATCATATTATCTGCTTTGAAATGCATTGCTATTACCTCGTTTATAACAAACTCTAACATTTTCCTAATAGCAGATGTTAACCTAACTGGTCTGTGGTTACCTGTTTTTTTTGTTTCCTTTCCTTTTTAAATAAGGGTGTTATATTGACAGCTTTCTGTTTTCTAATCCTCTGGGACTCTTCCAGAATCAAATTCTTGGAAGATTGCTACCAATGCATCCACTAAATCTGGAGCTACTTCCTTTAATATCCTAGGATGCATCCCTGGTCCAGGGAATGTATCCGTGTTTAGTCCCCTTAATTTTCTTAGCACTTTTTCTCTACTGGCAGTTATTGCATTTACATCCTCTCCATTTTGTACCTTGGTTATTTAGTAATTTTGGAATTGTATTAATATCTCTATTGAAAAGACCAATACTAATTATTTGTTCAACTCCTCTGCCAATTCCTGACTGCCTATTATAATTTCCCATTGCTCATTCTCTAAGTGATATATGTTCACTTTGGCCTCTGTCTTTGTTTTTGTTTACATTTAAAGAAGCCCTTGTTATTTATCTTAAGCACAAATAGTTTGATAGTACTGCTCCTGGAATGTTTTCAGGGCCCGCAGCCTTTCCTGCACCAGTCTACCAGGACATTTTTTCACATCAGGGAGCTTAAACTAAATTGACTAAACACTCAAAATAAAAACAGAAAATGCCAGAGAGATCTGGAAAAAGAAACAGTTTTTCTGTTTCAAGTCCCATGACTTTCATTTAGAATCTGCTGATTGTGGGATTGCTTAACTCAGTCTATAAAAGACTGTATCTGTAATTTAGCAAGTGTGTAGTCCTTTGTTGTCTCTCATTTCCATAAATGTTATCTATCTCTCTACATTCCTCATCGAAACAATGTTGATGCCCTGGCTTGGTGGTAATGATCGGTAAAACAATCCAGAATAAAAAAAGTAATTCACTGGGGGAGGGTCAATATCAGGGGAGGGGAATGGATCTTGGCCGGTTAATTGTGAACAAACACTGGCAGGAAAACCTATAACAAAGTAATAGGTTGCCGTTAAACGGGAGATAGTTCAAGTGGGATTGAGCAATATTCCCACATTGGGGGAAGGTGGTCAAAATAAGACAGAGCTTATAGTGATTGGAACAAGGGCCAGGCAGATCTTATTGACTATGAAATACCTGTTTGGGATTGTTACCTTGAGCCAATCAGGGAGCCCTGGCTGACAGATACAAACAGGAGATTCAGACAGTTTCTTCTTCCGAGAGGCTGGCTCTGAGCTGGCTGGTTAGAGCCTATGTACATGTAAATAAAGGGTGACTCGATGACAAATTACAGGCCTCTGTGCTCCTTGCATGGTGAAACAGCTAAAGAATAAGTTGAAGCAGCTAAAGTGACTAATACAAGCAAGAACCAGGCTGAATATAGAAAGATCAGAACAAAAGATAAAGCAGGAGCGTAAGAGAAGCAGAGACAGTGTAAGCAGAGACTGGCAGCTAATATAAAATGGAATGTCAAAGTTTTCTCAGACCATATAGATAGTAAAAAGGTATGGGGGGAGGGTGATTTTTTTATTCACTCAGAATGCAAGCATTATAAATTAGTCTACACTTATTACCTGCCAATAATTGCCATTCAGAAGATGGTGGTGAATTGTTGCCTTGAATTGTAGAAACCTAAGGGGTGCAGGTACACCCATAGAGCTATTAGGAAAGGTTTTACAGATTTTGACCCAACAACACTGAAGGAACAGTAATACAATTCCATATGAGGATGATGTGTGGATTGGAGGGGAGCATGCAGATGATGTTGCTCCCATGCAACTGCTTTCATTGTCCTTCTGGTACAGGTCACAGGTTTGAACCATGCTGTCAATGAGCTGCAGTGAATTGCTACTGCGCATCTACTCTGCTGCCAATCTGCATTAGTGGTGAAGAAATAGATGCTGAAAATGGTGACTGGAGTGCCAGTCAAGTCAGTTGCTTTGCCCTCATGGTGTCAAACTGCTTAAGTGTAGGTAGACCTGCAGTCACTCAGATAAATGGGGAGTTTTCCATCGCATTCCTGACTTGTCTCTTGTACATGGTGAACAGGCTTTCGGGAGTCAGGAAGTAAGCATGGCTGAAATACTCAGTTAATGCTTTGCATCTGTCTTTACAAAGAAGGGACGCCGCCAAAGTCATAGTGAAAGAGGAAGTAGTTGAGTCACTGAACGGGCTAAAAACAGATGGGGGGGGGGGTGTGCTGCTTTGGAAAGTTTGTCAGTATTGAAAGCTGTTAAGTCAATGAACCAAATCAAACTGAGGATTTTGAGGGATGTAAGAATTGAAATTGCAGAAGCACTGATAATAATATTCCATCATCCTTGGATAGAAAGGTGGTGTCAGGCAAATGGAGAAAAGGATAAACCCAGAAACTATAAGAAGGAAAGGTTTTGGAAGTGTGGATTTGTTATTTAATTAACTTGTTTGAGACTGAGAATGTCCCAGACACGACTATCACTGTCCTTGGACAGAGTGTATCCTCAGTGTAAAGATGGGTGGCAGTCCCTTCTAGGAGAAAGTGAGGTCTGCAGATGCTGGAGATCAGAGCTGGAAATGTGTTACTGGAAAAGCGCAGCAGGTCAGGCAGCATCCAAGGAACAGGAGAATCGACGTTTCGGGCATAAGCCCTTCTTCAGGGCTTATGCCCGAAACGTCGATTCTCCTGTTCCCTGGATGCTGCCTGACCTGCTGCGCTTTTCCAGCAACACATTTCCAGCGCAGTCCCTTCTAGGTCAGTCTTATTATTATTGACTTGGATAGATGCATCTGTGACAAGTAGATTGACAAAGGTAAGATCATTAGATTTTTCTTCATGTGATTAACACACTATCTCTTATACAGGCCCAGTCTGACAACTATATTCATCAGAAGAGCTACTTGTGCCATAGTAGTAGTATCCCGCCCTCTAACTCAAGAAAACTAGGTTCAAGTCCCACCTTCTCCAGAGATGTGTAATAACATCTCCAAACAGGTTAATTAGAAAATATATCTGAACTCATAGATGTCCAGTTTTGCCAAAGATGACAAAGTAGGGCAGACTTAAGTTGGTAAAGGAGAGGTTATGCCTGATAAATCTGTTAGAATGTTTTGAGGAGGTAACGAGCATGTTAGACAAAGGAGAGTCAGTGGACAAGATCTATTTGGATTTCCAAAAGGCCTTTGATATGGTGCCGCACAGGAAGCTGCTAAATACAAGCCAATGGTCTTAGGGGAAACATGATGTTAGGCATGGATGGAGGATTGGCTGACTGGTAGAAGGCAGAAAGTGGGGGCATCTTTTTCAGGATGTCAGCTGGTGACTAGAGGAGTTCCACACAGGTCCATGTTAGGACCATAACTGTTCATATGGTGCATTAACAACCTGGATGAAGGAACGAGATATGTTCTTGATTAGTAAGAGAATCAAGGGATACAGGGAGACCACAGGAGAATGGAGTTAAGAAAGATATCAGCCATGATTGAATGGGGAGCAGACTTGATGGGCCGAATGGCCTAATTCTGCTCCTAAACCTTATGGTCTTTTGGAGACAACTGGTGATGAATCTTGAAGGTCTTTAACCAAAGCATATTATATGCATTTCTGTTCTTGTATTTCTTCCTAAAACAATAGTTTTTTAAAATTATCTTGCTCCTTTAACATAATAACTCACCCAAAATTGCGGCATGGTGGCTCAGTGGTTAGCACTGCTGCCTCACAGCACCAGGGACTGGGTTCAATTCCACCCATGGGTGACCATGTAGAGTTTGCACATTCTCCTCATGTCTGCTTGGGTTTCCTCTGGGTGTTCCGGTTTCCTCCCACAATCCAAAGATGCGCAGGTTGGGTGAATTGGCCATGCAAAATTGCCCATAGTGTTAGGTGCATGAATCAGGGGTAAATATAGGGCAGGGGAATGGGTCTGGGTGGGTTACTCTTTGGAGGGTCAGTGTGGATTTATTGGGCCAAATGGCCTGTTTGTTGACTGTAGATAATCTAATCTAAAGTGCACCACAGTGTTGTAATCAAACAAATCTGGGGGACTGTATCACTAATTGTGACAATGGAGATATATGGATTCATTTGCCGAGGGAGTCTGAGAGATAGTAATCAGCTGGTTCACTTTTGCACTGACTGTGTAACAATTCTCTGCTGTAGTGGTACTGCTCCCACCTCTGAGCCGGGAACCCTGGGTTCACATCCCACCTGATCCAGTGGTGTGTAATAACATCTCTGAGGAGTTGATTAGAACAAATCTGAAACTTCATGGTATCTCGAATCAATATTAAGGCGACCCAGCCCACCTCCTCCTGGGGTTCCCAACCACTCTACCATAATTTCTTGCATTGAGTCAAGCAATGGGAATGGGGGACCCAAAGACAAGTGCTGTAAGGTATGATTTTGCCACAAGACTGTAAGCAATAGGAACAGGTGTCGGCCATCGAGCCTGCTCTGCCATTCAATAGGATCACCTCACATCTCCTTTTATACAATATCCCTTTATTGGCACGTTTTGTTTTAACAATACAATATCCCTTCCCTCTCCCCGTTAACCTAGATTCCCCTCCTGATCGAGAATGTATCCATCTCAGACTTAAATATACACATGGACTCTGCCCCCACACATCTGTTAGACCTTTTTCTTAACTGTCAGAACAACTGTTTCGGTTCTGAATAAGTTATATTGGACTCTAAACGTTAATTCTATCTCTCTCTCCACAGATGCTGCTAGACCCTCTGAATTTCTCCAGCAATTTCTGGTTTTTGTTTCAGGTTTCCAGCATCTGCAGTATTTTGCCAGATGGTATCTATATTCTCTAAAGTCAATAATATTACCAAAGTTTCGCCAATATTACAAGTACAAATGCGGTTCTTGTCCATCTCTAGCGAAATATGTCATTTTATATTTTCCCTTTAAACGCAGTTTCTAATTAATCATTGTAAATTGGTGCGATGCATGTTTTACTGCTGGCCATGTGAACATTATCACTCAGAAAATGTGAACAGATGCCCTGGAAAGTGACTCGACCTTTAATCTCGACACACAGAGCAAGCCAGCCAGTCCCCTCATACACAATTGGCTCTAGGGCTGGCGAGAAAGGTGAAAATGCGGAAGTTTCCACCCCGCTGTGGTATTTTGAAGATTGGATCCTAAACCTTGCTGTCGGTTCCCTGGGCGGCATTCCCAGGATATATACACACACAGGATCCATGGCTACATTAAATTCAGAGCGGAGAGCGTTCGCTCAGAGGATCAATAGGTGAGATGTCTGAATTGTTTGTCACTATTTCATGACGAAGTTGATAAAGGTTAACGTTTTTTTTCAGAAATGCAGAACTACTTGCGGGAAGGCAGGACTGCACACGCACATTCCCAGGGACTTTCACACTGCTGTTGTCTTTGCACCGGGTGTAGCTGCCTTGATATACCTAACTCGGGGAAATCTTTCTCCTGCTATAAAAAAAATACCGTGCGTTACACTTTGTAAAAGAAGTATGCTTCCAAAGTTCCTTTTTTAATGTGGCGGTAACCCATGTGGGGCGGATGACAGTCATGTGTTTGGTTCTGGTTTGATTGCATGTAACTGCTAATACTTTCCTTTTAAAAGCACAGTTCCCCCATTGATTCAACAAGGACTAATGCTAGGAAACAACTGGGAAATGGCAGAGGGTGAACTAAGAGACCTATACGGGGCAAAATCTACACCAGCTTTAATTTTAAGGGTGCTCCAAAGACGACTCCTTCTCCTGATGCTCTCTGGCTTGCTGTGTTATTCCAGCCTCCTGTCTGTTTTACAAAGGTCTATGAAGTCAGACTATAGCTTGATGCAGTTAGAAGTGTTTTCCAGTTTAAAAAGTTCTGGATTCAAGCCCTATCCACAGGAGCTTGAGGTATTCATGTAGCATTTGATGCACTATTGACAAAGTTACTGCTGGACTGGGCAAGGATTTGACATGATGTACAAGATTCCATGGCCAAAAGAGAAAAGAGTTTTCCCAGTTTCAAAATAAACTACAATATTAGATTTTTCAGGGTGGCTAAACTTAAAGTGTTGACTGTGCTTTCTCTTCACAGATGCTGCCAGACCTATTGAGTTTCTGTAGTAATTTTTGTTTCTGCTTCACAGTACTGAATTATTGTGCCCTTCATTTGCCATAGCAATGTCAGATTTTGAAGTATTGATTATTGCATGGTGCCTTGTTTGCGAGGGTAGATAGTTGAACCTCTATTCAGAATTTGTTTTGTGGATGTGGGAGTATTTCCAAAAGGCTGGAGGATGGCAAGTATTGAAATATGCTTGAGAAATAGATGGAAGGGGAATCAACTTGATTAAGTATAGGCTAAATATTTTAATATCAGCAGTGAGAGACCATTGTCAAGGGCAAAATTTAGTGTTCATTTGGAGATACAGGAGTTTGTAATGGATGACCTGTATGAACTCTTTAAGTATTGGCTAATAAATGTAATGGAGTTATTTTTGAAGTAATGCATTAACAGCAAAAGTTAATAGTATAGTAGATATTTTGTGTATGTTAACTTTCAAAGGCATTGATGTACCACATGTCTTATCCTGAAACTAGAAGCACATGCTGTTAAAGAGACACCGGTAACTTGTACTGGTACAAAATTGGCTAAGGGGAGTGAGATGCTTGGTAAGCAGGTGCTTTACTGATGGGATAATAGAATGCAGCAAATCCCTTGTGGATGGTACTATATTGCTTTGCTTGTGACACAATAAAATATTTCTAATTCCGAACCAGTCCAAACTGACTTTTTTTTATTCACCAGATCAGCCTTCACTTGCCCATCTTTGTTTTAATCCAACTAACCTATCATATCATTCAATTCCTTCACCCCCCCCCATGAGCTTCACTCGATTCCTCTTAAATGCATCTCTGCTACTTGAATTGTGGCAGCAACTTTCATATTCTAACCATTTGTGAGGTAAGATGTTTCTGTACAGGATTTATAATTAGAGGCCATAAGCAAATCAGTAATGATTTCTTGTAATTGGAGGCATTTTAATGTTTACATACCAAATTTATACATATCCTAGTGATTTCGAACTGGTGACTCCTCAGTCTTTTGTAAGAATTCAATCCTGATCAATCTTTTTGATGAATATAACTTTTCAGTTTCTTTATAACATGAAGGCCAGCACTCCAAGTTTGCTCTAACTCAGGATTTAATAAAACATAACAAATTCTTAACTTTCAACAGTCTTTAAAAATGGACATCACAGAATCTTTGTCAAGAGTGTGGTGCTGGAAAAGCACAGAAGGTCAGGCAGCATCCAATGAGAAGGCGAATTGATGTTTCAGGCATAAGTAAGGCCATTCAGCCCATTGAGTTCACAGCAACCCTCCGGAGAGTATTCCACCCACTACCCTATCCCTGCAACCCTACATTTCCCATGGCCAATTCACCTAATCTGGATATCTCTGGACTGTGGGAGTAAACCAGAGGTTGCAGAGGAAACCCACACAGACACAAGAATATGTAAACTCCGTAGACAGTCGCCTAAGGGTGGAATCACACCCAGGTCCCTGGTGATATGAGGCAACGGTGCTAACCACTGAGATACCATGCTGCCTGCCATCTTTGTGCTTTTTTTTAATGTCTTTGTTAATCCGTATTTACTTTTGTGGGTCCCAGATCCCTGTATTTCTCTCCTCCATTTCAACCTTTTGTTTCCAAGGAACACATGGTTTCCCCAAAATGTGTCACTCATTTATTGTGCCATTTACTTGCTAATTATATTTTCATTGATCAGGTTTATTAATGTTTTCCTTGTTTTGTCACAGACCTTCCAGTATTAATTATACTGCACAATTTGATTTAGAACTTTTTGAAGTTGTACTTCCAGTACCCAAATCCAAATGGTTTTACATTCAACTTTCAATCCATCCTGAGACTCTGCCCCATGTCAGGGGAAACGATTACTCAGTTCTCCTCTCAGTCCACTAGGATCTTTCATGTCTCACTAAGATTGTCACTAATTTCTTTATAAATCCAAAGAATATGGTTCCAAAATATTCAGCTGTTCATTGTCTGTCATACCAGCGTTAAACCTAGTAAACCTTTGCTGGACAAACTCTAATGCAAATATAGCTTTCCTTTGAAATGAAGACCAAGGTTGTGCACCATATTCTAGTTTTGGTTTCATTAAAGCTTTATACAATTTCCACTTAGGGTCCTTCCTTCTCAACCTCCGTCCTTGCCTGATTTGTAGTGACGCTTGGGTTAAACCGTAATCAGTCATCTCTCTCTAATAAGAGAGCAGCTCTATGATCCTCTGGAACTATAGCAATTTAACTTCCTTTTACTTTATACAGTTTAGCAAAACTTCCAATGATGATCAATGTCACATTTTCCTTCATGGAGTCATAGAGATGTACAGCACGGAAACAGACCCTTTGGTCCAAGCTGTTACATGCCTACCAGATATCCCAACCTAATCTAGTCCCACCTGTCAGCACCTGGCCCATATCCCTCCAAACCCTTCTTATTCATATACCCATCCAAATGCCTCTTAAATGTTGCAATTGTACCGGCCTCCACCACTTCCTCTGGCAGCTCATTCCATACACGTACCATCATCTGCGTGAAAAAAACTCCCCGACCCCAGGGAAAAGACTTTGCCTATTTATCCTATCCATACCCTTCATAATTTTGTAAACCTCTATAAGGTCACCCCTCCGCCTCCAACACTCCACAGAAAAGAGCCACAGCCTGTTCAACCTCTCCCTATGGCTCAAATCCTCCAACCCTGGCAACATCCTTGTAAATCTTTTCTGAACCCTTTCAAGTTTCACAACATCTTTCCGATAGGAAGGAGACCAGAATTGCACGCAATATTCCAACAGTGGCCTAACCAATGTCCTGTACAGCCGCAACATGACCCCCCAACTCCTGTACTCAATACTTTGACCAATAAAGGAAAGCATACCAAACGCCGCCTTCACTATCCCATCTACCTGCGACTCCACTTACAAGGAACTATGAATCTGCACTGCAAGGTCTCTTTGTTCAGCAACACTCCCTAGGACCTTACCATTCAGTGTACAAGTCCTGCTAAGATTTGCTTTCCCAAAATGCAGCACCTCACATTTATCTGAATTAAACTCCATCTGCCACTTCTCAGCCCATTGGCCCATCGTCCAGATCCTGTTGTAATCTGAGGTAACCCTCTTCGCTGTCCACTACACCTCCAATTTTGGTGTCATTTGCAAACTTACTAACTGTACCTCTCATACTCACATCCAAATCATTTATGTAAATGACAAAAAGTAGAGGACCCAGCACCGATCCTTGTGGCACTCCACTGGTTACAGGCCTCCAGTCTGAAAAACAATCCTCCACCACCATCCTCTGTCTTCTACCTTTGAGCGAGTTCTCCCTGTATTCTGTGAGATCATGTTGCTTATCATACCTAAATTAACTTGGAGTGTTCCTTGTAACAGTTCTTCTCAATATCAACATTCAGACTTTTCAGATCTTTTTAAGATGTTTCTTCCATAGTGAAGAACTTCACACTTCCTCACTCTGTGTTTTGTCTGCCACTTTTTTGCCACCTTACATAGCTTGTCCATACAAGTATCTTTCGGCATTTTCCTCCTAGCTTCCATTCCAGTTTAGCTTTGTAGTGCAAGAAAACATAGAATCAATATCTTTTGTCTAATGTAAATTGAAAATAGTGGAGATCCCGGCACTAATCTTTGTGGCGTTCCATAGTTGTCGTCTGCTTAATGTCTGTTTCCAATCCATGCTAATATATTACCTCCATTTTGTGAATGCTTATCTTATGTCTTAACCTTTAGTGGGGCTTCTTATTAAATGCCTTTTGGAAATCCAATTATATTACATCTACTTGCTCTTTACCTACTCTTTGAGTTACACCTTAAAACACACTTTTGGTAAATGTTCCCTTTCACACAAAGTTGATGTCGAACAATCTGATTAAGTTTTGAAATTGCATTGCTAAGATTTTGCTAATAAACTTCATCATTTTCTCCATAAAAATATTTCAGGCTAATTAACTTGCAGTGTCTTGTCTTTTCTTTCTTTCTTTCCTTTCTTGAATAGCAATGTTACATTTGTGAACTTCCAAACTGCTGGGAAAATTCTAGAATCTTGGGAATTTTGCAAAATGATGACCATCCACAATCACTGTAGCTATCAGTTTAAAACTATCAGATGGAGCCCTGGGGATTTGTTGGTTTTTACTTTAAGAAAGCGTACTTGATATTTGACCCTGTTGATAGGAGGAATTGAAAAACAAGGACATTGTACGAATTACTGGTTGGACCTTGGATGGACCATTGTGTACAATTCTGTGCACCATGGTATGGGAAGAATGCTAAGGCCGTGGAGAGGATGCAGAGAAGATTTGCCAAGATGATACTAGTGATCTGAGTCTTTACTGCTTAATGAGGCTGGGATAACTGTCTCGAGACCAAAGAAGGTTAAAGGTAGAGTTAGTAGAAATATGGAGTGTTGATGGTACAAGTGGATTAGTAACCAAAAATTATAGATTTAAAACAATAATGGAGAAATGAGCTAACCTTTCTTTTACACTCCTTTTTAAAGATCTGGAATGCACGACCCGAAGGGATATGCAATTAAATTGATTTAGGAACTTTCAAAAGACAATTCGATATATATTTGAAGATGACTTACTTTCAATATTGTGGTTAAAATGTGAAATGTGGGAGTAAATTGGTCAACAGTCTTCAAGAGCAGATACAGGTATGATGGGCTGATTGGGCTTTGTTTTTGTGCTGTGAGAATTTGGTATGCTATTGAGCTTTCATACTGTGGTCTCACTTCTTCTTTGCACTTCATTGCTAAACAACCCCTTTTTCTGCTTTAAGATACATGGTAAAGTCTAATTCTTTCACCAAAGTTCTGGTTAATGGCTTCTCCTATAGTTTGGTGACACCCTGGAGTGTGTTACAATGTGAAAGACATTTTATAAACATGTATGATCACAAACTGAATTAAAGTTCTTGAAATGCTTTAGGCTTTAAAAACCATTTATCCTAAAGTTTGACAGTGGTCATTGTCTAGGACTACAGTAAAACTTAAATAGCACTGAGCCTAAATATTAAAAATGATACAGCAGGGATTCGTAACGTACCTGACACATTGATACTTCCATTTGATGAAAAAGTAGCTGTGAAATGAAATCTTAGGATTACACCTTTTTTTGATAACCCAGCCTATATTCTAATTGAAGGCATTGAGACATCTAGAAATCTTCAAAGGCTAAATGATTTTTCTTTTCCTTGAAAACGTAAAAGTCTGTAACGGTTTTGAGGTATTCAGTGTCAAATTGTCCGAGGTGCAAACTGATGCTACACATCCAGTATGTGGAATCGTTGATTACATTCTAAATTTTGTACGCTGGGTTAAGTCTTAAATTCTTTAATCACTTATCAAAAAGTGGTTTCTCGATGTATCTCTCAAAAGAATAGTGTAAAGTGCTTCATTGTGTTATTAAGCATTTTAATGGATATGGTTATGAAGGGATGTGGCTTCAATGTGCGTAAATGGAATTGCCGTACAGATCACTCCGATTCTGACTGGTGGAAAATGCTCAGAGTTCGATGGCTCCTTTGTTGATGCCTTTCTTTAAAACTAACAAGATTTTCTGAATTGATGACATCACACAACCTAAGAGTAATTGGCACTCTTCTGAATTAACTACATCTTACTTTAATGTATCGATTGAAAAAAGAAATGTTTTTGAACCTTTTCATCTTGCACTCCTCAATGCACGTATGAATAAGTCACATTTCAATTGGATCAACAATTTATACACCAAGAAAAGGGAACTCGTGGGTTGGCAAGTCAACTCTGTTTGCCATAGAGAATCACTTATTGTTTTCTCATGCTTCAATTAATTCAAAGAAGACAGAATGTCTTAACATCCTATTTATTTGCATCAAATAGTTCCTGCATATGAATGCAGGATGATGGTGGCCTCTGGCTAATGTTCTTAGGCTGGTAATCCAGAGATCTAGGCAAATGCCCTGGGACATAGATTAAAGTCCCATTGTGGCTGCTGGTGGAATTTGAATTCAATTTACTCCGATCCAGAATTGAAAGTTTTATGATCTCAGTTGATCTTATTACTGGACAAGAAGATCCCAGACTGAAACTTAGCTTGACAAATCTTGCTTTATTTTGGTTTCAGCAAAGTGGTCTCTTGCAGATTTTGCTTTAACAATAAAACAGACGTTTATTAACAAAAAAATCAAAAATCCAAATTTATAATATACAGTATTTTAAAAAAAAACAACACAATCTGTATCATAAAAGCTGGCCTTAGTTTTATGTTTACCATTACCATCATTGATTGTTGTAAAAGGCCTGGGTTACTAAAGTTGTTTTGAGAAACTTGGTAAATAGGAACAGTTCATTCATCCTGCTCAGCCATTTGACATGATTATGGTTGATCACCTAGCTCAAAGCCAATCTCTATCTTCCCCTTTATGCTTTGACATGTTAACTTCCAAACTTCTATTTATTTCTTAAATATGTGCAGTGAATATTAGGGAAGGGAATTGACCACCGTTAACTAGTCTGGCCTACGTGTGATACAGTAATGGCGATAACTCCTGACCACTCTCCATAATGGCCTAATGATTTGAAGGCTGTTCGGAATGAACAATAAATGCCCAGCTTGTCAGCGATACCCACATC
Source organism: Chiloscyllium plagiosum (assembly GCF_004010195.1). Taxonomy (NCBI): domain Eukaryota; kingdom Metazoa; phylum Chordata; class Chondrichthyes; order Orectolobiformes; family Hemiscylliidae; genus Chiloscyllium; species Chiloscyllium plagiosum. The sequence goes on from NC_057711.1 coordinate 130,486,575, forward strand.
CCATAAAATCATCTCTTCAAAACAAAAGTATCGGCATCCTTTTTTTTTGTGCTTTGTAAATCGTTATCCCTTTTGCAAATTTTGGCATTCTTGCCTCCTTCCTGAAGAGTGAACGATTAAAAAGCTTTGCATTTCTCACCTTGTTCGGCAACTTTCTTTCCTAATCAGCAACTATTTAAAAATAACGTGTAGGTCATGGTGGACATCATCCTCCGTGGATGTGACTTAAAAAGGAAATAGCATCAGAGAGAAAGAGCTGACCAACAAAAAATGCTTACTTCACTTCCTCAGGATATTTTTTCATTTCTGCAAATGAAAGAAGAAGAAAGTTCCATGAAGAATGTTTTAAATGTTACTTGAGATTTTTAAAACTTAAATTAGCATCTTGTTCCACCCCTGCCTGTGACTTGTTCACAAATGCATGCTAAGTGATAATTAGAATAAAATTTCAGTGTAACAGGGCTCCCTCCTCATTGTAAATGCTGTTTTTCAGTTGCATTGCCCTCTGTTGAGGGAATCCAAGGTTACAATACAAATCAACTACAAGTTTTTTTTGAAAAGGTACCTTTTTAAAAATTCATTCACAGGACATGGGCATCACTGGCAAGGCCAGCATTTATTGCCCATCCCTAATTGCCCAGAGGGCAGTTGAGTCACCCACGTTGCTGTAGGTCTGGAGTCACATGTAGGCCACACCTGGTACGGATGGCAGATTTCCTTCCCTGAAGGGATCATCCTGGTGAACTATCTCTGAATTGCCTTCGATAAAATGATATCTTTCCTTAAATTAGGAGGCCAATGTGTACTCTAGACATTGGTCTCACCAGCACCTTGTACAGTTACAATAAGACTTTGCTAATCTTACACTCTAACCCCCTTGAAATAAGGACCAACATCCCTATTTTTAAAATTAACCTACTTTTCCTCATTGAAACCTGTCTGAGATGTTATAATGCACATCTGGAACAGTTGGGACTTGAACCCCTACCTCCCAGTGCAGGGATAGTGGCGCTGTCACTGCTACGAGAGGGTCCTGAAGAAGCTTTTCTTATTTAGTGCCAAAGTATCACTCCCTACCTGGGATTCAAATGCCAGCCACAGCGGTCAAAGCACCAACTCCTACCCACTCGCAATTCCGGAGTCCTCCTGGTTACCTGCTGCACCTGTGTTAGCTTTCTGTGCTTTGTGCAAAAGTACCTCCATGTCTCTTTGTGTGTGGGTCAACAGATAATTGGCTAACTGTTAGTGTGGTATCTCTGGAATGATGTGTGACCGAAAGAATCTTGCATTCCACTAGCAGCGTTGTGATCATACCTCAAAACCAAGAAGTGAGAAGATAGTGCAATTCAGCACACTTCCTTCAAATCCTCCAGATGTTCTGATATTGTCTTTGAGAATGACAATTCAACTTTCATTGGACTAAATTCAGGTTCCATAAATGTTCTGAATAATTTCATAAATGCCTCAATACAAAGCGTCTTGCTGAGTAACCAGGCACTTGAGGATGAAAATTCGTTCTAGTTTCATGCAATCCCATATAAGACAGAACTGAGTTTTGGAAATTGTACTTGGCCCTTAATGCAGAGAATTTTGAATTTGCTGGAAAGAGCAGCTTGTCTGATTTAAGAATATTACATGACTGCAGCTTGAAATAATTTTCTTGTTTAGTACACAGTATATTGTTAGCATCTCAAATCAAGGTCTCAGCATTGTGTTTGCAATAAATCTGTGACCTTTTTTGAGATAAAAATACCCAATCCTTCAGTTTTTACTGAAAGCAGCATGCTACCCTAAGTGTTCTGAGTTTTCATAAATCCATATTTAGAGCTAATTGTGAGTTGTCTTCAAATTAAAAATATTTGGGAAGATAGAATCTCGATTTCCCTAACTTTTATTCCTCCTTTCTCTTTACCACATTCTTCTGCTGACAGAATCATAAAGAACATATTTCCAAATTATAGCTTTTCATTGGCAAATAAAAAAAATTGCAATTTTAACATCTTAAAAAGTCAAAGCTTGAAATTCAGTAAATATTTTTCTCTTGCCAGAAAATACAGTAATTTTTTGGTTTGAAAATTTTTAGTTTCTTTTTTATGGAGCTGCTGATTTAAACAATACTTATCATACAATACTTAATAAATTATTCTTTATAATCTACAATTCATAGTCTAGCAACAACCATTTTCAGGCAGGTGAAAACATTGGTAATTCTTTACAAAATGACTATAGACATGATAAATGGATTTTGTACTGGATCTGTAGTTTCGGAAAATTTCATCCGAGTGTATTCATCAGGGGATTAAGGCAGATGACCCACATCTTTGTAAGGAGGTGAATTTTAAGGGTGGTCTTATATGAAGTGGTAGATTCCAGACTGGGAGTGGGCAGTTGTACTACTGAATGAAGTATTATAGAAAGAGACAAGGAAAGCATTGTCACACTCGGGTAGAAATGTAAGCTTTTGAAGCATTGGTATGAAAGAGGGCAATGGTGCTGGATGAGTAGAGTTTGATATAGGCAACTAAGTTCTACATAATGAACAGTATGATGGATAGGAGGCAGGTCAGGAGAACATTTCAAATAGTGAAGTCTGCAGAAAATCAAGGAATGACTGATATCACTGGCCAATGGTAGACGCAGTGACTGATGATGGTAAGGTGGAGGTTGGTGGCCTTAATGCTGGAAGTTATAGTTGCTGAATGAGTGCTCTGGTTGTGAGCATTCTGGTTAAGAAAATGGCTGGGAATTGAATCGATGGTGAGTAAAGACAGATTGTTGGAGCTAATGGCTCCTGTCATAACATTGTTTGGAGCAATATGTGATTGTTCCAATCTTGGAACAAAAATGTGAAGCTGGTTTTGGATCAAGAGCTGGACTGTTAAATGTGCATGTGGGAACTGAACCTGTTTCTGTGGATAATGTCTCCATTAGGAATCATTATCAGTAACCATTTTCCTGGAGCAATGATCTCCCTACTTCATGTTTCTGCAGCCCACTTGATTTGGACCTGAGAAAGATCACCATCCTTCATTGTGCTAATTTTGTTTTTTATGAACTAAACTTTTATTTCAACTGGAGATCATTATAACTTTTTGACACCAACATGTCTTTTGTAAATAACAGCAAGAGAATGAATGTTGAGGAAAAATAATTTTGTTTTTATTACGTTCTTGAGTTTTATGCATTCTTCCCTATTATCACTTCATTACACTGTTGTGATAGTCCTATTTAAAAAGAAATCTTGTGGCATGGTATGTAGCATCATTGCTGTGCTCCAAGAAATGATGGCCAACGAAGGTAATGTAGGAAAACAGACTGAGTTTCAATTTGTAAATCCTTCCAAAGTGTGCCAATGGTAGACAGTAAGAGTAGGAGTGATTCCTGGTCAGCAATGTGATGGAAAGAAATTGGAACCTTTACCATCACTATCTATATAGCTCTAGGCTACAACATTTACGTGAAAGGGTATCTTTCCACAGTAGCTCAGACTCCAAGTGAATTGGAACACACCATGAACAATGAAGATGTCGATTAAAGCCCGATAGTCTTGGCCGGGTAATTAAAGCAATGGATTAGAAATCCATTAGGATCACCACATGTAGGTTTGAATCATACTAACCATGCCTCTAAACATTTCTGGGTTTTTTATTTTGTTCTATCAGATGTGGCTCAACTAGCAGCATCTTCTTGCCAATCACAAATTTCCTGGGTCAAGTTCCACTCCTGAGTTTGAACACAAGAATCAGTTTTACTGAGGGACAGTCAACACACAGTGCTTTTTTTAATTTCTAGTTTTGTTTTGTGAAGAAACAAACTGAGATACTGGATGTAGGTTAGGGGAGAGACTGGCATGTGTATTACTGCACTCTGTAATTTTTTAAGGTGGTGTTACAGAAACCAATTTTGTTTGGTTATCTATTTTGCCATTTGGCTTCAGAAAGAAGTAACACTTGGGAGAAATGGTTATAAAGTCATTGCATTTTACAGCATGGAAAATAGCCATTCAGCTCCTCCTTTCTGCTCTGATCATCAGGCACCTATCTACTCTCTCCCCATTTTCCAGTGTTTGGCCTGTAGCCTTGTATGCTATGGCTTTTCAAGTATTCATTTACATACTTCTAAAATGCTGCAAAGGTTCTTACCTTGACAACTCGTTGAGGCAGACACATTCAGAGCTGTGGCAGACTAATAACACAGAGCTCGTCTGCTCCATCTGCTTTTAATGATTTTTGTCTTTCTCTGCTTTTTTTAAGAAACCTATTTTAATCTTTTTATTGTACCTTCTGTGGAGAGCTCATACAGCATTGAGGTGTCCGCACGTCAGAGGGAAGGTTGGTTTCCAGCAGCAGAGGGAGTCTGGTTGGTACTCCGGGTGGGTGGCAGAGGGGAGTCGGACTTGTGCTTGTGGTGGTTGGTGGCAGAGGGGAGTCGGGTTGGTGGTGGTGGGTGGCAGAGGAGAGTTGGATTGGTGCTCCCACTGGGTGATGGCAGTGGGAGTTGGATTGGTGCTCCCACTGGGTGATGGCAGTGGGAGTTGGGATGTAAGTTTGAGCCCAGTATAGCACCTGGCAGCTTGAGGTGGCAGCTGCTTTGCTGAAATCAGTCTAGCGCAGACTCATGGTGGCGATGTCAATGCTAGAGACAAGATGGTGACTCTGTTCCAGTGTTGGTGCAGTGAAGAGACTCTAGGCCAACTACTGGCAATGGTCTCTGTATTGGGGAGGAGAAAGTGAGGACTGCAGATGCTAGTCCATCTGATTCTCTGTACTTCCTAGGGTCTTACCATTCATTGTGTTCTGAGTTTGGAGAAGATTTGTAGCTCAGGTTGAGGTTCTGGATGTCAGTTTGCTCACTGAGCTGGAAGGTTCATTTTCAGCTGTTTCATCACCATGCTAGGTAACATCATCAGTGAGCCTCCAGATGAAGCACTGGTGGTATGGCCAGCTTTTTATTTGTTTAGGTTTCCTTTGGTTGGTGATGTCATTTCCTATTCTTTTTCTCCAGGGTGGTAAATGGGATCCAAGTCAATGTATTTGTTGACATTAACTAGCCACAAAAAGACATGACCCACACACTCTCACTAGTATCCTTACATACAGGTGAGGATGGGACAACCCACTCCGAGGACAAGCCAAAGAGAGACACATGAGAGAATTCCTAGAAGCATGGCATTCCAACCAAAACACATTGACTTGGATCCCATTTACCACCTCTAAGAAAATGAACAGGAAATGACATCACCACCGGAAATGACATCACCAACCCAAAGAACCCTGATCACTTAAATAAAAAGCAAGCCATGCCACTAGTGCTTCATCCAGACGCTCACTGATGATGTTACTGGGTATGGTGACAAAACATCTGAAACCGAAACTTCCAGCTCAACGAGCAAACCTACATCCATTGTGTACTCCTTTCCCTTGCCGGTGTTACCAAAATATATCACCTTTCACCATTAAATTCTATTTGCCACTGTTTTAGACCAGCCTGTTGTCTGTAAATGATGGATTTCCTCCTCACTATTTATGATGTCACCAATTTTCACGTCATCCTCAATCTTTCTATTTTAAATCACTTAATGTAATCAAGAAACAGGAAGGGACCCAACACCAAACCCTATTTTATACCACTGCACACTGGCTGTAGTCCAAATACCCTTTGATCATCACCAGCCAATTTTTGGATTCAACTTGCCAATTTGCCCTGGATCTCATGAAGTTTTCACCATCTTGACCCTGAGGCTCCTGTGCAAAATCTTGTCTGAGCCATAATTTTATCCATGTAGGTTATGCCAACTGTACCACCTTCATTTATATACCTAGTCACCTCCTTGAAACATTCAGTCAAACCTTTTAGACATGATCTCCCCCTGACAAAGTCACCTTGATTCTTGATTAGTCCTTGCCTCTCCAAGTAGAGATTAATTCTGTCCCTGAGAGCTTTTTTTTTGTTGTAGTAGTTTCCCTGACACTGATGTTAGACACATTAATCTAATCTATAGTTTCCTGGCTTATCCTTACTTACCATCTGTGGCTAGAAAGGATTTGAACATTAATGTCCGAGCTATTGCAGCCTTCTCCTTTGTCTCCCATGGCATCCTGGGAATTATTTCATCTGGGCCTGGGATTTATCCTTTTGTAAGCCTGCTAAAACCCATAGCACCTCCCTCCTCTCAATGTTAACCGTTTCAAGTACATTTCGGTCCCAGTGCAGGGAGATGGCACCTTCGTGGCGGAAAACCCAGTGTGGAGTAACTGCAGGCTCACGTGTAAGAAAGAACTGCAATGCTGAACTTTTAACTTTTTTTTCTTTATTTTTCTATTTAAGATTTTGTACCTTGTACCAAGGATGGTGCAGTGAATGGTGACTTTACTGTAACTCCTGTATCCCTGTAACTGAATACATGTGACAATAAAATCTAATTCTATTCTATTGCTCCTTTTCTAATGTGATAGAATATGCAAATAATGATGTAACTGTTAAAGTTACTCTGACATCATCAGAAATGAGTAGAATACCAGACCAGAGAGGAGTATATGAAAAGCAGGACATAGTCATTGTACTGAGAGTGTGGTGCTGGAAAAACACAGCAGGTCAGACAGCATCTGAGAAGCAGGAAAATAAATGAGGAAACTGGTGAAGTCCCATGATGCCCTGGGGTTCAAGTGTTCCAAGGCAGAAGATGAGGTGTTCTTCCTCCAGGTGTCGGGTGGTGAGGGAGCGGCAGTGGAGGAGGCCCAGGTTCTGCATGTCCTCGGCAGAGTGGGAGGGGGAGTTGAAATGTTGGGCCGCAGGGCGGTGTTCCTCCTCCACCGCTGTTCCCTCACTACCTGAACCAACGCCCTGTGGTCCAACAGGTCAACTCCCCCTCCCAGTCAGCTGAGGACATGCAGATCCTGGGCCGCCTCCACCTCTGCTCCCTTAACTCCCGACGCCTGGAGGAAGAACGCCTCATCTTCCACCTTAGAACACTTCAACCCCAGGGCATCAGTGTGGACTTCAACAGTTTCCTCATTTCCACCCTTCCAGCTCAGCACTGCCCCCATGACCTGTCCTACTTGCCTATCTTCCTTCCCACCTATCCACTCCACCCTCCTCTCTGACCTATCACCTCCATCCCCACCCCATTCACCTATTGTACTCTATGCTACTTTCTCCCTAGCCCCACCCCGCTCTCATTTATCTCTCCACCCTGCAGGCACCCTGCCTCTATTTCTAATGAAGGGCTTTTGCCCGAAACGTCAGGTTTTCTTTTCCTGCTCCTCCACCTGCTGTGCTTTTCCAGCACCATTCTAATCTAGACTCTAGTTTCCAGAATCTGCAGTCCTTGTGGATCTGAGGAGCAGGAGAATCGACGCTTCGGATGTATGCCCTCCTGCTCCTTGGATGCTGCCTGACCTGCTGTGCTGTGCTTTTCCAGCACCACTCTCTCGACTCTGATCTCCAGCATTTGCAATCCTCACTTTCTCCTTAGACACTGTACCTTTTAAAGCAGTAAAGATCTCACTGTCAACGCCACACTTTAACTAGGTCAGAGTAAAGTGTGGCACTGACCATGAGAGCGTTACTCTTGATAGGATAAACTGGGGATGCTAGAGACCAAGAAGAGTGGCAACCTTGTGAAAAACGGAGCAAGGTAAACGTGTGCATGGGAAGGCACACAACATAGAGAAATAGAAAGTGATGTACATCAAACCATTTTCAGAACAAACACCCAGCAAGAAAGGATGTATGGAGTTTTAACTCCAACTGTAAATGTTAGAATTAAACTGAGTATTGCTGAGGAATGCAGATCTAGTGAGAGCGGTTGTTTGAATCATATAATCTCATGCTGATAGGTAGAAAGTATACTTCCACATGTAAATTCCTTCTAAATTTACTATTTAATTTCAAGTATTATTCTATATGGTTGTGCATGTCCTTGGCTGTTATGGATCCATACGAAGCAAGATGAACATTACCTCCTTTTTGCTTTAAGGAAAAACTGATGGAAGCAGTTCTTGCATGGGTTTATAAGGATATTTCACGAAGTTATTTTCTGTAAATGTCCCAGCTGTTCAGTTCAAACCCATGTCAGTGATTCATCACTTTCAAACAATGGGCTGAAGGATATGGAAAAATGACAAAATGTTTTATATGACAAAAAAAGCTTCTTTAAAATTCCAAGCCAAAAATTGCATAACTTTTTTTTTCTGTACTTCATGAAACATTCTCTATATTGTGCATTATTTCTACTTTATTTACATACAGCAGTGAATTTTAATTATTTATACTTCCAGAAGAAATTAATATGATCCTGTAAAATTGCTTTTGAAATAGTTGCTAACCCATTTAACACACAGATTTAATGGCTCTGTTTAATTTTAAAACAGTATATGTTGATATATGAACCATTGTATTTTCAAGCTAAATAAAAACCCATTTGTTTTCACCAGTAGAATTATACTTTAATTTGATAAATAAATTGTCATAGAAGTTTTGAGCCATACTTTCTATCTTCATTTAAATCTTGATTTAATGACACTAGACATTTGAGTTGGCAATTTCTGATAAATAATCACTGACATCTGACAATTCCTTCTGCAACCCCTCCTATGACAATGCCTTTCCTCCCATACCCCTCCTTTCTCTTATCCTTCTCCTATTTTGTCCTCCTCAAATCAGCCTAAAGTACTAAATGAGCAGTAAGAACAGTTTCAATAACTTTATACCTACCTTGATAATTAAAGTAAAAGTTGTATGAGTTGATGACTAGTTCTTGCAGTGATTGTGATTTGGTCAGCCAGGTGGGCCTCATAGAATGAGTTCCCCGCTTGGGGCTGCTAACCTGGCCCAATCAGGGAGCCCTGGCTGACCGGTATAAACAGGAGTGCCCCAGTGGAGGGCTCTCTACGCGAGAGTCCTCCCCCTTTCTCTCGGGGATCTGGGGTGGAGGGTGCTGCATGCAGATTGCGGTGGTGCAGGGACTCCCAGCCCAACTGCTTGTTCTGTGGCGCTGTGGAGTCCATGGACCATGTATATATTGGGTGTGGGCGTTTGCACTCCCTTTTTGATTTACTCAAAAACCACCTCCTCTGCTTTTGTTCAGTCCCACGCTCCTGATCTTCGGACACCTGGTACAGAGGGGGGAAGGCAGGTCTGACGACGTCCTTGTGGGTCTGCTCCTGGGCCTGGCCAAACTGGTGGGTGGCACTGTGGCACAGTGGTTAGCACTGCTGCCTCTCAGCGCCGGAGACCCGGGTTCAATTCCCACCTCAGTTTGCACATTCTCCCAGTGTCTGCGTGGGTTTCCTCTGGGTGCTCCGGTTTCCTCCCACAGTCCAAAGATGTGCAGGTCAGGTGAATTGGCCATGCTAAATTGCCCGCAGTGTTAGGTAAGGGGTAAATGTAGGGATATGGGTGGGTTGCGCTTCGGCGGGTCGGTGTGGACTTGTTGGGCCGAAGGGCCTGTTTCCACATTGTAATGTAATCTAATCAAAAAAAAAATAGAACCAGGTAGTGGGCTGTGAGGGCGTCATTAGGGCCGACTGCCTTCCCTCTTCCGCGGTTACGTTAGAGCCCGGGTGTCTCTGGATAGGGAGCACGCGGTGTCCACCAACATCCTTGAGCTGTTCAGGGAGAGGTGGGCGCCGCAGGGAGTGGAGTGCATTATTTCCCGCTCCAATTCTATTTTGATTTAACCCCTGCCCTCCCCTTCACTGTTTGATCGTGCAGCATTGCCCTTTGATGTGAAGGGTATTGCTTGTCACTGGCCACTCGGGTGTTTCCTTTCTTCCTGGTGGTGGAAACTGAATAAAGATTCATGCACTTTGCGTCTTTCACTGTGTCTCACACCTGCACACACAACGTGGGTGAAAAGAAACTAAACAGGAGTGTGAGAGGTTCTGCTCACTCTGGGAGCTGTGTCTGTGCTAGCTGGGTCAGTGTCATGTATTATGCATGTGTAAATAAAGGAGGACTTTGTGACGGGATACCAGCCCTCTTGGAGTTATTTCAGTTCTGATCGCTTATGGCACCTCGTTTTAATAGTTGCAGCATACACCATTAGGTAGCGTGTACTGGTTCCTTTCTAGCATTATCTGTAAAGGTAAAGTCACCATTGTCTTACAGACCTCCGGGCTGCGCTGTCATTAGAGAGAGAGAGAGAGAGAGAGACAGCTGGTGTTGGTTTAACCTGAAAGTCACCATACTCCGGCAAGAGAAGAGGGTGTGAAAGAAAGAGAGTCCTTCATGATAGCCTCAGCCAGTGTGGGAATTCAACCCGCACTGTTGATGTCACTATCTCTTGCAAATCAGCCATCTGAGCTAACTGACCCCCGTTTACCTGTTATGCTGAATGACAAAGGAGGTTTTGTGAACTTGTAGCAATATCCAATCTTAGATAACTTTTTTAATAAAAAAAATCCCAGACCATTGGCTTAGTTACAGATATTTTATATCAATAATTCTATGACACAGCAGGGTGCTCACATCCTTTAGAGAGGGGTGTGTCCCATCATTTTCTTAATTTCGACTGGTCAGACGATGATAAGCTCATTGACACTTGTAAGATTTGTTTTAGTTTGATCTAGTTTATCTGTTGGATACACGGTTTTAAAATATCCTAAAACTCATGCTTTTGGCTTCATTGTTTACATTTGTTATGTTGGCAAGTATTATTATTATTCTACTACAAACCAACCAACTCCCACAGCTACCTGGACTACACCTCCTCCTATCCTGCCCCCTGTAAAAACGCCATCCCATTCTCCCAATTCCTTCGACTCCGCCGCATCTGCTCCCAGGAGGACCAGTTCCAAAAACGCACAACCCAGATGGCCTCCTTCCTCAAGGACCGCAATTTCCCCCCCGACGTGGTCGACGATGCCCTCCACCGCATCTCCTCCACTTCCCGCTCCTCCGCCCTTGAACCCCGCCCCTCCAACCGCCAACAGGACAGAACCCCACTGGTCCTCACCTACCAACCCACTAACCTCCATGTACAGCGCATCATCCGCCGTCACTTCCGCCACCTCCAAACAGACCCCAGCACCAAGGATATATTTCCCTCCCCTCCCCTATCAGCTTTCCGTAGAGACCACTCCCTCCGCGACTCCCTTGTCAGACCCACACCCCCCACCGACCC
>NC_057711.1:130498050-130500697 GCF_004010195.1 Chiloscyllium plagiosum
CGCCCCCACCCCAGTCTGACCTATTACCCTCACCTTGACCTCTTTCCACCTATCACATTTCCGACGCCCCTCCCCCAAATCCCTCCTCCCTATCTTTTATCTTAGCCTGCTGGACCAACTTTCCTCATTCCTGAAGAAGGGCTAATGCCCGAAACGTCGATTCTCCTGTTCCCTAGATGCTGCCTGACCTGCTGCGCTTTTCCAGCAACACATTTCCATCTCTGATCTCCAGCATCTGCAGACCTCACTTTCTCCTCAAGTATTATTATGTCCCAGTCACTTTTTCTCCTCATTGCCATATTACTTGAATGTGTAAATCAAATTATAGAGAAATTTTCCAATTTTGCATGTTACCCAGTCTCTTATCCACCACCATACCCTTCCAAAGACGATCATGATTGCACCCAAAGTTGTTAATGGATAAGAGAGGTCTCAGCCAGCAGTCTGACCCGATTGTATCTCTTCTTTTTTATTTGTTCTGTTTTAAAGAGGTGGTCTTTCACTGAGGTGCAAGCTGTGATTTGCTTTTAGCAATAAACCAGAGGCTTATTGTACAAAGAGATGCAGATAGCTTGGTTTATCTATTTTATTTGCATATAATACAAGTTTTATATTTCAAAAAACTACAATCTCATTAATCCCAATAGTAGCTCTTTACACTGTTCCAACATGCAGCTAATTGCTTTCTCTGCCAGATATTGGGTTTGACTTTGCTGTGGCTTTGAATCCTCGTTTTAAGAAACTGATCTCTTCTCTTCTTTTGAATGTTTATACAAATGAGCTGAGACTGTTAGCTTCAAGCCCTTAAAGATTTTAACCAAACACTTCTGGTCTGAAACTTTTACTTGTATGAAAATTTTAGTTTTTCTCTCCTTTTACCTGGTCCAAGTTGTCTCTCTTCTCTAGGATCAACTCTCCAGCTTCAGCCAAGATCCCTGCAAACAGAAAGCAAAATGGCTGGCTTCTAGCTGTGGACTTTTTCTCCCAACCAATAAAATCTCCAGATCCTTCTATCTAAAATATAATGCACAACTGTTCACTCTGTGTGGGTCAGTTTTACGAACGAAGAAGACAAAACCCCTTACTCTCCATGCTGTGGTTTTAAAAACCTATAAGCGTTTCTGTTCTGACAAGGACTTAGGTGGGAAGGTTCCATCCATAAGGACGTTACAGATTTCCTTTCCCATTGGACATTGGGAAGGCAGTGGCATTTAGTAGCAATTCAGAAGTTTCATAGCCACTTTTATTGATTACAGCTATTTGTTTCTATTCAATTAACTGAATTTAAATTCCCCAGCTGTAATTCTTTCGGGCCTTAAAAACTTGTGTGCGCGTTAGTTTTTTTTCAAAGGACTTCTGACATGTCGTAAGCAAATAACCCCTTTTTGTCACCCCAGATGGATTTGCATGAATATTTAGAATGGATAGTAAATACAGGGCCTTCACTCAGCTGTTGAAACTTTTTTTGAATCAAATTATGTGGTTGGGGTAGTCAGTCAGAAGCAGAATCCATTTGTCTTTTTATTTGTTCACTGGGTATGGGTGTTGCTGGTTGGGCTAATATTTGTTTATTGCCTATCTCTGATTGCCCTGGTGAAAGTGGTAGTGAGCTCCCTTTTTTGAGCAGCTGGATCATTGCAGTTTAGAAACACCAACACAACATTTTGTATAAAAATCCCACTGTTCCAATGTCCTTGTGTTCGAAATGTGAGCATTGCTTTGATAACTGTGAATTAGAGCTCCAGCACTCATTGTGGGAATGTGTTTTAATTTAAATGGTGGGAAGATTTCAGCTGAAACTTGTTATTAAAATTGAAATGCCAAACACATAAAACAGACATTGCAGTAGAAACGGATAACACTTTGATACTTGTATGGAATTTTGAAAATGGATCCTTTTGTTTTGAGAGAACAGAGAAAATAGCTTTAGACAGTTAGGACAGGAAGAATGGTTTCAATTCTTGTCATCAGTCCTCCTGCCACATTTGTCACAGTAACTGTATATTTAGACTTGGCATTCAGGAGACATGTCCGGTTTTAAGTGTGCACGACCTTTTGAGTCTGTCACTTGTTTTGTCTCTCTCTGTCCTCTTGCTCTTTGTCTCTGTCTCTGTGTGTTTCTCACTCTGTCTGGCTGTGTCTGTGTTTCTGTCTCTGTCTCACTTGCTCACAAGTCTCTTAGGATCAAAGATTAGTGGATCCTGAGGTATCTAAATACAGCAATGCTGGCTCTCTACACTTCACCACTGGTAGGGCTAGTATTGTCGGATGCTTGGGTTATCACATTATCTTTTCCGTGTTTATGCGTGACCTCCATCAGGTGCTCGAAGGTTGGCACCTTTTCATGGTTGCTTGGTTGGATGGTCTTGGGTGGGCAATTTCCTTGAATTATTGAGGATGTTACACTTCTTTCAGGGATAACTCCTGAGGATGTACTTGAAACAGCTTGATAAACTGTGATGGAATGGAGTACAGGACTGTCTTTTGGATGTCTTGTGTCAGGTACAAAAGTGAGGTGGGACAGGAAAATTGATGTTTTGGGCAAAAGTCCTTCGTCAGGAGTGAGGGTGGGAGCCTCTGGAGTGAAGAGATAAATGGGAGGGGCGTGGGGCTGGGGAGGAGGTAGCTAAGAGTACAATAGGTGGAT
>NC_057711.1:130501181-130516920 GCF_004010195.1 Chiloscyllium plagiosum
TCTGGCAGCTCATTCCATACACGTACCACCTTCTGGGTGAAAAAGTTGCCCCTTAGGTCTCTTTTATATCTTTCCCCTCTCACCCTAAACCTATGCCCTCTAGTTCTGGACTCCCCGACCCCAGGGAAAAGACTTTGTCTATTTATCCTATCCATGCCCCTCATAATTTTGTAAACCTCTATAAGGTCACCCCTCAGCCTCCCTCCAAGGAAAACAGCCCCAGTCTGTTCAGCCTCTCCCTGTAGCTCAGATCCTCCAACCCTGGCAACATCCTTGTAAACTCTGCCTACATGAATGAGGTGACCTGACCAATGAAGATGATTGACTGTAATGAATTTCTTGTTGGTTGGGAAGTTGGGCCTGGAGAAGGTATTGATATTGCAGCACATTCCTGCTATTGGATTCGCAGGATTTTGCAGAGACATTGCTGATGATATTTCTCCAGGGTTTGGAGGAGGCTGCTGCACAATGTGCCTGTCTCTGCTTATGGGAGTGCTGTAACGCTGCTGCCCTATAGACCATGAGCTTGGTGCTAGGTCTCTGGTCTTCCTCACCACTCTGTTCCTCAGACAGTCAAAGGCTGTGCTGACACACAGGTATCGTTAATATCTGCTCTTGCTGAAAGAAGGCTGCCAGGGCAAGAGAATTGATCCATGTTGTTGTTTGGCTGTCCATGGACCCTGCTTTTTGGGGGCTTGGAGGAGCACCGAGACACTGATAGTCTGGGGTATGAAACTGAGTGAGACAGTGCTACAGTCAAGGACAGCTCCTGTGTAAATTAAGGGGGACTTGGTGACAGGATACTGGCCTGTGTGGAGTTATTTCACACTCATTAACATTTACCTTGCTTGAGTATCACCACCTCCATTTGCAGATGTTTGTGCCTCTCTCAATTCTGGCACTGACGTCATCAAACAGGATTGGTTTGTCTCCCTTTGAAACATGGGGCAGCGACTGATCAAGACTGGAGTAGACTTTCTCTGGCTCCATCCATTGTGTTGGGGTGTACACACTGATCATCGTGATGTATTGTTTTTGGGTTAGGCTGAACTGAAGGTTCATGAGGCATTTATTTTTTATCATGGGGTAGGGGGCTCTGTAAAACAGGCAACTGTTTTGTTTTTATTGCAAAGACCATCCCATGGAGTCTGAGTTCTTCTGGTTCCAGAAGAAAGTGTATCCATCCTCATTCCACCGCCTCGTTCTTTTGAGTTGGCCTTCTCTTATCCACTGTGCTCCACTCAGAGCAGTGATGGTGTTATTATTCTGTGGAGCTCCCAGGCTATGTTCATGGTGCACCGTTTGGGTCTCTCACCACTGGGATTGACCAAGAGAGTCCTGATTGATTGTCCAGCACGCAAACCTCATTTTGAGGAGATGCAAGATGCCTGTGCACAGTGTGATGAAGTACTGTAGTGGTATAAATAAAAAAAAACGAAGACTCTGGATGTTAGGAATCAGTGGATGCACCACAACTGCTCTGTTCAAGAATGCAAGAAGTTAGAGAATTGTGAACACAGCCCAGTCCATCGTGCAAGCTAGCTTTCCATCCATTAACTCCATCTATATTTCCCACTGCTTCGGGAAAGCAGCCAACATCATCAAAGACCCCTCCCACCCAGTTGTACCGTCTTCTGCCCTCTTCACACCAAGTGATCAGACATGCTGAATATTTTCTACTTCTATATCAGATTTCCCGAGTATTTTATTTCTGTATTAACAGACATGTTTGTTTTCTTACACAGCTTGAACCACTCTCTCAGTTAAAGATGCAAATGGACAATTGGGGCTTGGTAATAAATGTTGGCATGTCAGTAACACAGCTGTAAAGGACAAAGAAAAAATAATCTTTCAGCATGGATTTTAGTGCTGTTATTCTTCACTCTCTTTTTTTGATTTTATCACTCTATTTCTCTGATTTTATTCCTGAGATTCCTAGATTAATCACTGTTTCTGGCATCACAATTGGTGTCTTTATTAGGTACATCACTGTGTTAATAATTGGGTATTTATCCCCAAAACCTCTTGTGACTAGTGTCGAAGAACACACCTATTCCATGATTTTATTGAAGGGTCATGACAGAAGAGTAATTGCTGACTCACTGTTACTAAATAAGAAAACTGAGCCCAGCTCAGGTGGTCAGACAAGAGAAGTTGAAACTTTATTGCTGGAACAGCACAGCAGGTCAGGCAGCATCCAGGGAACAGGAGATTCGACGTTTCGGGCACAGGCCCTTCTTCAGGAAGGCCTGTGCCCGAAACGTCGAATCTCCTGTTCCCTGGATGCTGCCTGACCTGCTGTGCTGTTCCAGCAATAAAATTTCAACTTTAATCTCCAGCATCTGCAGACCTCACTTTCTCCTGGTCAGACAAGAGAAACCTACCATGTTAAATGACTGAGAAACGTAAACCATCTGAAAGACGAGCGTGGAGAATGAAGCACTTGTTAATCTTTTTTCATTTTTTTTTCTATTGAATACCTGCACTCATCACACATGAGTGAGAGACTTCATAAACAACCCAAATACACGATGTTCTGACTGAACAATGTGCTTTTATCCTGACTTCAGAACAGCATCCCCATACAACAGGTTAATGTGTCTACTTCCTGCATCAGTCATTGTTGTGTAAGATCCTGAGTAAGATTGCACAAAGTCAGAACTAAGTTGGCTAAGCTATGACTAGTTTCAACATTTTGGACTTGCAGCAACTACTAAATATGTCAAGGCCTGGGCAATATCCAGGCTTGGGCTGATAAGTGACAAGTAGCATTCATGTCACACAAATACCAGGTGATAACCATCCAACAAGATACAATCTGACCATTGAATACCAAGATGCAATGGTGTTGCCGTCACTGAATTTCCTGCTATCAACACCCTGGGAGTTACCATTCACCAGAAACTCAAGTGGACTCGCCATATAAATACAGTGGCTACAAAAGCCGATCAGAAACTAGGAATACTGCAGCAAATATCTCACCCTCTGTCCGCCCAAAGCATCTCCACAAGGCACAGGTAAAGATGTGATAGAATACTTCCCACTTGTCTGGATAAGTCAAGCTATGACAACAGTAAGGAAGCTCCGCATTATCCAAGACAAAGCAGCCCATTTGATTGGCACCACATCCACTCCCTCTGTCACTGACACTCAGTGGCAGCAATGTGTGCTCTCTACAAGATGCACAGCAGAAATTCACCAAAGATCCTCGGACAGTCCTTTCCAAACCTGCAACCACTTCCATCTAGAAGGACAAGGGCAGCAGATACATGGGAACACCATCCCCTACAAGTTCCCCTCCAAGCATCTCACTATCCTGACTTGGAAATATATCACCGTTCCTTCACTGTCACTGGGTTAAAATCTTGGAATTCTCTCCCTAAGGGCATTGTGGGTGAAGCCACAGAAGGTGGACTGGAGCAGTTCAAGAGGTAGCTCACTACTACCTTTGCAATGGTAGCTAGGTATAGGCCAGCCAGCGAACATCAAATCTCAGACATGAATCAAAATAAAATCGCATATGTCCTCCTGATTATGCCCTAGACCTGCAAAGTAATATCTTTTGATTCCTAAACAAGACATCCACATACCTCTGTAACCCAGAATTCTGCAGTCCACTTCCTTTTTAGTAAGACTTTAATGTTCATTCTTCCGACAAAAATGAACAACTTCATGTTTTTCCAAAGTATACTTCATCTGCCAGATTTTTGTTCAATCAGTCTCTACAAATTCCATAAGCTTTCTTCACAGCAGTTTTTTTTTTAAACCTTGCTTTGTGTCCTCTGCAGTGTAGCTACCATGCTTTTGTTCCCTCATCCAAGTCATTGCTATAAGTTATAAAATGTTCAGGCTCCAGCACAGACCTCATGGGACTCCACTCATTAATGTCAATCAGACACAAAGCCTGTTCTAATGATGGGTCATTGAATTCAAAACTTCAATTCTGCTTCCTGTCTCCACAAACCAGCAATTTCTGTTTCTGTTTCTCCAACATCTTCAGGTTTTCTTTCTACTGTATCCCATTTATCCGTACTCTTCCTTCTATGGCATCGTGCCATTGTTATTAATATTATATTTTTATTGAGTTTGCAAGGGAGTGTCTCTGGTAAGGCCATACCCTATATCTTTGAAAACCTATCTAGATTTTCACTTGAACATTTAGTGGTATTTTTGCCCACACTGCTCACAATGCTATTAACATCATTGCATTAATAAAGTTTTCAGATATAGTCATAGATTCATGCAGCATGGGAACAGCAGACCCTTCAGACCAACTCATCGCTGTTCACGAGGTTTCCCAAAATAAACACAAGAGTAGCTTTATTTGTCATTTCTACCATATTCAATTGATACAGTAGAATCCCTGCAGAATTAGAATCCGCACAGAGTGGAAACAGGCCCTTTGACTCAACAAATCCACACTGACCCTCCAAACAGTAACCCACCCAGACCCATTCCCCTAACCTATATTTTCCCCGACTAATGCACCTAACCTATACATCCCTGAACACTATCAGCACTTTAGCATGGCCAGCTCACCTAATCTGCACATCTTTGGACTGTGGGAGGAAACCCATGCAGACACGGGGAGAATGTGCAAACTCCACACAGAGAGTCACTTGAGGCTGGAATCAAACCCGGGTTCCTGACTCTGTGAGGCAGCAGTGCCGACCACTGTGCCGCCCTCAGCTGTTTAAAAACCGTTTGTCATTGACTGACTAATAACCACCTTTTAAAAAAATACCACAGCTCTTCCAGACACACGCAGCCAATAATCTCCTCCTTTTCTTCATTTCCCATATAAACAAGACCGTGTTCCTCCAGGACCAAGGACACTACATGGACAGCACAAACTACACAGTCATACACAGGGCAGCCTGAAGTGCAAAACCCGCAAGACAGCACAGTAATTCCTGACACATCAAGGCAACAGGCACAGTGGTGTACAAATTACAGTGTAATAAAATAACTCTTTCCATTTGCCTGTATCTGGCCCATATACCTCCTAAACCTTTGCTCTTCCTGTACCTATCCGAATGTCTTTTAAATATTCTAACTATACCTTCATCTACCACTTCCTCGAGCAGCACATTCCACATATGAACCATCCTCTGTCTGAAAAAGTTGCCCCTTCTATCCCTTTTTAAGTTTTTTTTTTTCTCTCTTCTTAATAAAATATGATTCCTAGTTTTGAACTCCTCTACCCATGCTAGGAGAAGACATAGAACATAGAGCATTACAGCGCAGTACAGGCCCTTCGGCCCACTGCGCCGACCTGTCATACCAATATGACGCCCATCTCACCTACACTATTCCATGTACTTCCATATGCTCGTCCAATGACGACTTAAATGTACTGAAAGTTGGCGAATCTACTACCGTTGCAGGCAAAGCATTCCATACCCTTACTACTCTCTGAGTAAAGAAACTACCTCTGACATCTGTCCAATACCTATCACCCCTCAATTTAAAGCTATGCCCCCTCGTGCTCGCCGTCACCATTCTTGGAAAAAGGCTCTCCCTGTCCACCCTATCTAACTCTCTGATTATCTTATACGTCTCTATTCAGTCACCTCTCAACCTTCTTCTCTCCAACGAAAACAGCCTCCAGTCCCTCAGCCTTTCCTTGTAAGACCTTCCCTCCATACCAGGCAACATCCTAGTAAATCTCCTCTGCACCCTTTCCCAAAGCTTCCACATCCTTCTTATAATGTGGTGACCAGAACTGTATACATTACTCCAAGTGTGGCCGTACCAGAGTTTTGTACAGCTGCAGCATAACCTCATGGTTCCGGAACTCAATCCCTCTATTAATAAAAGCTAAAACACTGTATGCCTTCTTAGCAATCTTGTCAACCTGGATGGCAACTTGTAAGGATCTGTGTACCTGGACACTGAGATCTCTCTGCTCATATACACTACCAAGAATTTTACCATTAGCCCAGTACTTTGCATTCTGGTTACTCCGACCAAAGTGAATCACCTCACACTTGTCCGCATTAAACTCCATTTGCCACCTTTCAGCCCAGCTCTGCAGCTATTTACCATATCCATGCCCCTCATGATTTTATAAACCTCTATAAAGTCACCTTTCAACCTCCTGTGCTCCATTGATAAAGTTCCAGCCTATCTACCCTCTCCTTTATAACTCAAATCTTCCAATCCTGATAACATCCTTAAATCTTTTGTGCACCCTCTCTAATTCGATAATAGCTTTCCTATAGCCAACTAGAACTGTACACAGTACTCCAAAAGTGGCCTAACCAACATTCTGTACAACCACAACATGATGTCCCAACTCATGTACTCCATGGTCTGAGCAATGAAGTCAAGCATATCAAATGTTCCCTTCCCTACCCTGTCCACATGTGATGCTATGCTAACGATCTATGTACCTGAACCTCTAGATCTCTCTGTTTGACAGAACTTTAGGGGATAAATTAAATTTGGACCTGTTTTGTGAACCATACTTGGCTAACTCTTGTCAGAATTGTACAAACAGGCATAGCAATGGAAAATAAAACCACCTTGAAGGAAGTCCCCAGGGTTTCTTGCAAGGAAACGTTTATGTGGCTCTTGATACTTAACAATATGCAAAACTGTAAATATTAAGATCCCCATAGGGGAACAGTCATCCAAAATAACCCAATTTACTAAATCATCTCTAAATGGAAATATTAGCTGACCACTTTTTGCATCATCTTGTCAAATAATACAATCTGTTAATTACATGTGCAATTAGAGTGAGAAAAGATTAGCTCATGAAATGACAAGCATTTGTATCACATCGTGCAAAATGTGACAGCATGTACAATCTGTCTTTCCAACGTGACCTCTGGAACAACATCTCCTCTCCCTTTCTCACTTGATGGATTTGATCCTGGAGTCACCAACAGTGATTGCTGTATTCTATCCAAGTGTCCAGAAGACAGTTATTCCAGAAAACCTGCAGAACCTTGTCACCTAGGTGCCCAGCCTGATGGCACAGATTACACAGAGCTTCCTTTGGCTGAATCTATTTATAAAACTTTTTAAACAGTTTAATCAGCCATTTATCATGACCGTAGAATTGTCCAGAGTCTGTACTTTAACTTTGCCTTCAGCTCATAATCCTTAATGATAATATACAGTTCCTTATAAATGTGCCGACTCTGTTCTCCCCCTGCTGTTTTGAGTGGTGTTTTCCTGTGTGTCTGCCACCATATGGCTTTCATTTGTTAACTTCCTCCTTCCAGATACTGTTTCCAGGTTGATTCCTTTATCATTGATGCAAACTCCAGAAGTCCTCATCAACCTTTTCTTTAAATCAAATACAGATCCATCATTTTAAATAAATGATGAATGTGGCAGACTCCCCCTAGATCCAGAGCAATTGATAGAAGGTCTAGAAGTGAGCGATGTTGAGTCCTGGCCATTCATAAATAGACATAGGATCCTGTATTATAGCACAAATAGAAATCATTCAAAAGCTGTCTTATTTAGTCCCATAGCTTAAGTTTCCCCCCAAAATCATGCAAATTAGTTCTCTTCAAGCATTATTCAATTGGCTTTTGAAAGTTCCTGCAGAAATTTCTTTCTGTGATCCCTTCCAAATGTTAACCTTCTGTCAAAACACAATCTTCTAAACCAAAAGTTAATGAGCTTTTCAGCTGGTGTTTTATTATCGATTTAAATCATTTAAGATCCAAAGGAAGACTATATCTTTTCCAAGAAGAGGATGGACAAAATGCATGATCAACAACATGAATAATAAAGCAGCAGAATTATTGGAAGGCATGGCCTCGTTCAGTGCTTTGTTTTCAGAACTGTATCCTCCTATAAACTTATTCCGCAAAACAAAATGTGTTGTTATCAAAGTGACAGTTTGTGGAAATTTGAATTACCTTTTTAAAGTTGTTGGATGATGTAAAACCTGCTCAGCATTTTAATTGAAAGAAACAAATACAATTTCTTCTTTCTTTATAGTCTTATGTTACTGATGAGCTATTGTAATTATATTTCAAATATACAAATTTTGTTTCTTGAGCAATTCAGCAAAATCTCAACCTGAAAGGAACATTTTGTGTTCTATCACTCTGATGTATTTGTGCTGCATGTACTGTGTTCATTGTTCTCTTCCACATGAGTTCCCACTACTTCCTCACTGAGCCTACCCTCAGCCTTTTAAGTTAACTTTCCTTTTTAAGTGTCAGTTTTTGAAGTTCAGAAGCTCTCCTCTCTCTCCTGCTTTTAATCGTAACTCAAACTGTTTCAATTCTGCTGCCCTTTCCTTATCTCTCGCCTCTATCTCAAGCTGTTTCATTTGCAATTGAATCCTTGCCATCTCTATAGATTCTCCAGCAAGTTTAAATGCTGAACTGCTGCTGTAATTATCTCTCCTTTCCTCACAGAAGCATGTTGGTCTTAATCACTTTTTGCAAAACTTCCAAAGTCACTGCATCCACCTCCAGAAACCTTTTGGCAACTGAAAGAGCCATTCCTATCCCAAGCTTTGTCTACCCAACTAAACCACACCTGAAATAAAGACACTAGCACCTACCTGCAAAGAGCCCTCAGTCTGTTATGGACCAGGCCAGACCACTCAAAACATTAAGCAGGCAGCTCAGACCATAACTTTGCAATTTGTTTCAGTAAGTATACAGTGAAGGATAGCTAGGCTGGCTACTAGATTTTAAAACAGACAAAAATTTATTCACAAAGACCAGACTAAAGACCCCCTACAGAGCTAAACCTATCCAACTAGACTTAATTATGCTGTTCCGAATATATACAACAGTCCCAATAAGCAAACTCCCTTTAAAACCCAGTATAAATGGAACACATGCTTACAGGTTGAAGTTGAAGGGCAGGAGAGAGAGAGAGAGAGTTTCCACACAGCTCCCTGTTGAACCTCCAACCAGTTCAGGACTGAACTAAAACTGCTCAGCTCAGCTAGAGAGCTGACCACTCCCCTTTCATTATACTGGTCACTTCTAAAACATGACCACTTTGGCCTGAAGTCTCATCTGTTTACACATAAACAAAAGGCCCCATAAAATCTTTTTCATCTCTGCACCAAACCAGACTGATCGGAGCTTGGCCTGGTTTATTGCCCCGCTGAAAAAATCAAGGACAAAGTCTCCTTGTGCCAAGGAACAGCTTTTAGAAAAAAATGACTAGCTTTGTGACATTGTCAAACAAAACATTTTCTCCATTTGCTGAATTTATTTTCTTTTTTGGATAGTTGGCTATGATATTCACAAACCGGAGGATTCAAGTCCCAAGGAATGTATTAATATCTGCCAGAGTTTCACTGATTTAGTGATGTTTGAAATTGATCAATAGGGGCATCTATATAATCCGAGACAGAGATTTGTAAACGATTTGTTCTTGAAGACCCCCCATAACCCATGTTTGAAAAACGTTCCCAGTAACACATTTTTCGATGTACAGTTCAGTCTTGAAGATCCACAGCTCAGAAAAAAAGCCCTTCAGCTCATTTTATTGATGCTGATCAAAAAACAGCCACCTCCTTATTGTAATCTCGTTTTCCAGCACCAGGCCAATACCTTGTATGCCTTGGTGTTGCAAGTGCCTATCTAAATGCTACTAAAATGTTATGCAGCTTTCTGCCTCTACCTCCCCTTACATGCAGTGAAAACTGAAACTTATTTTACACTTAGAATTTTTGTGAAGCTTCTGGCTAGTTTGAAGCAATATCTGGTGGTATTTTCAAAACGTTTATGCATAGATCATTGTTGTAAGCTCAATGAAATGGAACCAATATTCATAATGCGATGCTAAGTTTATCTTCCATCATGAATAGCTTAAAATACATCCTCTGGATCAGAATGTGATCTGGAAAGTAGGCATCCTCCTGTGCACACATTCAAAGAACCAGCAACATTGACCCTACCTGCATTATAGCTGCCTTGCCCTCATAACTGAATGTGAAAGGTGCTTGGGCGCTCTGTTCAACATTCCACTATCCAGCCAACCACTGCATCTGCCAAGTTCTATTATTCCCAGGGTACCTCTCTGTCACTTTGCAAAACTGAGTGCATTCTAATTGGACAACTCTGGTCTATCAAAAGGAGGTTGGCCTTTTTAAACTTTGAGACAGTAAGGAGTACACCTGTTGGAAGCCAAAGTCAATAGATGTGTAGCTGGAAGAGCGGAGCAGGACAGTCAGCATTTTGGGCCTGAGTCCTCACTGAGCGCTTCGGCCTGAAACATTAACTCTCCTGCTCCGCAGATGCTGACTGAGCTGCTGTCTTTTCCAGCTTCACATCTATTGACTTGGTCCTTTTTAAACCCCCTTTTTTCTTTCTACTTGGGGCTCAGGGTTTTATTTGCATCAAGCTCATTTATATTTAAAATGATTTTCATGTTTTAATGTCAAAATAAATTTAGTTTCAGTCCAGTCTCAAAGCCGGTGTTCTTTTTATTATTCTTTTCCAATGCCAAGCTCTTCAGGAGGGCTTAAGACCAGATAAAACTGGATACAGCCAGCAGGGCCTGGAAGCATCTGTGTGGCGAGAGAGAGAAACTGAGTTCAAGTTTCAGATTCTGATCTTTCATCAAACAGTGAGTGAGATGCTGTTGGTGATGCCCCAGCAAAGTCTCCCATTCCCTGACATAAGCTGGGGGAAGCCGGGAGGGAGGAATGGCAGAGTAGTCAACCTAAGGCTGTCACGTGGCACTTGACCCTGCATCTCCTCACTAGCCTCTGGGGTCCAGTGCCAACATTGGGAGAGCTGTGTCACAGACTAGCCAAGCAACAGCTGGGATCATACCTTACAGACCATGTCCTGGGCACTGCCATCACCATCCTGTGGTATGTCCTGCCTCACTGGTTGGACAGACCCAGCAGAGATGGCAGCACAGTGGGGCACAAGTAGGATTTCCCTTGGGAGTCCTCAACATTGATTCTGGACCCTTCACGTCTTCAGGAGGAGCATGGGCAAACAAACCTCCAGCTGTTAACCATGTACCGCCCCTCCTGTTGAACAACACTTGGAAGCATGGAGGACCTTGAGTACAGGACATGCTCTGGGTGAGGGAATGCGATATTTATCACCAAACTTACTACTTAAGAGAAACGAGAGTTTAAAAAGTTAAGCACTATTTAATTGAAAAGTAGAAAAATGAAAAAGTAAGTTATAGTTTACTTTTAAGGTTTTCTTCGTTTAAGCTTGGAAAATAAAGGAAAAAGCTAAAGGTTTAACAGTCTTTGAGTGCTCCACTCACCTCACTCTCTGCGAGACCTTAGCTGTCTGTTGTTGAAGCAGCTGCTGCAGAAATTGCCGCCTGTCCAATCTCCTCCGGTGCCTGGGGAACATGCCTGGGCAGGATTCACTCCCAGGCCGAGCTGAGACACTGCCATGACCTGCCAAGAGACCAGGCCCCGGACCCACCACAACTCACATGGAGGTCAGGCCCGGACCTACCGAGAGACCAAAGTGGGAGAAAAGGAGTGGCAGAGCTCCAGTTGGAGCATCCTATCTGCCACCATCTTGACTTGAGCGCAGTATTCCAAAAGTGGCCTAACCAATGTTCTGTACAGCCACAACGTGATCTCCCAACTCCTACACTCAATACACTGACCACTGAAGGCAAGCATACCAAACACCACCTTCACTATCCTGTCATTCTGTGACTCAGTTTTCAAGGAATTATGAGCCAGCACTCCCAGGTCTCTTTGTTCAGCAACACTCCCAAGGACCTTACCATTAAGTGTATAAGTCCTGCTAAGATTTGCCTTTCCAAAATGCAGCATCTCACATTTATGTAAACTCCATCTGCCACACCTTGACCCACATTAACCAACCTTCAGTTCAAGCCCCACTATTCCCCAACATTTGCCTCAACAAATGTTAGGATTTAATGAAATTACTACATGTCCCAATTTCCCTCCGACTGCTACCCTGGCTAAATGCAAGCTACAGCAGGTTCCTTCAGTAATGATTTTAAAACTGAAGTCAATTTAATGTAACAATTAACAAGCACAGTAAAATAACAGGATTTATAACTTTAAATTCTCCCTCTCTCCCTATACTGTCTGTTACACACATGCAGTGACACACAAAGGGAATAAGGCACACACAAACATTGAGTGAAGGGAAAAGCAGTATTCAGAAGATCACAGTTCTGTCGTAGTAGAGCTGCCAGGGGTGGTGGTGAAGGCAGATATGATAAGGGCATTTAAGGGACTTTTAGGTAACCACATGAATATGCAAGGACTGGAGGGATATAGACCAAGGGCAGGCAGAATGGGATTACTTTCATTTGGTGTCACGTTCAGCACAACATTGTGAGCCAAAGGACCTGTTCCTGGGCTGTGCTGTTCTACATTCTATGTATCACAAGTCCAAAATCGCAAATAGGTAAATAGAATTCTCGATTATTTGATGATCGCTCAGTATTATTTGCACAGGATTGGTCATTTTATCGGCTATTGGTTACTTGGTTGGATTCACTTTTTTTTTGTTGTATTTGTGTTTTAGAAGTATTTCTTTCAGCATTTTCAGGTGTAGTTTTTCTACTGTTCCAACAAATTGGAGAGAGCAACTTTACACAGAAAGGCTGGAGAGAAAATTTGATGCATTTAATTTCTAGAAGTCTCCTTACTACACTCCCTCTCAGGATCTGTCAAGCTGCAGTCTGACCAATCAAAGGCCTGTTGCTGTACTGAGCTCTCCTAAACCCAGGACAAATCGAGCCACTTTGTCTGGACTCTGATCCCAAACAATAAAATTGTTTATATGCACTAATCCTTTTTTATTGTCAAAACGCATTGTTCCTTCTCCCCTTTTAAGAGCAGTGTCCATCTTATTTTAATTTTCAATCTGCTGTCCCAAAAAAAGATGTGGTCTGTTACAACTGTACATGAACAGATGGTGATTCAGGCTGCCTGAGCAATTTGAGAAGACTGAGAAATTTACATTAAACATCCGCAGAGAGTTGAACAACTTGAGAGCAGCTGGGGACAGCGTCACCTTTGAAGAGAACTGTTGAACTGAAGGAAATAATTTTACATGGAAAAGATAATATCCAAGGAGGGGTTGGAGGGTCTGAGCTATACCTGGAGAGGCTGAATAGGCTGGGGTTGTTTTCCCTGGAGCGTCGGAGGCTGAGGGGTGATCTTATAGAGGTTTATAAAATCATGAGGGGCATGGATAGGATAAATAGACAAAGTCTCTTCCCTGGGGTGGGGGAGTCCAGAACTAGACGGCATAGGTTTAGGATGAGTGGAGAAAAATATAAAAGAGACCTAAGGGACAACTTTTTCACACAGCGGGTGGTGCGTGTATGGAATGAGCTGCCAGAGGAAGTGGTGAAGGCTGGGACAATTACAGCATTTAAAAGGCATCTGGGGTATCCAAGATGGCGGCAATCTAGGAAAATCGCATTAAAGAGCTCTGCACCGCAGCACGAACCTTCAACCCGCCCAACCCGGACCATCGCGATATCTGGCCTCCAGAAAGAGTCCCAAGAAACTTTGAAAAGTTAACTTACCTGAGTTTCTAGCCGTCCAGCGATGCCAAAAAAGGGAGGAGGAGTGTCCGAGACCGGGTCTGTAGCGCGGCCTGCAGGGTCCTCTGACTCTATTACTTTCCAGACCCTGGTGAATGAGCTCTCAAAATCTCATGAGACATTGGGGGAAACAAATACAAGAGAAGCTGGCTCCAATCTCTCTCATGCTGCAGAAGCATGCGCAGCAGCTGGGAGACCTGGAAGAAGATGGATGAGGTTGAGCACAGGGTCATAGTGGTAGAAGCCATTGTCAGTTCGTCCAAGGATAGAATCCAAGCCCTGGAACCACAGGTCTGTAATTTGCATGACCAATTGCGCGATGATTTTCAGAACGGAGGTAGGAGAAAAACATTCGCTCTGCTTGAGGGTAAGGAAGATGGAAATGTGTTGCTGGAAAAGCGCAGCAGGTCAGGCAGCATCTAGGGAACAGGAGAATCAACGTTTTGGGCATTAGCCCTTCTTCAGGAATGAATCCCAGCAACACATTTCCATCGTTGGAGAATGAATCCCAGCAACACATTTCCATCTCTGATCTCCAGCATCTGCAGACCTCACTTTCTCCTTAAGGGTAAGGAAGGTGAGCGACCTGCGGAATTTGTTGAGGATTGCTGCCGAAATTCCTTGACTTGGAGGCTGGCATGAGAGAATTGAAGATAGAAAGGGCTCACCGGGTCACGGTGCAGAGATCGGATCGGGGTCAATGTCCTCTTCCTCATCCTCTCCTGGTGTGGGTCCATCACTACAGAGATAAGGAGAGAATCATGGAAGCTTCCAGAATCCAGGGGAAGAATCTGAGAGCCCTAATTTACAAGAGCTGTAAGATCATGTTCTTCCAGGACTTCTCAGCGGCGGTGATCCAGAAAAGAAAATCTTATGATTGTGTCAAGAGAAGACTGAGGGAGCTAGGGATCCAGTCCTCTCTGAGGCATCTGGCAGTGGTTCGGACACCTTAGAGGGATCCATACATCTCTTTGACACGTTGGAGAAGGCAAGAGATTTTGTGGACAAATTAACCTAATCTGAACAATGTAATATGTATAAATAGTAGCGTTGTTTGGGTATGTCTTTGTCGTTTTGTAAAAGAAACAGAGGAAGTCCAGCTGGAGCTTTCTTTTTCTATTTTTTCTCTATTGATAATAATTTGGTTTAAACTGTTTGGCAGCGGTTCAGACATGTATTTTCAATTTCTAAGTTAAGATGCACCAAAGGATAGGTGGTGTATTTACCCCTTTTTTTCCTTTAAAAATGTTTTCTTTATTCATATTGGTATTCTATGGTGTGTTATCTTTCTTTTCTGCTTGTGTTTGCGGTGCAGCTCTAGCTGGGAGAAGTGAAGATGGTTGGGATGGCTAGATGCCAATTTATGCGTAGTTTGGGATGGGTAGTTGCCCCCTCTGGGCAGGGGGTGAGTTCCCCTATTCAGTGCCGTTGGCGCTTTATATGTTGGTTTGTTTTTTGGTTTTTGTTGTTTTTAATTAAGAGTTTTGTAGGTTTGTTAAACGTAGTGATTTTAGTTTATGTAGTTTTTATGTTTGGATTATGTGACACTAAGGCTCAGTGATTTGTGGTTCAAGTTCCTCCTCTCTGGAATATAAACTTTACTGCAGAACATTATGGCTAATGACTTGATTAAATGGTGTATGTGGAATATTAAGGGAAGTCACTCAACAATTGAGAGGAAGAAGGTACTTTTGTGCCTTAGAAAGGAGAAGGTGAATACAGAGGAACCTCGATTATCCGAATACCAATTATCCAAAAATCAGATTATCCGAAGGAGATCTCGAGGTCCCAATGGAAACATTACATCAAAAACGTGTTTCCAACAGTGATTGCGTCTTTTGTTCAGTGATTAAACAGGCACCATCTCCAAATGACTGACCTCCCACCCTCTCTCTTTCCCCCCACACTTTCCCTGGAGTTCTACACAGGGGTGTACCCTAACCCCCCCTTCCCCACATAATCTCTCCAACATTGTCCTGTACAGGGCAAAGGTGGAACCTGTCAAAACGTTGCAGTAAAAAGTTCTGTGTGTGTGAGCACGCGCGCGCTATTTGGAGACTTACCCCACAAAGACAACTGCAGCAATCTTGTTGGTGTTCAGTCCAGCTGCCCCGGAGAGTGGACAGTGTTGGACGGTTTGGGGCAGGGGTTGGGGCTGGGGGGGACGGTGTTGGGGACAGGGAGAGGTGTTGCAGGGGGTTGGGGCTGGAGGGAGGCGGTGTTG
>NC_057711.1:130516987-130528685 GCF_004010195.1 Chiloscyllium plagiosum
GAAATAGTGCCCACCCATCACGTTCGGATAATCGAGGTTCCCCTGTGTTGCTTTGTTACAGGAGACACACTTGGATAATAGGGAGCATTTGAAATTACAGCAGAATGGCTTTGATCGAGTTTATTTTCATCATTTAATTCCAGAGGTAGGGGAGTGGCTACATTGGTTAAGATGAATCTCCTATTTAAGTTGTTGGAGTGTGTTGAAAACACAAACGGGAGGTTTGTAATTCTTAAAGTTTTGATAAATGGGGAAGAATATAGTGTTTTAAATATTAAAACTTTTAATATTAAACCCTTAAACTTTTGGTGGATGCTTTTTCTAAACTGCTAAGTCTCGAGTCCCGGCATATCATTATAGGGGGAGATTTTAACTGTCTCATGGATCCCACAGTAGACAGGTTACCCAAAGGTCCCTTGATATCCTCTGTACAAACTAAACAGTTAGTGTGTGTGTGTGTGGAGTTAGGGTTGGTGAACATCTGGAGGTGTCGCCACCCTACAGGCAGGGATTTTACATTTTTCTCCAATCCGCACAAATGTCACACCAGGATTGATTTTTTTTTCTGACCCCGGGGCAACCCTGGACTTGGTGGTATCTTGTACGATTGGTAATATTGCCATCTCCAATCACACACCATCTCCGATCATGCTCCAGTGTACCTGTTGGTTAAGATTAAGGACGTTACAGTGGGTTCAAGGCACTGGATCCCTTTATCCTCAAGGATAATAAGTTTGTGGAGTATTTCTCTATGGAATTTTGGGTGTTCCTGGACATTAACAGGCTCGGTTAGTAGTCCATTCGTCCTTTAGGAAACTGCCAAAGCCTATGCCAGGGGGTTAGTTATTTCCTACTCTGCCAGTCGGAAGAGGTAGAAGGGTGAGCAGCAATGTCTCATGGAAGCACAGTTGAAGGCAGCCGAGAAGGCTTACTTTGACAGACCCTTGGTGGCCAAGCTACAGAGGATCACTGCGCTGCGGTCTGCATTCCATGCTCATGCAGACAGCAAAGAAGGAGCTTGGTTTTGCAAAGCAAAGGTTATATGAACATGGTGGCAGGCCAGGCAAATGCTTAGCATATCTTGCCAGGAAAAGGAGTGCCCCACAAGCCATTACGGTGATTAGGAAAGGGTCTGGGAACCTGACACGGGACTCTGAAAAAGATTAATCTGGCGTTCCAGAGATTTTACTCTAAGTTATACCAATCTGAGGGTGGGCCAAAATGGAATTTTTTTTAAGGATCTGAAGTTTCTGGACGTGACCCCTGAACAAGAGTCCTTTCTCAATGCCCTGCTATCAGAGCAAGAAGTGCAGGAAGCTGTGAAGCAGCTTCAGAGTGGAAAGATGCCCGGTTCTGACGGACTTCACAGCAAATTCTGTAAGGAGTTTATAAACATACTGTCAGGCCCGATGCTCAATATGTTTAATGATTCATACAGTCAGGATCGTCGCCCACCAACTCTGAGAGAGGCCAATATTTTGCTTATTCTTAAAAAAGGGAAGGTCCTGGAGGACTGTGCTTCATACAGGCCCATTTCACTCTTAAATGTGGACTTTAAAATCCTCTCTAAGGTTCTCGCGTTAAGATGGAGACTGTGTTACCTTCTATTGTTAAAGAGGATTAGACGGGCTTCATAAAGGGCCGCAGATCCTTCAATAACATTAGGAGGCTGCTTAATGTAATTCAAGCGTGTCAACAACAGTCTATACAGGGATTGGTGATTTCTCTAGATGCAGAGAAGGCACTTGACCGAGTTGAGTGGCCGTACCTTTTCTATACTCTGGAACGGTTTGGTCTGGACGAAGTTTTAAATAAGATGGGTAAAGGTTCTCTACAGTGGCACTCTCGCGGTGGTCGTCACCAATGGGATGCGATCAAGCAATTTCCCCTTTCACCATTGCTTTTTACGTTAGTGATTGAACCGTTGGCAGAAGCCATTCGTGGGGATCCCAATATATCCGCTCCAGAAGTGGGGTCAAAATGACATAAAATTTTATTGTATGTGGACCTTGCCCTAATTTTATTTGTCAAATCCAGCAGTTTCAGTGCCTTGCCTGATGCAATGTATCTCCACTTTTGGTCCCTTTTTTTGGGGTACAAGATTAATTTTTGCAAAATCAGAGGCTATGCCTGTGGGTGGTTTTATGAAGGAGCTAAGTCTCGAGGGCGAATATTGATTCCCATTTAGGTGGTCACAGCAGGGTTTTGTGTATTTGGGCATATTCATTACTCCAGTTCTGGATCGGCTGTTCAAAGCCAATTTTGTTCAATTATTTGACAAAATTAAACAAGACCTTCAAAGATGGGAGGCACTTCCAGTCTCGTGGTTGGGCCAGATAGCACTTATTAAAATGAATATTCTTCCCTGTTTGCTGTACCCGATACAGATTCTCCCCCTGATTTTCAATAAGCAAACATTCAGGAGAGTGAATGGCTGGTTCAACTCCTTTTTTCTGCCATCGTAAGCTGCTCCTCAGTAAATTAGCTAAACTACAACTACCTCACAGACTGGGGGGAGTGGACCTTCCAGATATTAACAGCTACCAAGTAAGCTCACTTTTATCCTACCTGAGTGATTGGGTTTGTGGGGATCCCTTTTCAATATGATTAGATACCGAAGTCTCCCAGGCAAGGTGCCCACTTACCAGTTTGCTGTTTCTGGACAAAGTGAGGACAGTTAGGGAATATTGCCATAACCCAATAGTCATCAACACTGTTAAAGCATGGAGGGCAATTCGGCAGAGGGAAGGCAATATTGGCAAAACATCTTTTACACCTTTAGTGGGTATGCCAGATTTTCAACTGGAGATGATAGATTCAAAATTTAAGCATTGGGCAGCTAGGGGTGTATCTTGCATGGGCGATTTATTTGAAGGAGACGTAATGATGTCATTTGATCAGTTAGTACGGAAGGACGAGTTATCTAATAGAGACCTCTTTCGTTTTTTCAAGTTAGGGATTTTATTCAAAAAAAGACTACACTATTGAAGTCTCCTCAGAGGCATGGGAAAATATTTGGGAAAATGCAGGTAGATATCAATTTGCAATAGGACCCTTGCTTTACGGTTAAAGGTTCTCCACAGGGTCCACTTGGCTCCGGACCATTTGTCAAAATTTAAACCAGGGGTATCTTCAGCATGTCCTAAGTGCAAGGTCTGTACGGGCACTTTCACCCATTGTCTCTGACCTTATGGTCAGCTTCAAACATACTGGAGTGCTGTGACGGGTGCAATGGAGAGGATTTTGGGTGTAAGGGTGGAGAAGGACCCGATTTCTCCTCTTCTGGGCCTGCCCAGTGTTTTCCCTGCAGATGCACATAAGAAAAGGTTTTCAATATCCTCATTTTCTGCACAAGAAAGAATATCTTGTTAGGTTGGATATCCAAAAAACTCCCAGGCCTGTCGGGTTGGCGGAAGATTGTTATGGAGCATATTCCCCTGAATCTTCTAACAAGTATGGTACACCACAAAACTGAGAATTTTTATAAGACATGGCAGCCCTTTTTGGAATACTTGGAGATAGATTTATCTGCCACACTAATAAGGGCTTTTATATAGCTGTACCGTTTGTGTTTTACGAGTCCAATATCCAGGGAGGAGGAACTGTGAATGTATGTTTGGCTGAGTTATTACTACTTATTAGTTTGCTGGTTATTATTTATTTAGTTATATAGCTAGTTTTTTAAAATTTTATATTTTTCTACATATGTTTATACATTTGTAGATGAGGGTGGGTTGGGTTTTTAAATTTGTGTTTTTTTTGTACTGCCTTGAATTGTATTGTTTTGTATTTATTGTAATATTAAAAAATCTATTTTTTCAATAAAATATATTTTAAAAATTTTTCTACATATGTTTATACATTTGTAGATGAGGGTGGGTTGGGGTTTTTAAATTTGTTTTTTTTGTACTGCTTTGAATTGTATTGTTTTGTATTTATTGTAATATTAAAAAATCTATTTTTTCAATAAAATATATTTTAAAAAACAAGGCATCTGGATGGGTATATGGATAGGAAGGGTTTAAAGGGATATGCGCCAAATGATGGAAAATGGGACTAGATTAATTGAGGATATCTGGTTGGCATGGACAAATTAGACTGGTCTGTTTCTGTGTTGTATAACTCTAACTATGACTGTATTTGAGTCATCCTAGCATCCATCTGACATTAGACAAACAGTCATCATTTCACAGATACTAATCTTTTAAAAATTGTGTGTGTAATTTATGTATATCAATTACATCTAACTGGAACACACTAGAAAGATGTGAAGTTTTGTTTTGTTCATGCAGGATTGTGGACCATGGATGTTGAGCATCTTGTAAATAAGAGAGCGTGTAATTTTAAATTTTCTTTGTATTAAAAGGAGGATGTTTGAATAATATCTTTCTTCACTCTGGTTTGTCGCACTCATGTGCTCTGTCATAATTTTGTGTGAATAAAGGTTATTGCAGTGGGTCATTTCGATGATGGTGTTACTGGTGGTGTCTACTTGCCTGGAGGTAAAATTGGGATGTATGTGTTTGCTTCAACCTCATTTCTTTGACAGTGAAGTCTTGGTGAGGCCACAATAGATACTCATCTGATCTGACTACAGGTTGGACCGAAGGGTCTGTTTCCATGCTGTACATCTCTATGACTCTATTGTGGGGTTTTCTTTGCCAGTCAACATGCATAAAACAAAAGAGAAAAGTGGAGTTTTCTGAGCTAATCGAGACCAGCTCTGTCTGTATAAATTCCTCTGAATCTACCACCTGAAACAGAAATTTAAGAATGGCAAAACAAATAAATCATAAAAGAATCCTGTCAATGTCTAAACCTAACTTCTTACAAAAACCTTTAAAAGAGAATCTCAGCAGGTCTTGCAGTATCTGTGGAGAGAAAACTGGATTTGAAATGTTAAGCTGTTTCTCTCTCCACAGATGCTGCTAGACCTGCTGAGATTCTCCAGCAATTTCTGATTTTAGCATCTGCAATTCTTTATTTTATCCTAACTTTTTATTTATTTTGTTGTAGGTATTCCTCAGCTGAAATGAGAAGGCAGTGTTTCCAACAAACAAATCATGCAGCTATTTTTCACCAACGCACTTCCAGTGTCATTGGCTCCCCATCATTGCATATAGTAAGTCCACTATAACTCCAGAATTATACAGGTTTTTGCTAAATGATTTCTGTTAATTTAAAGCATGGCACTGAGACTTTGTCTTAATATGTATTTGAGACTAAGGTATCGTGTGGATTTTATTTCACAAACTCCTGAATGATTCACCAGTGGTTGTAAGAAAGATAAATGTATAATATTGAGATGATGAAAGGAAAAGCAAATGTGAATGAATTGAGATAGGAAGAAGCAACGGACTTATGATTGTTCTATCAAAGATGCTGAATATTTCTGATTTCCAATTTAATATGGAGTTCTTAAAATTAGGTACTGCCTAGCAAACTCCCACAAACTGTAAGAACATAACCAACATCATAAAAACAGATCAAGTTTTAAATATTGGCCAGGGTGTGGTATTGTGGGTTCTTCTGCATCAACTGAAATAGGTAGTTAGAGCTTTTCTTTTAATATCTCATCCAAACGACAGCATCTATGATAGTGCAGTACCCACTTAGTACAACATTGGCATATTCATAGAATCCCTACAGTGTGGAAGCAGGCCATTCAGCCCATCTAGTCCATACTAACCGTCTGAAGAGTATCCATCCCGGTACCTTATTCCTGTAACCCTGCATTTCCCATGGCCAACCCACCTAGCCTGCAGAACTCTGGACTAATTTAGCATGCTGAAAATGTGTTGCTGGAAAAGCGCAGCAGGTCAGGCAGCATCCAAGGAACAGGAGAATCGCGTTTCGGGCATAAGCCCTTCTTCAGGAATGAAGAAGGGCTTATGCCTGAAATGTCGATTCTCCTGTTTCTTGGATGCTGCCTGACCTGGTGCGCTTTTCCAGCAACACATTTTCAGCTCTGATCTCCAGCATCTGCAGTTCTCACTTTCTCCACTAATTTAGCATGGCCAATCCACCCTAATTTCCACATCTTTGGATTGTGGGAGGAAACTGGAGCACCCAGAAGAAACACATGCAGACATGAGGAGAGTGTTCAAACTCTACACAGACAGTCACCTGAGGCTGGAATTGAACCGGGTCCCTGGCGCTGTGAGGCAGCAGTGCTAACCACTGAGCCACTGTGTTGCCTTGATTTTTGTGCTCAAGCTCTTGAGTGGGACATCAACCCAAAACCTTGTGTCTTCGTGGTGACTATTGAGCCACAGCTGGGAGTAAATTTCACATTTTAAGTAAATGCTGACTATATACTGAACAATTTAACTTGTAGTATCTTTGAAGGAGGGGATGTGAGGAGGAGATTATAATTGCAGGTTGTAAGCTGTACCAAAATTTGTCTATCAATCATTTGGCTAATAGATGTTTACACTTAATCATACATAATAGGGATAGAATTTTGAGTAAATGTAATCCAGGCAGCTTCCCAACTTTAAACTCAACTTCCATTGTTGCCACGTGAAATCTTTCAAAGAAGTGTTTTGCAGATCTGTGATACAACTTTGAAAATTCTTGTCACTTTGAATTGAATCTGAACTTGGATAATTGCTGGAAATTTATGAGTACGGCTTGTCGGCTTGTAGGGGGTAAAGGACACGAAATTCTGGTTGTGTTCAAGAAGCTGTAATGTGGAGGTGCCGGTGTTCGACTGCGGTGGACAGAGTCCGATGTCGCACGATACCAGGTTATAGTCCAACAGGTTTATTTGAAATTGCAAGCTATTAGAGCGCAGCTCCTTCATCAGATGACTTCTGGACTATAACCTGACGTCATGGACTTCTGAGTTAATACAAAGTACTAAGATGGCAAGAAGAGTCACAGGATCGCTATCGAACAACATTTGACACAGGTGCACAAATGGTAACAGAACAGCTAAGTGAAAGCTTGATCAAAGAGGTCGAGTTTAAGGAGCATCTTTAAAGTTGATTAAAGTGGTGAACAGAATTATTGAGAGAGTTTCAAATCTTTGGCAAAAACTCCAGTGACAGTGAGATTAAACCTAGCACACTCAAAGCCACCAAATTTGGTAACACCTTGACCTTAGAATTCTCATCTTTCATTTTTAAACTCTGTATTCATGACTTTGAAATTCCCTAATATCCATACCTCTTTCTGGCTGCAGCATCAACTTCTTACATTAAAAAAATCAAATAAATATAAAGCCATGCAAGGGACTTCAAAAGAGCATTTGGAAACAAAATATGATGCCAAACCACTCAGAGATGTTACAGCTTTTGAAATTTCTGTATTCTTCTAATGTTGACCACTTGTACATTCCCACTTTGGAATATTTTCCTTCTATCGCTTCACCTCAAACTTTTTCTCCTTTTTAAACATTTTTCTTAAGTGTTTGCTATTTTCTTGGTAAATACCATTTCTTTTTATTTTTCTGTATTTTTGATTGTGGACTGAAATGGGAAAGTAACCCTTTTAAAAGTTAGAGGTTGTCTAAAGGATTGCTGGGCCTTTTAAAAGCAAGTTACCAAATGCTTATTGTAATGGGTACTTGTTCCTACAGTGGGAGAGGTTACTACAGATGCGTTGGAGCAGAGGTGTGTATGGGAAGGGTGATTCAGCTGGCAACAAGTAGCTGATTGGTCTGTGGAGTTATGACCAGCTGTTGATGACCGTGGTCTTCTGCCTGACAACAACAATGATTGGCTCCCAGCTAGCTGAACAGCTTGTTGATGGGAATGTCTGGTCATAAGCCATTGGAAGGAAGGTGCTGTCATTTACACTGCTGTCACAAAAAAATACCTCAAGCTTGAAATCTGTTTCTCCATATCAGTGGCTGTGGCTTTTAACCAATAAGGCAGAGACTTTATAAGTATGGACCAGTCACTCTGTGCCTGTATCAGGCAAGTGAAAGGACTTGGAAAAGAGTGATCAAGGAGCAGCAGGTCCTGACAAGCCAAAAGGTTGACCTCTGTGAACCCTGTGGATAGGGATCATTTGAACTGTGTTCATAGACTTCGGCCTCCATCCATAACACCCATGTTTTATTGTGTCTTTTTGTGGAGGGAGAGAGGTTTATAAGGGGCTAGAATTTTAATGAATAGAGTTATATGTTGACAGTTTATAATTGTTTACTTGTAGCTACAGTTTATTTACTGTAATAAATAATAATTCTACTTTAGTAGAAAAACCTGGTCCTGTTAAGGCGAAAGTGTGGACTGCAGATGCTGGAGATCAGAGTCAAGATTAGAGTGGTGCTGGAAAAGCACAGCAGGTCAGGCAGGATCCGAGGAGCAGGAAAATTGACATTTCAGGCAAAAGCCCTTTCCTGTTGAAGGGCTTTTGCCTGAAATGTTGATTTTCCTGCTCCTCGGCTGCTGCCTGGCCTGCTGTGCTTTTTCAACACCACTCTAATCTCTACTTTCTGTTAACCTGAGTCTAAAAGACAAGTAATTTGCAGAAGTTTACATACATTTATAAAATCTTTTAACTTTTATAATAAATAGCAGGACTTGGTTTCCAAGTGCTTCCCCAGGTTGATTTGAAGGCCTTTTAAGTATATTACAAACTCCATGGAGGACATATAAAGGAAAATTATCAAATTTACTAAATGACCATAATAAAGAAATCAACAATGTTTTTACATTTTGTAATTTGTACTTTTTTTTGGTTCTTATTTGTGTTAATTATACACAAATTAGCAGGGAAATGACACTTAAACTTAGATTTATCTTTTTATTTATAATCATCAATACAACTAAGATCCTCCTATGTTTATACAATCACACGCACCAGCATTACTTTGTACACAAATATTGGCACTGTGTAGGCGCACAGATCATAAAATGTCATTCTTTATTCATATGCAGTTGGTCAGGAGTCCCATCCAACAACAGTTTTCATCCACTGATACAATTATCAGTCCCTGTTGGTATTGCTTCCAGAATTCATTGACAACCACTTCAAGGTTTAGCCACTTACCAGCATCTTTGAGATATTCAGGCCTTTCCAAGTTTTAGACCTCTTCAGGCAGCTCATACAGTATGTGTAAAAGCTCATTTCTTTTTATCAACTAAAGCTGAAGACTGATCTCTTCCTGACAGTGATTTGCTGCATCTCCTCACACTCTCCGTATTGCTCCTGCTATGTTGGCTGATTTTTTTTTGTCTGTATCTGCATCTTTACCCTCCAAATCCTCTGCTTGTAACTTTGCTTTGTGTCTGTCAGCCAGACATCAGCCTTCTTAGACTAAATCAGCAAACTGTAGATACTGTAAATATGAAACAAAACAGAAATTGCTGGTGAAACTCACTTGGTCTAATAGCATCTGCAGAGAGAAAGCAAAGTTTGTGTTTCAGATCCAGTGACCCTTCTTCAGAACTGGTAGAACTTCTTTCTTAACCTCGATTTGGAGATGCCGGTGTTGGACTGGGGTGTACAAAGTTAAAAACCACACAACACCAGGTTATAGTCCAACAGGTTTAATTGGAAGCACACTAGCTTTTAGAGCGACGTTCCTTCATCACTATCACCTGATGAAGGAGTGTCGCTCCGAAAGCTAGTGTGCTTCCAATTAAACCTGTTGGACTATAACCTGGTGTTGTGTGATTTTTAACTTTCTTAACCTCCTTGTAGTTGAGAAGTGTTTCTCGGTCAAGAGTTGCCATGTTACATTAACTAATATTTTGTATTTTTAAGAAAGGTGGTAAGGAAGAGCCAGGAAACTATAGACCTGTGAGCCTGACATCGGTGGTGGGCAAGTTGTTGAAGGGGATTCTGAGGGACAGGATGTACAATGTATTTGGAAAGGCAAGGACTGATTAGGGATGGTCAAAATGGCTTTGTGCGTGGGAAATCATGTCTCACTATCTTGATTGATTAAGTTTTTTGAGGAAGTAACAAAGAGGATTGAGGGCAGAGTGGCAGATATGGTCAATTGGAACTTCAGTAAGGCATTCGACAAGGTTCAGCACAGTAGACTGGTTAACAAGGATAGATCACATGGAATAATTAGCCGTTTAGATACAGAACTGGCTTAAAGGTAGAAGACAGAGGGTGGTGGTGGAGGTTTGTTTTTCAGCCTGGAGGCCTGTGACCAGTGGAGTGCCACAAGGATCAGTGCTGGGTCCACTGACTTTTGTCATTTGTATAAATGATTTGGATGTGAACATAGGAAGTATAGTTAGTAAGTTTGCAGATGACACCAAAATAGAAGGTGCAGTGGACAGCGAAGAAGCTTACCTCAGAGTACAACAGGATTTTGATCAGATGGGCTGAGGAGTGGCAGGTGGAGTTTAATTTAGATAAGTGTGAGGTGTTGCATTTTGGAAAGGCAAATCTTAGCAGGACTTATACACTTAATGGCAAGGTCCTGAGGAATGTTGCTGTACAGAGCCATTAGGGTGCAGGTTCATAAGTTGAAAGTAGAGTTGCAGGTAGATAGGATAGTGAAGAAGGTGTTTGGTATTCTTGCTTTTATTGGACAGTGCATTGAATATAGTATTTGGGAGGTCATGTTGCGACTCTACAGGACATTGGTTAGGCCACTTTTGGAATACTAATTCACCACTGGTTTCCCTGTATAGCAAGGATGTTGTGAAACTTGAAAGGGTTCAGAAAAGATTTACAAGGATTTACCAGGATTGGAGGGTTTGAGCTAGAGGGAGAGGCTGAATAAGCTGGGGCTATTTTCCCAAGAGTGTCTGAGGTTGAGTTGTGTCTTACAGAAGTTTACAAAATCATGAGGGGCATGGATAGGGTGAAGAGCCAAGGTCTTTTCCCCAGGGTAGAAAAGTCCAGAACTAGAGAACATAGGTTTAGGGTGAGAGGAGAAAGACTTAAAAGGGACCTAAGGTGCAACTTTTTCACACAGAGGGTAATGTGTGTATGGATTGAGCTGCCAGAGGAACTGATGGAGACTGGTACAATTACAACATTAAAGAGGCATCTGGATGGGTATATGAATAGGAAGGGTTTAGAGAGATATGGGCCAGATGCTGGCAGGTGGGACTAGATTGGGTTGGGATATCTGGTCGGCATGGATCAGTTGGACTTGAAGGGTCTGTTTCTATGCTGTACATCTCTATGACTCTACTGTGTAAGAAAATGACAATTGATACATTTTACGATTGTTGCAAATGATCCTTCTCAAACATTCTTAAAAACAACCACGCCTCTTCAGAAGTTCAAATTCTTCTTTACTGCTTCCATGTCAACTGGCATCATTGTTTGATGTATAATTTATAGTGTTTAATAAATTACACTGTACCTGATTTAGCCTTACTGTTCTGTGCTTAAACTGTTTTGCTGTGGATTGTTTCATGGATCTTCAGCCAAACTTACAGAAGTTAGGCACATGGAATCACCCTATTGTGGCACAGAGACGGTTATGTGGAATGTAGAATGTTTAATGTGTACCACATCATACAGTTATCATCCAATAAAACCGACCTGCTTCTTCGTGATTGCTGCTTCAACAAACACCTTCACACATCTCTGTTGTTAACTTAAGACCATAAGACATAGGAGCGGAAGTAAGGCCATTCGGCCCATCGAGTCCACTCTGCCATTCAATCATGGCTGATGGGCATTTCAACTCCACTTACCCGCATTCTCCCCGTAGCCCTTAATTCCTTGTGACATCAAGAACTTATCAATCTCTGCCTTGAAGACATTTAGC
>NC_057711.1:130536029-130543238 GCF_004010195.1 Chiloscyllium plagiosum
GGACCCAATATACCAACCACTGCAACAGACAGCTGGAACTGACAACCGGAAGCGGCAGATTCAAACCAGTATAAATGCCGGAGGAAAGATCACAGAAGCGCTTCACAGGAGGCTCCCAAGCACTGAGGATGTCACCTAGACAGGGGACGAAACGTCTGCAACACAAATTCCCAGCTCGGCGAACAGAACCACAACAACGAACACCCGAGCTACAAATCTTCTCACTAACTTTGAATATGAGTACCCTGAATGGGGATGTTAGTTTGGTCCAAACAGGGAGCCCTGGCTGACAGATATAAACAGGGGTGCCACACCTGCACGCACACAACATGGGTGCTGGGGAAAAAATAAGCACGACAAAAGAAAGGAAAAAAGAAAAAAGAAGAGAGAAAAAGGAAAAAAAAACAAAAAAATAGGGGTGTCAGAGGTTCTGTTCAGTCTGAGAGCTGGCTCTGAGGGAGCTCGATTAGTGTCAAAGATTCTCCGTGTGTAAGTAAAGGGTGACTTGGTGATGGGATACCAGCCTCTGTGGAGTTTCTTTTTACTGAGGATGACACAGGGTCTGCAGGGGCATATACACTGGTTAAGTAAATGGACAAAAACTTGGCAGATGAAAAATAATCAGGGAAAATGTGAGATTATACTCTTTGGCAGGAAGAACAGTGGACCTGAAGATTATTTAAATAGACTGCAGAGAGCTACAGAACAGGTAGGATTTGGGAGTTCTCATGCAGGAATAGCAAAAAATGAGTATTCAAATAGAGCGGGAATAGGGAAAGCCAATGGGAATGTTGGCCTTTTTTTTTGAAGGGAGTGGGGTGCAAGTGTCGGGAAGGTTTTTTGTAACTGTACAAGGCACTCATCAGATCACAGCTGGAACACTGTGAATAGGTTTGGGCCCTTGATCGAAGGAGGGATATACTACCATTGGGACAGTACAAAGAAAGTTCACTTGGTTTGTTCCAGATATGGAGGGATTGTCTTGTGTGGAGAGGTTGAGTCGGTTGGGCCTATGCTCATTTGAATTTAGATCTCGCGGACTTGACAGAGGAGATGCGGAAAGGTTTCCTTCCCTCTTGGGAGAATCTAGGATCAGAGGGCATCATCTCAGAATAAGGAGTTGTCCATTTAAAACAGAGGTGAGGTGGAATGTCCTTTTCTTGGAGAATAGTGGAATTCTATATCGCTGATCGCTAAGTATATTCATGGTTAAGACAGAATTTGTAGAATGTCCAACGTGTCATTTTTTTGATACTTATCATCGTGAAACATCTCAAAGAGCTTTAAAGCCAATGGAGCAAAGTTTCAATTTATTTTCACTGCAGTGAATCAGGAGCCCCAGTGTTCAATATGCATATTCCCAAAAGCATCTGTTTAATGATCAGGAAGCCTGACTTTTTGTTGTGCTAATTAAGGGATAAGTATTGGTCAGACACCAGGATAACTCACCAGGGATATGGCCATTGGGTGGCAGTCATTTGCCTTTGAGACAATGGTGATGCACCATGGTGATCAGCTCATGGTGGTAGGCATCATCTGGGAAGCCTCAGGAGGCCACTCTGATGTCCAAGTCTGTCCTGTTTCTTGCAGATGAGATGCTAGCCTCTATTTTCTCCCTTCGCCCCCCCCCCCCCCCCCCCCCGAGTCCTGTTCTAAGGTAGCTGACTGTTTTATTTTTTGCTAGTGTCTTCCAATGCCCTTCTGAATAGTCACCCTCCAGACATCATAGCCATCATTCTGTCTCCTACCTCTGTGTAAATAGCTTGTGAGAAGTTTAAATATTGTTGCCATATATGTACCCTTGATATCTCTTGACAGGTCAAGGTCAACAACTCATTGTGGCATGGAATATTTTACATTCGTTCATAAATACGGGAGCAGCAGTTGACCCTTTGTCTCACTAAGCATGCTCCACCATAATTCCATTTCATTTTCAGCACTTTGACAAGAAACAGAGGCAAGAGACATTGATCCAGTTGATAAGTTGGGTTCTATTCAAATCCATGTCTAAGAGGTAGGAGAATTTTTGCTAACTGATTGAAGTAAATAATGATTTCTAAATGATGGTATCTTTATCAATCAATCAGTTGCAATAATAGTGATGTTAACACCAGATTACAGTCTAACGGGTTTAACTGGGAGCACTAACTTTCGGAGCACTGCTCCTTCATCCTGTGTCGTGTGATTTTTAACTTTGCACAGCCCACCGGCATCTCCAAATCAATAATAGTGAAATTTAAGTTGACATTTGGACTGTCTATGTTCATGCTTTCTGTTTATCAGCAAAACACAAGTCTATTCTAATTGAATAAAACTGTAAAATTGAGAGCTGAGTAGACATGATAGGATCAGGCCCCTTGAACCCTGCAACTTCATTCATTAAGATAGCAGCTGATCTGATTGTTTTGAATTCCACATTCTCATCTGCCCCGATAATCTTTCATTCCCTTACCAAACAAGAATCCGTCTTAACTCTGCCTTGATAAGTATTCAATGATTCCCCTCATCCATGAAATACAAGCAGCACTGTGAGCTAGCATTGTCTCTAGGTTCAAGTTTAGAGTGGTGCTGGAAAAGCTCAGCAGGTCAAGCAGCATCTGAGGAGCTGGAAAATCGATGTTTCGGGCAAAAGCTCTTCATCGTCTATAGGTTATCTTGATGTAAGAGAATTTAGCAGGACCTCAGTGTCAGTTCAGTTTTTATAATTCTAGAGTTTTGGCTTTAGTGTGATTTTAATTGAAAGGATATGCTATAAGCGTAAACAGGATAGATCCTTGGAGCTGCTCGATTAGTGTTTTATCAAAACTTGCCATCAGTTTCAAATAATTCTGGCAAAGCCCAAGGGTTGCTGCCTTTTGTCCTTGTCCATAAGTGTAAACGATAAGTTACCCGATTGCAAAAAGTAGAGAAATTAACTTCCAAGAAAGAGGGATCTTTGCTGAGTTGGACAGCCAGAACCCAGGGGGCAGTATGGGTACGGCAACAATTGCCTATACTCGAGAGCATTAGATAGGCTTGGGTTGTGATGCTGCTCATAGCCATGGTCAGTAAGCCGATGGACAGAGATACCTCTTCACTTGCAATCTCAGTGAAAGCCTAAGGGAAGGACGGGATAAAAGCCTTATAATTTAACTGAAGAAAAGGGAACGGAATTGCAGGAAAAATGCAGCTTTGTTTTTTTACAGTTTATTGCTTTTATGATCTGAACGCACATGAAATAGAATTCATCTGACACATTGATAGTCAGTGAGGAGAAAAAGGGAGTTGGAATGTATTCTAACTTAAATTTTTGTTTCTTTATGTAAAGGGAACTGATGCAGAACCTTACTTCAACAAACTGAGTGAAATCTGCTTAATGTATTCACTGTGGAAGCAGCCACATGTCAGAAAGCCTTCCACATTTTAATTTGCTAAAGAGCCTGTACAACATCATTTGTTTCAGTATGCAAAGATGACTCAGGTGCTGATCACC
The DNA here is from genome assembly GCF_004010195.1 of Chiloscyllium plagiosum. Lineage (NCBI taxonomy): Eukaryota > Metazoa > Chordata > Chondrichthyes > Orectolobiformes > Hemiscylliidae > Chiloscyllium > Chiloscyllium plagiosum. The sequence goes on from NC_057711.1 coordinate 130,539,502, forward strand.
CATTTGCATATTTGTTGCACATTGGAATCGATATATATTAATTACAATTGTTTCATGTCACCTCTGACCGCTTTCCTTAAGGGCAGTACAGATTATGGTTAACATGGTAAGGGTACATTCTCAATTATTTTACTTTGATTCACCTGCAGGGACCAAGTGACATTCTAATAACAAGCTGCTGAACTGAGAATATGTTTTTACAAAGCCAGCCTCTCCCATGAAGCTGGTCTGATCTAGCTGGGGGGCTGAATTTCACAGGTGCTTGATTACGGGTTGTGAGATGGGGCAGGGTTTGTATGGGCTGAGGGGGTGTTGGACAGTACTGTCATGATGTCATGTCATTTTCCAGCAGTGGAAAATTGGCACAGAACCCAAAGTCCACTGGAGGCACTTGGCCAGTTAAAGGCTTCAATCTACCTTTGCTAACATGTGCTTGGTGGCTAAGGGCCCCAGCTACATTGGGAAACCATGAGGTAAATCCTGGCAACTTAGTCTTCTTTGTGCCCTCATCCCATTGAGGGGATTTCCTGCTGCAATAACCTTCACTCCAGTGAAAGCAGTGATACCCTGTCCTCTACACCATTGTCACCAGTGCCTATGTGACTGGGCCCCTGGCATCACCAGATCCCAGATGGGTGATCCATAAGGTGTATCACCCTTAATGATCCCTCGATTTTAGGTGTTGCGCTGTCAGTGGCAATGCTAATGCTGCTGACTCTCTGATGGGATTGGCAGCTTTAGGGACAGGAGCCTTAGAGGCAGTGAGAGGAGGTAGCTATACCAATCAAAATGTATCAGCAGTAAAGTTTCAGCCTGTAACTGAGAAATGTTTCCTTTTAGTTCTCCTTTCTCAGTGAGCACGAAGGCGGGCAGCACTTGACTGGGTGAACGGCTGAGCTTTACACATGGCGTTGTTGCCAACCACCTGGGAGGTCCAGGCACCGGTAAACGCTTCTCCCTCTGGTGAGAGGGAAGATTGGAGAAGGGGCAAGGGTGCATTGTGATGTGGTGGGGTTTTGGAGAACAGTGTAAGAAATCTAGTTGGGGTCCATGGAGAGAAACCCTCCATAGAACTTGCCAAAATGGGCTTGGCTGATTTCTGCTCAAATTCAGTCTTGAATGTGAATTGATTTCATGACTGTGAAATCTGTTTATGTTAAAATTTTAAACACCTACTTGGTGGGTGGCACGGTGGCACAGTGGTTAGCACTGCTGCCTCACAGCACCAAAGACCCGGGTTCAATTCCCGCCTCAGGCGACTGACTGTGTGGAGTTTGCACGTTCTCCCCGTGTCTGCGTGGGTTTCCTCTGGGTGCTCCGGTTTCCTCCCACAGTCCAAAGATGTGCAGGTCAGGTGAATTGGCCGTGCTAAATTGCCCGTAGTGTTAGGTAAGGGGTAAATGTAGGGGTATGGGTGGGTTGCCCTTCGGCGGGTCGGTATGGACTTGTTGGGCTGAAGGGCCTGTTTCCACACTGTAAGTAATCTAATCTGTAAGTAATCTAAAATCTAAAGTTTGGTTAGTAGACAAGCAGGAGGCTGGAAGAACACAACAAACCAGGCAGCATCAGGAGGTGGAGAAGTCAACGTTTTGGGTGTAACCCTCGTGATGCTGTGTGGTTTGCCGTGTTCTTTGAGCCTCCTGTTTGCCGCCTTCAGATTCCAGCATCTGCACTTTATTTCTGTTTCTATTTAGGTTTGTTTCTCTGAAACATGGGCAGTCCTTGATTTTTGTAGAAAGGTAGAGACATATTACCAGCAGAGTAGTAAGAAAGTCAAATACGCATTATGTTACTGGATTTGGGAATATTCAGACTGCCACCACCATCTAATGGCTGTTTAATCATATCGATTGTAACAGATCCAGAGGCAAACTCAGCAGTACCTCCTCCAGAGAAAATCTGCTTCAGCATAAATGCTGTCATTGTCAACACACATATATCCTGAGATGTATATACTTGTTAAAAATGTCCACCTCTTTCCTCAGCCTTCAAGCGTAGTCTCCCTGTAGGTGCTAGCTGCAGTTCACTGCCACCCGTTGTACGCACAGGAAATCAGACCACACACCTTCACTTACTCAGAACGGTGCTACACATTTCTCAAAGTGAAAGATGAAACAATTTATCATGATTGTTCACCTGTTGCATATCATTGTCATAGATAAGATTGGGAGTTTTTAAAAAAAACTTTCCTTTATGTGTTAGATGAGCAGATTAGGAAATGAATGAAGTAAGTGTGGTGAATGGGCTGCAACATGTGAGGGTGATTGCTCACTTGTTAAGACAATATGAAATAATAATAGGAGGAGGCCATTCAGCCCATTGAGCCTGTTCCACCATTCAATAGTATCATAGCTGATCCGACATTCCTACATCCCCTCTCCGGCATTTTGCCTGTAATCTTTGATCAAGAATCTCTCTATTTTAGGCTGAAATGTACACAATGACCCACTCCTGGGGGAAGGAGATCCAAAGACTGACGAGAAGAAATTCATCCTCATCTCAGTCTGAAATTAGTGCCCCTTTTTATTCTGAGACTACACCTTCTGGTCCTAAGTCCCCCTTGATGGGAAACATCCTCTCAGCATTGACCCTGTCAAACACTTTAGTATCCTGTATGTTTCAATGAGATCATCGCTCATTCTTCTAAACTCCAGTCAGTAGAGTCCAAACCTGTTTAACCTTATTTAAACCTGTTTAACCTTAAATATGCATACGTTCATTACATTAGTTTCAATTGATACCAGAGTGAATATAGTTGGAGCAAAGATTAAAAAAAGGATCTGAAATTAATCAGAAAATGTGGAATTTCACAAAGATCTGACAGCTTAAGAATAAACAAAAGTAAGTTAATATTTTAGTTTGAGAAGCAATAAAGCAAAATGTGATCTATATTTAAGTCTGACTAGCAGTTTTTATGCATTCATTCTTGAATTATAAAATCATAGAATCCCTACAGTGTGGAAATAGGCTCTTTGGCCCAACAAGTCCACACTGACCCTCTGAAGAGTATTCCACCCAGACCAAGTCCCTTTCCTTATCAGTGTACATTTCCCCTGACGTGCACCTAGCCTACGCATCCTTGAACACTATGGGCAAGTTAGCATGGCCAATTCACCTAACCTGTACTCAGAGTCATAGAAATGTACAGAACAGAAACAGACCCTTCAGTCCAACCCGCCCATGCCAACCAGGTATCCCAATCCAATCTATCCCACCTGCCAGCACCCGGCCTATATCCCTCCAAACCCTTCCTATTCATATACCCATCCAGATGCCTTTTAAATGTTGCAATTGTACCAGCCACCACCACTTCCTCTGGCAGCTCATTCCATACATGTACAACCATATGCGTGAAATAGTTGCCCTTAGGTCTCTTTTATATCTTTCCCCTTTCACCCTAAACCTATGCCCTCTAGTTCTGGACTGCCCCACCCCAGGGAAAAGACTCTGTCTATTTATCCTATCTACGTCCCTCATAATTTTGTAAACCTCTATAAGGTCACCCCTCAGCCTCCAACATTCCAGGGAAAACAGCCCCAGCCTGTTCTTACTTTTCCTATAGCTCAAATCCTCCAACCCTGGCAACATCCTTGTAAATCTTTCAAGTTTCACAACATCCTTCCAATAGGAAGGAGACCAGAATTGCACACAATATTCCAACAGTGGCCTAACCAATGTCCTGTACAGCCTCAACATGACCTCCCAACTCCTGTACTCAATACTCTGACCAATAAAGG
>NC_057711.1:130543332-130574507 GCF_004010195.1 Chiloscyllium plagiosum
ATTTGCTTTCCCAAAATGCAGCACCTCGCATTTATCTGAATTAAACTCCATCTGCCACTTCTTAGCACATTGGCCCATCTGGTCCAGATCCTGTTGTAATCTGAGGTAACCCTCTTCGCTGTCCACTACACCTCCAATTTTGGTGTCATCTGCAAACTTACTAACTATAGCTCCAAAGTTCACATCAAAATCATTTATGTGAATGCCGAAAAGCAGTGGACCCAGCACCGATCCTTGTGGCACTCCACTGGTCACAGGCCTCCAGTCTGAAAAACAACTGTCCACCACCACCCTCTGTCTTCTACCTTTGAGACAGTTCTGTATCCAAATGGCTACTTCACCCTGTATTTCCCACATAGATCACATCTACCGCTCTGCCCTCAAATATCCTCTTTGTTACTTCTTCAAAAAATTCAATCAAGTTCCTGAGACATGATTTCCCACGCACAAAGCCATGTTGACAATTCCTAATCAGACCTTGATTTTTCAAATACATGTGCATTCTGTCATCTTTGGATTGAGGGAGGAAATTGGAGCACCTGGAGGAATCCCACGCAGACACAGGGCGAATGTGCAAACTCCACACAGAGTTGCTCGAGGCTGGAATCGATCCTGGGTCCCTGGCTCTGTGAAGTAGCAATGCTAACCACTGAGCCTCTGTACCACCTGGAAACATTTTCCACAGTGTTTCAAGAAACACATTTTCATACTTAGTGATTTTTTTTTGATGACTTCAGTAAACAATCTAGCACACAGGACTGTGGACAAGTTGAGGAATATGAAGGAAGTGAGCAAATTGTGAGAATGAACCATATCAGGCCTGTACTTTGTTTTGTGCATACAAGGTTGCAAAATCGAACCTTTCAGTAGTGACTGTGAAATATCATGCAAGTAAGAGAGGAAGTGGTGGAGGCTGGTACAACTACAGCATTTAAAAGGCATCTGGATGGGTGCATGAATAGGAAGGGTTTACAGGGATATGGGTCAAGTGTTAGCAAATGGGATTAGATTGGGTTAGGCTATCTGGTCGACATGGACGAGTTGGACCATAGGGTCAGTTTCTGTCCTGTACGTTTCTATGACTCTGTGACTCTGTATGTGAGGTGTGGTTATGATGGCTGGCTGAGGAAATGACATTCAGTAGGCTGCAGGACTTCCTTGAGACGTGCCAACTGAAGTCACACGGTAGCATGATTGCATTGTAAGACTGTAACCACAATCCAGTTCTTTTCAGTCTCCCTCGAAATGAATCAAACTTGGGTCATTTAACACTTTGTGTTTGCTCCTTCAGTGTGTACCTGCTGTGGCATTCACTGTGCAATTTCGGGCTGAACTCGCAGTTTCTGCAAACTAGCTGGGGGAAGGGTTTAGAGGGGACAGATTTCTAGAATCTGGGGAGCTTTTTGTATCAATTCAGAGAAGGCCCAGCAAAAGTTAGCACAGTGCTGCATGTGGTTGTGAGGAAGGAAGCCAGGCAAGTGTTTGATGTGGCAGAGGGGGGGATCATTCGGGTAATAATGACCACAAGATAGTATGGAGACAGTGAGGACTGCAAATGCTGGAGATCAGAGTCGAGAGTGTGGTTCTGGAAAAGCACAGCAGGTCAGGCAGCAGCCAAGGAGCAGGAGAATCAATGCTCAGGGCATAAACCCTTCATCAGGAAGCCCTGATGAAGAGCTTATGCCTGAAACATCCCTTCTCCTGCTCCTCAGGATGCTGCCTGACCTGCTGTGCTTTTCCAGCACCACACTCTCAGCAACACGGTATGGTTCAAATTTATTGTGGACAAGGTAAAACGTGACCTGTGAAAGACAGCTATGAATTGGGGGAAGGTAGATTTTATTAAAATAAAGCAGAATCTAGCCACTGAAGATGGAGAACAGTTCCTTGCAGGTGGCTCGTCAGTGGAGTAGTGTGGGGCATTCAGAAAGGAGCAATAAGTTCAGAGAATCCTGAATATCTAAGACAATTCAGGACTTGACAAAGAAGAGTAGGGCTTTTAGCAAGTTCAAAGGGAGCAATTCATCTGTGGCCATAGAGGATTATAGGAAATGCAGGAGGAAACTGAAGAAACTAAAATATTTTATAAATACATTAAAGGAAGAGGTTAACCAGGGAAAAGTTAGGGACCATAGGGGCAACCTGTGTGTGTAGCCACAGGATATTTGAAAAGGTTGAATGAATACTTCACTTCAGTCTTCATTCTCTGGAAATGAGTGTGTAAGGAGGTACGGAGTTCAGGAAAAGGAACTGTGAGGAACTTGCACAGTTTGATATAGGAAATGGCGGGGAGGGGGGGGGTGCGGAGGTATTGGAGGCTCTGTCAGGCTTAAAAACAGACAAATCCCCTGGGCCGATGTATTACATCCCAGGCTGCTGTGGGAGGTGAGGCAGGAAATTGCAGGGGCTCTGAAACCAATTTTTAAACTAGTCACAGGGGTAGTGCCAGAAGATTGGAGAACAGCTAATGTGGTTCCACTTTTTAGGAAGGGTGGTAGAGATGAACCAGGAAATTACAGACCAGTGAGTCTTACGTAAGTGGTAGGGAAACTATTGGAGAAAATTCTGAAGGAGTGAATTGCCTAAAAAATGTTTTAGAATTTTTTGAAAATGTGATCAAGTGTATGGATGAAGGAAGTTCAGTTGATACAATTTATATGGATTTTAGCAAAGTTTTGGATAAAGCCCCACAGGAGTCTAATTGAGAAAGTTAAAGCACATGGAATTGAAGGAATCATGATGGATTAGTAACAGGACACAAAGGGTAGTGGGAGAAGGCCGTTTGAGTGACTGGAGGCAGGGGTCCAGTAGTGTACCACAGTACTGGGACCATTTCTGTTTGTTATATGTCCCACACAGGAGTCTAATTGAGAAAGTTAAAGCACATGGAATTGAAGGAATCATGATGGATCAGTAACAGGACACAAAGGGTAGTGGGAGAAGGCCGTTTGAGTGACTGGAGGCAGGGGTCCAGTAGTGTACCACAGTACTGGGACCATTTCTGTTTGTTATATGTGTAAATGACATAGATGAAAATGTGGTGGGCATGTTAAGCAAATTTGCAGATGACACCAAGATTGGTAGAATGGCTAAAAGTAAAGAAGATGGTTGTGGGTTACAGGAAGATATAGTGGGTTGGTCAGACAGACAGACCAGTGGTAGAGATGGAAATGTGTTGCTGGAAAAGCGCAGCAGGTCAGGCAGCATCTAGGGAACAGGAGAATCGACGTTTCGGGCATTAGCCCTCCTTCAGGAATGAGGAAATTCCTCCAATCGTCGTTTCTCTGTGGTCTGACGATGGAGGAGTCCAAAGACCTGCATATCCTTGGTGGAGTGGGAGGGGGAATTGAAATGTTGAGCTACAGGGTGGTTGGGTTGGTTGGGTCGGCAGACCAGTGGTAGATGCTATTTAACTCTGATAACTGTGAGTTGATGCACTTTGGAAGAAGAAACAAGATGAGGGAGTATTTAATGAATGGCAGGACACTGAGTAGCAGAGAGGAACAGAGGGATCATGGGGTAATTATCCACAGATCCCTGATATCATCGAAGAATGTGAATAGGATTGTTAAGAAGGCATATGGGACACTTGCTTTTACCAATTGTGTGATTGAGTATAAGAGCAAGGAGGTAATGTTGGAGTTGTATAGAGCATTGGCCAGGCCCCAGCTGGAGGACTGTGTGCAGGTCTGGTCACCTCACTACAGGGAGGGTGTGATAGCATTTGATGGGGTACCGTGGAGGTTCACCAGGATGTTGCCTGGGATGGAGAAATTGACCTATAAGGAGAGACTAGTTAGGCTTTGATAGAGCAGAGGAGACTGGGGTTACGATTGAGGTGTATAAAGTAATGAGGGGGATTGATAAGGTGAATTGAGAGCAGCTATTTCCCCCGTGGTGGAGGGGTCAATCATGAGAGGGTGTACTTTAGGCTAAAGGGCAGAAAATTCTGAGGGGATTTGTGGAAAAAAACATTTTCACTCAGTGAATGCATTGCCTGGGAAGGTAGTGGAGGCTGGAAACCTTACAACCTTTGAAAAATATTTGGATGAGCACTTCAAATATCTTGACATTCACGGATATAGGACAAGTGCAGGAAATTGGGATTAGCACACTGTCAGTGATAGTTATGTCAGTGCAGACTCAACAGCACAAAGGACCTTTTCTATGTTGTCTGAAACTATAAATGATATTTACTACATTTAAGCTGAGGGGTTTAAGGTGAAAATGATACTGATTTCCTCTACTTTGTCAAACTGTCATGACATCACTTCCTGAGCATGCAGCTGCCTATCTCCAATACATATTAATTTGTTTGCAGAAAGCTCTGTGGTTTTGCATGAGGCAGGAAGAAGAATGGTTTTGTAACCACCACTTCTCCTGTTGGTGACTTAACTGTTGTAGATTTGTTCGTTGTTAGCTCAAAGGCGCCATTTTAGGAAGGTATATCTGGCCACTCGTTCTTATCAGGTAAAAACATTTTGGCAATTCTAGGCAGTTAGTGCAAAGCTGATTATAGCAAGGACTTCAAAAGTGAGAAGTAAATGTGTGTTGTATTATCATCCATGCTTTGATATCATTCTGAGATATATGCAAACTGTATTTTGTATTGAAGTGATAGATCAATTTCATCTCATGTGATGGTGTTGCTTTGCAATGTGAAGCCGATATTGGGGGAAAAAGCAACGAACAACTTTCTGATATCCTGGCTGATGTATTGTGCTTCACCACGTTTTTTGGTGTAATAAAGTGAGCAGGTGTTACTGGTAGAATGGCTGTTGTGATTTTATATTCAAAATGTGCTCTAAAAACCTTTCTGACGTGATATAGCTGGGCAGTGATGATCATAAAAACATTTTGACATTCAGTGTCATCTTAAACTGAAATTAGTATAAAAAAGCCTAACATTAATTATTAATGGTTCTGAGAGTATCAAATAACTAATTGTTAAGTTGGGAATTGGATTGGGAGTGTAAATTTAAAAATAACAGTCTGTTTGTGAATACACCTTAGTAGCAAAACCAAACTTCAAATTATTTAAACTGGTGTAATTATAATGCAAAGATCAGTTTTCATTGGCGTGTGACATCACACCAGTGTTGTATTTGTTTTACTGTTCTGTGTTGGGGCCTGTAAATAATTTGACCATGAACTGGTTCTGACCCATGGGTGTGTGGAGGGATGGAGCCCCTCTACAGGAGATCAAAAATGACTCCACAAAAGTAGACCTCACTAATTCAAGCCCATCTCATCTTATGTTCCATTTTAGTTTTGAATTCATAATTTTCCTATTTGTAGGTTTTGCACTGTGCTATAATTTTACTGAGACAACTGATGAGCCAGTTGATTAAAAGCACTTCTCTCTGCAGTATTAAACTACTGCCCATAATGAGAAAGAGTGAAAATGATTGTACTAAAGTGTAGTTTAATTATAGTGAAGTTCCCATTTCCCAGATTCACAATAGGGGATCAGTAGGGGAATTAAAGGTTATGGGGAAAGGCAGGAAATTTGGCTTAAGGGATTTCCAATCAGCCATGATCCTATGAATGTTGGAGCAGGTTTGAGGGGCAGAATGGCCTACTCCTATTCCTACTTCTTATGACATTATGGTCTTAAAACATCTGAAATTCGCCTGTAACTGGTACCCAAGATTCGATTGGAGAATGCAGGATGCTTAGGATCTCTGTAACGGGGACTTGCCCGTCCATTTGCTGACACAGTAATAATGGGTCTAATGCTTTATTAAAGCGAGTTCAAGACCAGCCTTGAAAATTCTCCTATGTGCTGACAGTGAGAATTCCCAGATTCACATGGGAACCGTTTTTTTTTGCATGGCTTGTAATTAATACTCAATTAATGAATTGAGTTCACCCAACCGCCACCTGTATTTCCCACTAACCATACCCCTCATTCTCCATAGCTCCTTATTCTATAGCTAAACCATTTTCGTTGTAAGTGCAGATAGTCATTGTGCAATATTTTGATATTTTGACCAATCCTACCTGTCCATCTTCCTTCCCACCTATCTGCTCCACCCTCGCCTCTGACCTATCACCTGCATTTACCTATCGCCTTCCCAGCTGCCTACCCCCACCCTCCCATTTATCTGTCGGCCCCCTTTCCCGCACCCCCTCCCATTTCTGATGAAGGGCTTACGCCTGAAACATGGTCTGTCCTGCCCCTCGGATGCTGCCTGACCTGCTGTGCTTTTCCAGTGCCACCCTTTTCGACTCTGACTCTCCAACATCTGCAGTCCTCACTTTCCCCTAGTAAAGGTTGCAGGGCAGGTAATGTGAAGCAGCTGTACCATGTGGGAACTAGTGGAGAGCTGTGTAGTCCTTAGCAATTACGTCTGCAATAAATATCTGCAACTTGAGGAACTCACATTCTGAGTTGATGAGCTGGAGTCTGAATTTCAGAAACTGCGCATCAGAAAGCGGGGAGGTTACGGATACATTTTGTTCTGGGGGAAGGCAATCCTCTTAGACTTGATATTTTTGAATTTGGTGAAAGTGAGGACTGCAGGTGCTGGAGATTAGAGTCTGGATTAGAGTGGTGCTGGAAAAACAGCAGTTCAGGCAGCATCCGAGGAGCAGGAAATCGACGTTTCGGGCAAAAGCCCTTCATCAGGAATGAGGCAGGGTGCCTCTGGCGTGGAGAGATAAATGGGAGGGGGTGGGGCTGGGGAGAAGGTAGCTAAGAGTACAATAGGTGGATGGAGGTGGGGTTGAAGGTGATAGATCAGAGAGGAGCGTGGAGCGGATAAGTGGGAAGGAAGATTGACAGCTGAGACAGGTCATGAGGAAGGTGCTGAACTGGAAGGTTGGAATTGGGGTAAGGTGAGGGGAGGGGAAATGAGGCAACTGGTGAAGTCCACATTGAGGCCCTGGGATTGGAGGGTCCTGAGGCGGAAGATGGAGCATTCTTCCTCCAGGCGTCAGGTGGTGAGGGAGTGGCGGTGGAGGAGGCCCAGGACCTGCATGTCCTCGGCAGAGTGGGAGGGGGAGTTGAAATGTTGGGCGGTGGGGTTGATTGGTGCGGGTGTCCCGGAGATGTTCCCTAAAATGCTGTGCAAGAAGGCATCCAGTCTCCCCAGTGTCAGTGGTCGGGATCTGGAAGGTGTAACTGTAAAGGAGGCAGATAAGGGGATTCACAGGGTGACACTGGAGAAAGTTCAGGCCTTGCAGTTGTCCAACAGGTTTATGGTCTTTGCAGCTTCTGAAGGTGCAAATACAACTGAAGAAGCGATGAATGAACTGACCGTGATACCATGATGCAATGAGCCAGTCAAGTGTGGGAGTTAAAGAAAGCTGTGACATGATATGGCAAGGATCTGTGTTGTTGTGGTCCACCTATGTGCCGAGGACCTAGAGAGGGACTAGAAAGAGGCTCCGCTGAGGGAGTAGGAGCAGCTCGAGGCTAAACTGAAAAGCAGAACCACAAAGATCATACCTCCAAATTGCTACTTGAACCATGAGCAAACTTGAAGTAGGATCATGGCTCAAACATTGGTGTTTGAGAAATAGTTTAAATTCAGGGATCACTGACATCAAGACAGGGAATGAGAGATCTCTCTTCATTGAGATGGTCTGTATCTAGACCACAGTGGGACCAGAGTACTGACGAGTTACATGACTCTGCCTCAGAGAGGGCTTTAAATACTGGGGAATTAACAGGAGGGGAAATTTGGGACATTTATGAGAAAGGAAAAAGCAATTGTATAGGGTAACAACAAGGTAATAATATAGAGGACAGCAAGACATAAAAAACCAAAAGAATTGCAGATGCTGTAAATCAGAGACAAAAACAGAAATCAGAGTTAACGTTTCTGAGGAAGGGTCATTCGACCTGAAATGTTAAATCTGATTTCTCTCCATAGATGCTGCCAGACCTGCTGAGCTTTTTCAACAATTTCTAGTTTTGTTAGCAAGAAATGTACGCTTCTAAGAATATTGTATAATTGTAAGAGTTTACTAGAAATAAAGTAAGGTCACAAGGAAAAATGATTAAAAAAAACAGAATTGCAGATTGTTTTTTGTTATGAATGCTGTGTGCATTCATTGAATGAATAGATGGCACAAGTAGGAATAAATGACTATAATATAAGTCATCACCGGGAAACTGGAGCGAGGTGACCAAGGCTGCGACCTGAGTATTTAAATGTACTTGACATTTTGGAAGGACAGGAGGAAGGGAAAAGGAGCTGGGACAGCTTGGAGAATAAAGGATGAAATCAGGACAGAAGTATGGATTAGAGAAGGTAAGGATGTAGAATCAGTTTGTGTGGTGATGAGCAACCACTAAGGAAAGAAGTCACTGACGGAAGTAGGTTTATCAAGGCCTAGCAGTAGCTATGCAGTGGGATATAGTATACATCAAGAAACATTGGGCTTACCACAAAGGTATTGTAATAATCATGGATGATTTTAATTGTCACATTGATTGGACAAACAGATTGGCAACAGTAGCCTGGACAATGGGATCATGCAGTGTATTTGAGATCATTTCTTCAAGCAGGACAACCTACCAGGGACCAGGCTATTTTGGACTGAATTCTGTGTTATTTTTATTCATTCATGCGATGAGACCATCGCTGGCTCGGCAGCGATTATTGTTCATCCGTAATTGTCCAGAGGGCAGTTAAGAGGCAACCACATTGCTGTGGGTTTGGAGTCACATGTGGGCCAGACCAGGTAAGGATGGCAGTTTCTTTCCCTAAAGGACATTAGTGAATGGGATGGGTTTTTCTGACAATCAGTAGTGGATTCATGGTCATCATGAGACTCTTAATTCCAGATTTTCTTTTTTTTGAATTCAAATTCCATCAGCTGTGGTGGGATTTGAACCCAGGTCCCCAGAACATGACCTGGGTCCCTGGATTAATACCACTGTTAGTCCAGCGATAATACCACTAGGCCGTTGCCTAATGAGACAGGATAAATTAATGAATTCACGCTAAAGGATCTTACAGGCAAGCATGATTATTACATAATGGAATTAGATTCTGTTCTGATGATGCCCACGTCAACAAGGGGTCTCTGAAACCTCTACCTTCTTCCTCAACCGAGGATTCTCCAGCCAGGTGGGACCCATCTCCCTCACTTCAGCCCTCACTCCTTCTCTTCCCCTCCACATTAGTGATAGGGTCCCCCTTGTCCTCACCTACCGTCCCCACAGCGTCCATGTCCAGAGGATAATTAGCTGTCATTTCCATCACCTCCTCCAGTGGGATGCCACTGCCCGACACATAATTCCCACCCCTCCCTCATCAGCCTTCCACAGGGACTGAACCCTCCAGGACACCCTGGTCCACTCCTCCTTCACCCCAACATCTCCCCACAGCCTCCTGACACCTTCCCCTGCAATCACAGAAGATACAACCCCTGCCCGTTTACTTCCTATCTGTTCAGTATCCAAGGCCCCAGACACACTCTCCAGATGAAGCAGCACTTTCCCTGCACTTCACACAATCTAATCTACTGCATTCGCTGTTCACAGTGTGGTCTCCTGTACACTGGGGAGATGAAATGAAGCCTGGCTGACTGCTTTGCGGGACATCTATGTTCTGTCCGAAAAGGATGACCCTAAGCTTCCAATTGCCCGCCACTTTGACACACCACCCTATTCCCTGGCCCACATGTCAGTCTCAGGCTTGCTGCAGTGCTCCAACAGCACCTCATTTTCCACTTGGGAACCCTGCAGCCTCCTGGACTCAATATCGCGTTGAACAGTTTTAGGTCTTGAGCACCTTTCCCCATGTTTTCCCCATCCCCACACACCAGGCCTTGTTACCACATGGGCTGCTACCACACACACAACCCATTGTCAGCCAGTATTAACCAGGGAAAGAGTAGGGGCCATTCGGGAGAAACCTGTGTGTAATGCTGCAGGATATTGGAAAGGTGTTAAATGATACTTCTTTTCGGTCTTTACTCTGGCAAAGGAGAACGTGGCTACAGAATTCAGGAAACAGGACTGTGAGGAGCTTGCAGAGTTTGACTTAGGTAATGGGGAGGTATTCGAGTCTGTTAAAAACAGGTTTGGCTTAAAAACAGCCAGATCCCTTAGCCCAGATGAATTGCATCTCAGGCTGTATTGGGAAGTGAGGCAGGTCATTGCAGGGGCTCTGACACAAATTTTTAATTCCTGCCTGGCCACGGTGGGAGTCTCAGAGGACTGGAGGATGACTAGTATGGCTCGATTATTTTTTTTAAGAAGGGTGGAAGAGATTTATCAGGAAACTACAGACTCTGGTAGAGAAAATATTGGAAAAATTAGGATTAGTCAGCATGGCTTTGTCAGAGGGTGTGATAAAGTGCGTGGATGAAGGAGGTTCAGTCAATGCAGCTAATACGGAATTTAGCCAAGCTTTTGAGGAGACTGATTGAGAAGATTAATGCGCATGGAATTGATGGACTCTTGGCGAGATGGATCAGAAACTGACTTAGGGTATTGGGCACAAAGTAGGGTAGGAACACAAAGGGTAGTGGTAGAAGGCTGTTTGAGTGACTGGAGGCTGGTGTCCAGTTGTGTACCATAAGGATCAGCACTGGGACCTTGATTGCTTGTTATCTACATAAATGCAAGAGATGAAATTGTGGGGGGAATGTTCAGCAAATTTGTAGATGACACGAAGATTGGTAGGGTGGTCAATAGCAAAGAAAATGGTTGAAGGTTACAGGAAGATATAGATGGGTTGGTCAGATAGGCAGATCAGTGGCTGATGCTATTTAACCCTGATAAATGTGAGGTGATGCACTTTGGAAGAAGAAACAAGATGAGGGAGTATTTAATGATTGGCAGGAGACTGGATAGCTCAGAGGAACAGAGGGATCTCAGTAGTTACAAACAGATTCCTGAGATCAGCAGGACTTGTGAAAAGGATAGTTAAGAAGACACTTACTTTCATCAGTTGTGGCATAGAGTATAAGAGCACGGAGGAAATGTTGGAGTTGTACAGAACATTGATCAGCCCCCAGTACTGGAGTACTGTGTGCAGGTCTGGTCACCTCACGACAGGAAGGATAGCACTGGGGGTGGATACAGAGGAGGTTCACCAGGATGTTGCCTGGGATGAAGGTATTGAGCTATAAGGCTTGGATTGTTTTCTTTAGAGCAGAGCGGGGGCGTGATTGTGATGTACAGGTTTATGAGGGGTATGGACCGGTGATTAGAGAGCAGCTGTAATCCTTGGTTGAGGGGGTCAACCACAAGAGGACACAGATGTAGGGTAAGGAGCAGGAGATTTGGGAAAAAAATGTTTCATTCAGAGGGTGGTAGGAATCTGGAATGCACTGCCTCACAACCTTGAAAACATATTTGGATATGTACTTCAAATATCATAACATTCAAGAATATGGGGCTAGTGCAGTTTTAGGGCTGGTCATATTGGTGCAGACTCAATGCTCGATGGCCCGAAGAGTCTTTGTTGCACTGTATGAATCTAAGAACAGCAGCGATTCATACCCACAGACTGACCTTTACACACTCCTTTGTCTATCCAACTGTTTTCCCGCTCTTTGAGCTCTATCTCGCCTATCATTTTTAAACTCCCCTTTTCCTCACCCCAGCTTCTGTATAAAAGCCTTCCTTTTCCAAACTACCGTTGCTTCTGAAGCAGGGTCACTGGACCCAAACCTTAACCCTGCTTTCTCTCCTCAGATGCTGCCAGAGCTGCTGAGATTTTCTAGTAATTTCTGTTTTCGTTTCTGATTTCCAGTGTCCATAGTTCTTTCATTAGTAAAGTGCAAGAAGGTGCTTAGAAAATCATATACAATCAGGAAGAGTCAATATGGTTTCATGAAAGGAAAATAATGTTTGAATAGGATAGAATTTTATTATCACATGTACTATTAAGTGAAAAATACGGTGAAAAGTTTTATTAGTTGCCCCACCATGGTGCCTACAACAATGACAAAGTCATACATAATAGTAAGACAAAGTAAAATTAAGACAAAGCTCATCACAGTTCAGTTAGCAGCTCCTGGGCTCAGGGAAAACTGGTTAAGGAACGATGGAATATCCTGAAGACACAGCCTGGATGAGACCGCCATGTTAGGTCGCTGGAATAGTGGGCCAGATGTCTCAGTTGAAGAAGACCACCATTTCAGGACGAGACCTCCCATCACTGGGGCCACAGGAGTACCTGAATGCAGAAGACAAAGAAGACCTAAGCACGAGAACGAGACCTCCACGTTGGGACAAGACCGCCACACAAGGAGATCGACATACAGGAAGACTACCGCGCCAGGCTGAGCGCGCATTTTTGTTCCTTCAGGTGCCCGGGCCTAGCTGCGGACCTGGACCCTCAGCCTGCCTGTGGGCCCAGACAGGGAGAGTCAGCCGGGAGCTGTTCCTCACACGCTGGGAGACCCCGGGCTGGGTCCGGTCCATCCTGGCATTGCTGAAGCAGCTGCTACTGTTTTCCTTTAAGTATGTAACAAGCAAGGCTGAGAAAGTCAATGTAATATATTTCAGTTTCCAAAAGGTGTTTGATAAGATGCTGTATAAAAGTTCCTACATAGCTAGTGCTTCCAGTTAAACCTGTTGGATTATAACCTGGTATTGGTGATTTTTAACTTTATCTGGGAAGACAGAATCAGGATAAGTGGTAATCTGTTGTGGAGTTGTTCAGGGATTGGTGCTGGGATTTCGCCAATTTATCATTTAATGATTGGACAAAGGGATAAACTATATTTTAACTACACTTGCTGAAAATAATGAGGGAAATAACTGATCCAGCTTATTGTATTAAAAACTGAGTTGTAGGAGGGTCCAAAAATATATTAAGTGAAAGGCCAAAGATATGCCAGATGGATGATAATATATGAAGATGTGAGGTTGTCCACTTTGACAGGAAAAAGGAAAAGCAGAATGCTATTTAACTGGACAGAAATTACAGAATGCTGTGATGTAAAGGATTGGTATCCTTAAACATTGCTCACTGAAAGGAAGAATGCAGGTACAGCAAATGAGTAGGAAGTGGAGTGTAGGCTTTTATTGCAGGAGGGTTTGAGTAGGAAAGTTTGGAAATTTTGCAGCAAGTATACAATATAACTGAAAGCACACCTGGAGTACTGTGTACAGTTTTGGTCATTGTACCATGGAGGGACATAGTTACATTGGAAGTAGCTGAGAGAAGATTAATGACATTGATTCCTGGGATGAAGGGGTTGTCTTATAACTAAATGTTGACAATGTTGGACCTGTAGCCGCTGGAGTTTAGAAGATTCAACGGTGATCTTTTTGAAACATAATAAGTTTCTGAGGGGGCTTGATGAGGTACGTTCTGGGAGATGTTTCATGTGAGAATCTGGAAACATCGAAAATATGTGGTCGGTCATCTGGGCCATTGAGCTTGCTTCACCATTTCCTGGCTGATTCATTATCTCAATGCTATATTCCCACTCTCTCCCCATACCCTGACACCTTCCTTAGTCTCCAGAAATCTGTTTCTTCCTAAATATATTAAGTGACTTAGTCTCCACAGCCTTCTTTGACAGAAAATTCCAGAGGTTCACCATTCTCAAGTGAAGAAATTTTGTCTCATCTGAGATTGAGTTGGCCAATGGTATGCTCTGAGACAGTGATCCTTTATTCTGAACACACCAGCAAGGGGTAATGTCAACCTTTCATCTAGTTTGTCTAGTTCTGTCAGAATATTATGGATTTCAATAAGATCCGCTCTCATTGTCCGAGACCCCAAGTGAATACAGGCCTAGCTGACACAATCTCTCCTCCTATGACATATCAGTCGTTCCAGAAATCAGTTGGGTGAATCTTCACTGCACTTCCTCTTGTCTTGAGTAAGGAGATGAAAACTGCATACAACATTTGGGGTATGGTCTCACCAAGACCTAAATACAGGAAGACACCCATGCTCCTGTACTCAAATCCTCTTGCAATGAAGGCTAACATACCATTTGCCTTCCTAACTGCTTGCTGGGAGTACCGAAAGGGCCACCTATTCAAAAGGAGATTACAAAGAAATTCCCCTTTGAGAATGACGATCAGAATTCTATTCATTAGTGAACAGTGGTGGACAGGTTATTGAACATTTCCAAGGCAGAGTTTGACAGATTTTGTTTTATCTATGATGGAACCTGGGACTATTGGACCAGGGGGGAGAGGGGAGGTCAGGCAACAATCGCATCAACCATGATGTTATTGAATGGCTGAGCAGGCTCGAGGGGCAGAATGGCCTACTCCTATGTCTTATGATGACACAAAAACAGTAGGGCAGGAAGTTGATCTGTACCATTAATGCAAAACCGAATTGGAGCAAATCAGCAACCTGGTGTTCTCAGTCCCAGCACTTAGTTTCAAATTGCCAGGATTTCAAACCAGATCAAAGCTGCAACGAGACTCAGAAGTGAGATTCCCCGAAGAGTTTCTGTGAACTTCAGTGCAATAAACTGGCCTTTGGTTTGAGATGAGCTTGGTTCATAACTGCAGGGTGTGGACTAGTTTCACCCCTTATGCATCAAGTTGTTCTTTAAGATTTTATCTTTCATTTGAACTCAGAAGGTGGCTTTGCCAAGTCACTCCCACCTTTGGAAAACAAGCTCCACAAGGGCAGGTAAATAAAAGAAGACTTGTGAAAGATAGTTATCTGCAAGAAGATTGACACATCCTTGGGCTATAGACCAAGATCTTAAAAGAGAGATTATCCTGTTGCAATTGGATTGGAAATAGTATTGTTTTGTTGTATAGCACAAATATAGTTTGTAACAATTGGAATAAACAAATCTCATACCAAGAATTAATATTTCACCTTACCGTGGAATAAAACGCTTGCAATTCAAAGCAACCTTGCCTTTAGCGATATGGTGCCAATACATGTTAAAGATGTGAATGATTCAGTCCAGATCAGCAGAAGGTATGTTGCATCAGTAGAATGCACTATTTTAAAGAACTTCACAAATCAATTCTTAAAAAAGTTAGACTATCATATTTTTTGAGAGGGTAGATTTTTTTTTTTAATTTGATCATGGTCACTGAGAATGTCAGTATTTATTATCTATCTGCAATTGTGATGACTCACTGCTTCAACGTTTTCAGATTATGCTGTAGGTACACGCCCCACAGTGCTGTTAAGTTAAATCCTGAAAGAACTGCAGATGATGTGAATCAGAAACAAGGATAGAAATTGCTGGAAAAGCGGAGTAGGTCTGGCACCATCTGTGGAGAGAAATCAGAGTTAATGTCGGGTTTCTGAGAAAGGGTCACGTGACCCATAATGTTAACTCTGGTTTCTCTCCACAGATGGTGCCAGATTTACTGAGCTTTTCCAGCAATTTCTGTTTTTGTTGTTGGTGGTGCTGTTTAATTTGGGAGTTCCAGGAGTTTGACCGAGCAGTGGTGAGGGACAGATGGTATGAAGTCAGGTTGGTGTGTGACCTGGAAGGGGACATAGAGTTGACAACATTTCCATGCATCAGCTGGAGTTGTTTTTCATGGATTGGGAAAGTGCTTTTGAAGACACGTTGGTGAGTTGCTGCAGTAACTGTGTATGGTCAGCTGATGAACTGTGGTGGTATGTGGGGACTTGACTGATAGGTTGCTGTGACCTGGATAGTGTTGAGCTTATTGTTATTGAAAGTATACTCATCCAGGCAAGTAAAATAGAAGTGATTAAAGTCTTGATGAGTTAAGTTCAAAATAACACAACACCACGTTCTAGTCCAACAGGTTTAATTGGAAGCACACTAGCTTTTGGAGCGACGCTCCTTCATCAGGTGATTGTGGAGGGCTCGATCGTAACACAGAATTTATAACAAAAATTTGAAGTGTGATGTAACTGTAATTATACATTGAAGAATTGATTGTCTGTTAAGCCTTTCATCTGTTAGAATACAGTGATAGTTTCAGGTGACCATCCTCCAAGGCAAACTTTGGAACAGGCAGCAGTGAAAAGTGGCCGAGCAGAGGCTGATAGCTAAGTTCCATACCCATAGGGGTGGCCTTAACCGGGACCTTAGGTTCATGTCACACTACAGGTGACCACCATTGCACTCCAGACACTCCTGCACACGCACACACACACACACACACAGACACACACACACATCCTTACAGACACACACACTCCCATACTCACACATGCATCCTCTCAGAGACTTAGACCAGTGAAACTATCACTGTATTCTAACAGATGAAAGGCTTAACAGACAATCAATTCTTCAATGTATAATTTCAGTTACATCACACTGCAAATTTTTGCTATAAATTCTGTGTTACGATCGAGCCCTCCACAATCACCTGATGAAGGAGCGTCGGTCCGAAAGCTAGTGTGCTTCCAATTAAACCTGTTGGACTATAACTTGGTGTTGTGTGATTTTTAACTTTGTAACAATTGGTGTTAGCTAGACAATATGTTGAAGGTGCTAGCCCCCTGTGTTCTCTGTCTGTGCCATAATGATTCTAATCTAAAAAGTGAGATGAGAGTCTTACATGAGTTCATGCAGTTTTTGAGCAAAGTACAATGTAACTCTGCAAATACAAATTCACCCCACAAAATATATGTATATGTATGCATGTGGATCTTTGTGTGTGTGTGTGCCTGTCTGTCTGTCTGGGGTGGGGGGTTGTGGGTGTGGGAGAATGTGTATAGTGTCTTAAGTCTGTGAGTGTGTGTGTGCGTGTGTGTGTGTGTGTGTGTAGGAGTGTCTGGAGTGCAATGGTGGTCACCTGTAATGTGACATGAACCCAAGGTCCCAGTTGAGGCCCTCCCTATGGATATGGAACTTAACTATCAGCCTCTGCTCGGCCACTTTTCACTGCTGCCTGTCCCAAAGTTTGCCTTGGAGGATGGTCACCCGAAGGTCCGAGGTCGAATGTCCTGGACCACTGAAATGTTCCCCAACTGGGAGGGAACCCTCCCATCTGTTGATTGTTGTGCGGTGCCCATTCATCTGTTGCCGTAGCCTTTGCTCGGTTTCCCCAATGTACCATGCCTCAGGGCAAGCTTGCCTGCAACGAATAAATTGGCTGAGTCACATGAGTACCTGCCACATACATGGTGGGGGGTGTCCCCACGTGTAATGGTGGTAAGGAGTGGTGCTCCGAAAGCTAGTGTTTCCTATTTAAACCTGTTGGACAATAACCTGCTGTTGTGTGATTTTTAACTTTGTACACCCCAGTCCAACACCGGCATCTCCAAACCTTGGTGAGTAAAAATATTTGTGGCTTTTTCCAGCTTATTTTTAGATTAGAGGTGACATGTTCCCCCCTTCCCTCCGGATGTTGATTTGATTAGATTCCCTACAGTGTGGGAACAGGCCCTTCGACCCAACAAGTTTGCACCAACCCTCCAAAGAGTAACCCACCCAGACCCATTTCCCTCTGACTAATACACACAACACATTGGACAATTTAGCATGGCCAATTCACCTGAACTGCACATCTTTGGATTGTGGGAGGAAACCGGAGCACCCAGAGGAAACCCACGCAGACATGGGGAGGATGTGCAAACTCCACACAGTCACCCAAGGCTGGAATCGAACCTGGGACCCTGGTGCTGTGAGGCAGCCATGCTAACCTTTGAGCCACTGTGCCCGCCAGAGGAGTCAGGGATGGTATAATGTTCAATGTCAAGGATGTGTAGTTATACTCTCTCTGTTTGCAGACAGATATTGCCTGCTGCTTGGATGGTCCAAATGTCACTTGAAACATATCAACCCAAACCTGAAGGGTGTACAAGTTTTGGTAAATGCAGACATGGATTGTTACATTTAACTGAGGAGTTGGAAATGGGATTGGGCATCATGCAATTCCCAGTTCTAATGTGATAAAAGGAAGGTTATTAACGCAACTGACCCTGAAAGGGCATTTATAGTAGTCCCTTATTTCTTACAATACTATGTTCCTACATCGTGGGATTGTCTCTGGTACACATTGTCCTAGGGTCACTCATTGTATGGGACTTTCACTGCTGAGTTCGCCGGGATCAGCTTTGGAACCACAACTGTTCTGGATGAAGGAACTGAGGGTATTGTTGTTAAGTTTGCAGATGACACAAAGATAGATGGAGGGACACGTAGTGTTGAGACAGAAAGGCTGCAGAAGAACTTGGACAGGCTAGGAGAGTGGACAAAGAAATAGCACATGGAATACAATGTGGGAAAGTGTGCGGTTATGCATTTTGGCAGAAAGATTAGAAACGGAAACTGTTTTCTTAATGGGGAAAGGCTTAAAAGCTTTGGAGTCCAGTTCAAGATTCTGTTAGGGTTAACATGCAGGTTCAATTAACAATTAGGAAGGATATGCTGGCATGGGAGGAGTTCCATAGAAGGTTTACACGAATGACCCTGGGATGAAGGGCTTGTCATAGGCAGAACGATTGAGGACTCTGGCTCTGTACGTAATGAAGTTTAGAAGGATGAACGTTGAAACTTACAGAATACTGTGAGAGACTTGGATAGAGTGGATATGGAGTAGGTGTTTCCAATAGTCAGACTAGGATCCAAGTACACAGTCTCAGAGTGAAGGAACTGAGATGGGGATGAACTTCTTCAGGCAGAGGGTGGGGACTGTGTGGAACGCTTTTCCACAGAGGGCTGCGGAGGCCAAGTCATTGAATGTATTGAAGACAGAGATAAACAGGCTCTTGATTAACAAGGGGATTAAAGGTTACATACAGTAGGCAGGAGAATGCGGTTGAGAAACAGATCAGTCATGATCGAATGGCAGTGTGGAACAGATGGGCTGAATAGCCTACTTCTGCTTCTACATCTTATGGTTTTAACAACACTCTTTATACCAGCTTAATTATTCCTGTGGTTACTTTATGTAATTTTGAACTGGCAATAGTAACAACCATTTGTTCCTGATGGCAACAGTTGGGTTAAGCTATTTGTACTTAAACATCCAGGTTTTTTTAATATATCTGGCTAATTTCAGGCGAATCATACTGAAAAATCTCGAAGCACCGGGTAGAATTGACTTGTACCTTTCGGAGCCATGTACTACGTCTCAGACCTTTCTCATTTCTGTGGGACTTCACAATGTTAGCATCAATTTCGCAAGAAAATAGAATCTAATTAATAGCAGATCGGCTAATGAATAATTTAATTGACTGTGCAATCATATTAGTGCACGTACACAGTTTGACATTAAAGGAGGATCCTGCTGATATCTTAGAAGCATAAACCACAAAGTGCAAAACCACCAAAGGTACATGCGACAAAACAACATCTCATCTGATTCATATAGACTCGGCATTACAGTGGCCTAATTAGTAAAGTTAAAATATACTCAACTGCCTGACCTGAATAAAAATTAACTGCATGCAGCATACACCAACTGGGCGGGAACACTCCTGCCTGGCGATTGTTTCATGGTGTCCATTTGTCTGTTATTGTAGCCCCATTACATTTGACTGAAACACCAAGGAAGTGCTGTCCTGCTGCAGTAGCTAAGGAGCTACCTGTGAGATTGAATATCGTGTGTTCATCAGCCCATGTTGCCACTTGTAACCTTATGCTGGAGGAATAGTCCCTAATGAGATGCTTTCAGATGGAGAGGTTAAGTTGTGGTCCCCATATTTTTTTCAAATGGCAGTAATAGATCCCTATGACCCTGGAATCATAAAATCCCTACAGTGTGGAAGCAGGCCATTTAGCCCATCGAGTTCACACTGACCCTCCAAAGAGCAATGCACCCTTTACCATATCCCTGCATTTCCCATGGCTGGGCCACCCAGCCAGCACACTATAGACAATTCAGCCTTGCCAATCCTTCTAACCTGCACATCTTTGAGCTGCAGGAGTAAACCAACACAGACATGGGGAGAATGTGCAAACTCCGCACAGTCATCTGAGGCTGGGGTGGAACGCAGGTCCCTGACATTGTGAGGCAGCACTGCTAACCACTGCTACCATGCTGCACTAGTTAATTAGGAACATCGATCTTCTCCCAGGCGTGCTGACTAATGTTTATGCCTCAATCCACATCTCTAAAATAGATTGCATTGACATTCATTTCATTGCTATTTACAGAACCAAGCTTTGTTTCCTACATTAAACTACAGTTTTAAACATATATGTGATAGATTAAAGTGTGCTTTGGGATTTGCTGAGCTCATGAAAGCTGTTGAATAAGCTTCAGTTTCTTTTCCAGCATAGAAAAAGGTTTCAGTCTCCTCTGGTTCTCTCCATTCTTTGAACCAGATTGAGATGATTAGATTACCTACAGTGTGGAAACAGGCCCTTTGGCCCAACAAGTCCACACCGACCCTCCGAAGAGTAACCCCCCCCGCCTATATTTACCCCTGACTAATCCACCTAACACTATGGGCAATTTACCATGGCCAATTCACCTAACCCCCACATCTTTGGACTGTGGAAGGAAACCTGAGCACCCGGAGGAAACCCTCGTAGACACGAGGAGAATGTGCAAACTCCACACAGACAGTTGCCTGAGGCGGGAATTGAACCTGGGTCCCTGGCACTGTGAGGCAGCAGTGCTAACCACTGAGCCACTGTGCCGCCCATTGACGATTAGAAATTAAGTGGAGTAGGGATGCAGAGCTGGCATGGGGGTGTGCAAGGTCATTGCATTGTTTCCGTGAAGCAGCAAGACAGAAATGTTAAAGCTGATCCTGGAGCAGAGGCAGTGTTGAAAGTTAAGCAAAGTGTTGCGTTTGACACAATGCCAATCCAGACTGGATAATAAATCATGCACCTTTTGAATATGCAGGGCAAGGGCTAGAATCATTGGGGCCTGGAGGACACCACGCAAAATATAGAGGAACATTGAGGAATAAGTTTCAAAATAGCAAATAAAATCCACATTTAGGATAAATTGAGGCTAATTTCAAATTAATCACCTGCCTAATCTCGAGTAATCCTTTCTTGCTTACATACAGGTCTTTACAGATTAGCTGCTATGAAACCTGTCCCCAGTTTGCTTTGTGTTGTATGTTTTTCAGGCAAGGAAATATTGAAACTATAATAGACTAATTACTGATTTGTTTTGACTTAATTATGTGTAGCTAAGCACTGATGATGAAAGTTTCGCAGTTTTATGTACAAGAGCTTTCGATAGACTGATAAATATTGACTTTGATTTATGTTCTTGCAACTAATGAGAATTAATAATAGGTATCTAATATATTTACAGCTGGTTTATACACAGTATGCAATGTGCTGGAAATGAAGTCTCACTACCTCATGAGACACACCAAATATAGAAATAACGAATGACCAAAATAGTTAACTTTGTTCCTCTTTTTATTAATGAGTTAAAAATCGCAAGACATCATGTTGTTCACCAGTTTTATTTGGACATGTAAGCTTTCAGAGCAGTGCTTTGTCAGGTAGCTTGTGTAGAAGGATCATAGGACACAGAATTTATAGCAAAAGATCATAGTGTCATACACTGAATGCAATATACTGAACACACTTAAGATTACTGTTAGGTCTTTCATCTTTTAGAATGGGTTGCAGGTTTCCATGAATTAATATATAAATCCCAGAACTTCTTTCAAGTCACATTCCGGAGAAAGTAGAAATTTATAAAATGTCACATGGAAATAGAACCAGTCTGACTCAAGATTGGGATTTGGACAGACTCTAACCTCACACCTTCAATGCATGATCTGAGCTGAGATGTCACCTTTTTTAATAGATCCTTAAGTTATCTCGGGAATGTGACTTGAAAGGCGTTCCGGGATTTATATATAAATGAATAGAAACGTGTAACTCTTCTAAAAGATGAAAGACTTAACAGCAATATAGGTCTGTTCAATATATTGCATTCAGTGTATGATACTATGATCTTTTTGCTATAAATTCTGTATCATATGATCCTTCACCAGCTAACTGATGAAGGAGCAGCGCTCCGAATGCTTATACTTCCAAATAAATCTGATGGACTATAACCTGTCCATAGAGTCATAGAGATGCACACCACAGAAACAGACCCATCAGTCCAACTCGTCCATGCCGACCAGATATCCCAACCTAATTTAGTCCTATTTGCCAGCACTTGGCCCATAACCCTCTAAACCCTTCCTATTCATATACCCATCCAGATGCATTTTAAATAATGCAATTGTACCAGCCTCCATCACATTCTCTGGCAGCTCATTCCATACACGTACCACCCTCTGTGTGAAAAGGTTGCCCCTTAGGTCCCTTTTATATCTTTCCCCTCTCAACCTAAACCTATGCCCTCTAGTTCTGGATTCTTCCAGGGAAAAGGCTTTGTCTGTTTATCCTATTCATGCCTCTCATGATTTTATAAACCTCTATGAGGTCACCCCTCAGACTTCAGTCCAGGGAAAATAGCCCCAGCCTATTCAGCCTCTCCCTACAGCTCAAGCCCTCCAAACCTGGCAACAGTCTGGGGTGATTTTCCTTTTGCCGAAACGTCAATTTTCCTGCTCCTCGGATGCTGCTTGACCTCCTGTGCTTTTCCAGCATTACTCTAATCTTGACTCTAATCTTCAGTACCCACTTTTGCCTGATTTTTAACTTTGTCCACCCCAGCCCAACACTGACACCTCCAAATCATTTTTACTACTGTTGAGTGTTGTTGACCAAGAATCTTGGTGAGATGGTGTGTAGTGACAAAATTGGAGTGTGTTCTGGCCCTGAGTGTGTGTCTGTGATGTAGGAACTGAGCTTGTTCTTCCCATGAATTATTTTTTACACTTCAGGGTGAAACATCTCAGTTGGAGCGGTAGATCCTTGCTTGCAGCACCTGAGCTGGTGTACACCAGCGTTTTAGTGAGGTGCCTGAAGTGAGTAAGTCAGGGGCTCTCACAAGGTTCATAGCTCCTTGAAAGTAGAGTCGCAGGTAGATAGGATAGTGAAGAAGGTATTTGGTCAGTGTATTGAGTACAGGAGTTGGGAGGTAATGTTACATGCAATTCTGATCCCCTTCCTATTGGAAAGATGTTGTGAAACTTGAAAGGGTTCAGAAAAGGTTTACAAGGATGTTGCAAGGGTTGGAGGATTTGAGCTACAGGGAGAGACTGAACAGGCTGAGTCTGTTTTCCCTGGAGCGTCGGAGGCTGAGGGGTGACCTTATAGAGGTTTATAAAATCATGAAGGGCATTGATAGGACAATTAGACAAAGTATTTTCTCTGAGGTGAGGGAATTCAGAACTAGAGGGCATAGGTTTAGGGTAAGAGGGGAAAGATATAACATTATGAGACTTAAGGGGCAACTTTTTTAACGCAGAAGGTGATGCATGTATAAGTTGCCAGAGGAAGTGTTGGAGGCTGGTACATTTGCAACATTTACAAGGCATCTGCAAGGATATGTGAATAGGAAGGGTTTGGAGGGATATGGGCTGGTTGCTGGCAGGTGGGACTAGATTGGGTTGGGATATCTGGTCAGCATGGACGAGTTGGACCAAAGGGTCTGTTTCCATGCTGTACATCTCTATGACTCTAAGTGACAAATACTTTTGTCTCTTCAGTCGTGTAGTTCCCCAATAATTGTTTGTTAAAATCCCACCGTTAATTCAACTAAATACATCCAGAATTAAAAAGTGCATGCCAGTAATGGTAACCATGAGGCGATCACAACGTTGTAAAACCCTTCGTGATTAGGTACTCTTCCAAATTTGTCCTCTCCCCTAGACAAGATTCCTTTACGTTCAACAGCAAGCCACTCCAATTTTAAAAGTGTGTGTGTGTGTGTGTGTACACATGTCCATATGCACATTGATCAGCTTGAAGTGCTTACAGTCTTATGGCCCAAGTTTGTCAGAGAAATTAGCTCCAGTTCAGAACTGGCTGTCTTGGATATGAAGTTGACAGTCCAATTCAATTCAGGTATTTGTCTGCATTTTACTGGCATGTTGGCACAGGTCCTGGGCAGGTGCTGTATTCATGAAAGTGACAATTCAATCTGTTGCAATAGTTTTTTCACAGAATTTTGCCAGGTAAATCAGATTGGCTAAATAGTGTAGTGTAGCAAAATAGCTGGTGTTTAACAGTAGTCTAAAAAGTACAAAAATTTGAGAAAGTGAGGACTGCAGATGCTGGAGATCAGAGTCGAGAATGTGGTTAGTCGGTCGCCGGAGATGGAGGTGGAGAGGTCCAGCAGGGGGAGGAACGTGTTCGAGATGGTCTAGGTGAAGTTGAGGTCGGGGAGGTATGTGTTGGTGAACTTGATGAACTGTTCAACCTCTGAGATTGGGCAGCATGAGGTGGCACTGATACAGTCATCAATTTAGTGGATGAAAAGGTTGGTGATGGTGCTGGTATAGCTGCGGGAGATAGACTGTTCCACATACCCGACAAAGAGATAGGCAGAGCTGGGTCCTATGCAGATGCCTATGGCTACCCCTTTGGTTTGGAGGAAGTGAGAGGATTGGAAGGAGACGTTGAGAAGTTGACAACAACTTTTCCTTCCAATCCATACGTCGTCTACTGTATCTGTTGCACCTGATGTGGTCTCCTCTGCATTGGGAAGACAGGACACCAACTTGCAGATCGTTTCAGAGAACATCTTTCTCTGGGACACCTACACCAATCAACCCCATGGCCCCGTGGCTGATCACTTCAACTCCTCCTCCCACTCTGCCAAGGACAAGCAGGTTCTGGGCCATCTCCATCGCCAAACCCTTATCCCGATGTCTGACTGGAGAAAAAAACGCCTCATCTTCCGCCTTGGGATCCTGCAACCACACGGATCAATTTCACCAGTTTTCTCATTTCCCCTCCACTCTCATTATCGCAGTCCCAAGCCTCCATCTCAGGACCGCCCTCCTGACCTGTCCATCACCTTTCCCATCGATCTGCTCCACCCTCCTTCTCCCTCACCTTCATCTACCTTTCGCATTCTCAGTTACCTTCCCCCCCCCCCCCGGCCTCACATTTATCTCACAGCCTCCCGGCCCACAAGCCTCATTCCTGATGAAGAGCTTATGCCAGAAACGTCAATTCTCCTGCTCCTCGGATGCTGCCTGACCTGTTATGCTTTTCCAGCACCACACTCTTGGCATACATTGAACGAAATGCTATAAATCTGTCTTGCATCTCTAATAGGTTTGGCTTCTGTACAGGTTTGTTTGGTCGATATTCAAATGACTTGCAATCATAATGAATGCTCTGATATCTCTTCCCACTGTAATTGAATACCATCTAGCGTATGTTTCGACATAGGCTCAGAGATATGTGCAAAACAATTGGCAATGGGAGGGAGGATCAATGTTATTCTGAGTCAAGCATTCAACTTAAATTTGATTTCCTGTCACAAGAGTGGCTGAACTATAAAAGCAGGATACTGCTCCCTGTTAGCTGTGCCTTAACAAATAGGGCCCATTATAATGTGAGTACAAGAGCTGGGGAGTATGTAGCTGAATGACAATAGGCGTGGAGCCATCAAGATAAGGCTTTGCTGCACCTGTATAAAGTGACAGGCAGAGTATGGGGGCCGTAGATTTGTGATATCATACACGCAGTGCACTGCCCTGTCTGACTTTCCAAGTAATTTCTTCCCGTGAAGATGGATATCAGTGCAAGTGCATAAGATATCATGACACTGATGAAGGAGAGAGACTTCTCAACTTTCTCTCTGCACTCCCTCTGGAAAGTGTTGGTAGCAACACACACATTTCCCAGTGTAACTACAGGAGTTCCTGTTTCTAGGATAATTTCCAAGGTTCGGCAATTACCTTCAGCTGAACAGAGTCTGTGCCCTCTAACATGACCTCTCCTCTACTATCGCTATCTCCAACCCATTGTATCTGTCTCACCATAATCCCCCCGGTCTGCACTGCCACCACCACCAGCAGAACCCAAGGAATGAGGCAAAAAGCAGAGGGGCAGCCCTCCTCTGACTTCCTTCCATTTTTGACCTTCACAGACAAGCTTTCTTGGGGCCATTCTGACTCCTGATGGAATGAATAGCTTTCATTCCTAGAGTGCACTTGTCAACACACTCCTAGACTGGTTGAGAAACCAGGAAATGGAATGTGAAAGCTGTGATTCAGTGAGCCACCCCTAATTTTCCTGCCCAGATTTTTGTCCTTCTCCAGATCTGGCCCCTTGTACATATCCAGTTTGGTGGCCATGCCTTCAGCTTGCTAGCTCCTAATCTCTGGAATGTCTCACCTATATCTCTCTGCTTCTCTCTCTCCTGTACGATCTCTCCTAAAATGCATGTTTCTCATGAAGCAATTGGACCTTTGGCCCAATGCTTTCTTATGTGGCTCGCTGTCAATTTTGTTTTGAAGCACACTTATGGAATGTCTTCAGTCATTTATGGTGCTATATAAATGCAAGTGGGTTGTTGTTTTGAGCAGAGAATGCCACAGTTATTTGGGCTAGTGTCTTATATAAAGTATAAAGTTTAATGCTCCTGTTACATTAACTCCATCCATTTGACCGATGTCACATGCAAGCAAGTGGAGGTCAGGAATTAGACTCTAGTTTTCAGGAGGGTCAAGTGCATCTGTAGCTACTCCCTCAGGTCCCAGTGATTATACCTGACCAAATATAATTGTGCTTATTACTATTGTGCAATAAACCTCTTGTTATCTAAGAGCAGGTTCTCATGTGTTGTTACTCAATGTTGGGTGTATCCTCCCATACCAGTCAGCAGGTAGCGTCAAGACAAAGGAAGGTTGACAGTGAGCTACATCCACAGCCCTGACCCACACCAGGTAGCAATTACAGCATAGTTCCAGCAATGGTCATCTGGGTAAAGACAAACATAGTTGCAGTGATGCAGATCTGACCCTCATTGTCAGGAGAAGAAAATAAATTTCCAGCAATTGACTTTAACGCTTTAAGGCACTGTCTCTGTACGAAGACACAGTGAGCAGCTGAAACATGACCACCACCAGAGAGACAGCAACAATCATAAATACAGGGAGCTGGCATGCTCAGCATTCAGGTAAAAACAATGACTGCAGATGCTGGAAACCAGATTCTGGATCAGTGGTGCTGGAAGAGCACAGCAGTTCAGGCAGCAACCGAGGACAGGCAAAATCTACCGCTTTAAGGCACTGTCTCTGTACAAAGACACAGTGAGCAGCTGAAACATGACCACCACCAGAGAGATAGCAACAATCATAAATACAGGGAGCTGGCATGCTCAGCATCCAGCCATAGAGACATACAGCAGGGAAACAGACCCTTCAGTCCAACTTGTCCATGCCAATCAGACATCCTAAATTAATCTAGTCCTATTTGCCAGCACTTGGCCCAAATCCCTCTGAACGCCTTCCTATTCATGTCCCCATCCAGATGTCTTTTAATGCTGCAATTGTACCAGCCTCTATCACCTCCTCTGGCAGTTCAGTCCATGTACACTCCACACTTGCGTGAAAAAGTTATTCCTCATGTCCTTTTTAAATCTTTCCCCTTTCATCTTAAACCTGTGCCCTCCAGTTTTGGATTCCACTACCCTTGATCCACGCCCCTCGTGATTTTATAAACCTCTATAATGTCACCCCCCCCGGGCTCCGATGCTGCAGGAAAAGATTCTGAAGGCAAATCTTCATTAGAATGTTGCTGGAGCTGAAAGTGCTGGAGCAAGATTATAGGGTGGAAAAGAGAGGGAAATCCACCACACTTAGAAATCTAGAGACCCTAGCAGAGGAAGTTCTGTAAAGAGTAGCTGAAGGCTGCGAAGGTAAAATGAAACATCGTGTTGAGAAACGTGGTGGAAAATGGTGCAGTGAGCAAGGAGTGAGGCAAGTAGGTGTAAAAGAGAATTCACATCTCTTAAAACAAACATCCACCTGAGGGTCCACAACATACAATCGCAAGGAGAAAGGTTAGGACCAGAAAAAGAAATTTAGAATCAAGAAGGGAAGGCCTCAGAATTTATTTGTTAAAAACAAGCAAATTTAAGAAATATTTTGTGAAAGACTCGAGCAGAAGAAGAAAAGTCAGATACAATTCAACATTTAATAGGACCATGGAACTCAACAACTATGGCGTAATTTCTACTGGAAGACATATAAAGGCTGCAGCTAGACAGCATTATTGAAATATTTGTCTGGAAGAATACTTTGTGTTTTCATAGAGTAATAGAATCCATACAGTATGGAAGCAGGCCATTCAGCCCTCATTGACCCTCCAAAGAGCGTTCCCCCCCCATTCCCTGCATTTCTCATGGCCAATTGATGGAGAAGGTGTATCTGTACCAGCTGATGGTTGAGAGCAGGCTGACGGAGCAGTGTTCATTAGATTGCAATTAGGAACTTGGGAAATAGGAACAAGACTAGACTATTCAACCCTTCCACTTACTATCCCAATCAGCCAAAGGATGATCTTTTATTTCAATACGATTTCACTCATTATCCTCATGCTTCTTGATATCTTTAATATCTAGAAATCTATTAAACTCTGTCTTGAATATTCTCAATGACACAGTCTCCAAAGCCCTCTGGGGTACAGAATTCTAACAACTCACTGTCCTTTTGAGTGAAGAAATTCCTCCTTGGCACAGTCCTAAGTGTTTTTGTGGAGAAGACATATTTGTGCAGTTTTCCATATTGTCGGATGGATGTCAGTATCCTAGCTTTGCTGAAATGACTTGGCTGAAGGCCCATCTAATTCTGGAGCAAGTTAAAGATCACACAACAACCATGTCATGGTCCAACAGGTTTATTTGGAAGCACTAGCTTTTGGAGCGCTGCTCCTTCATCAGGTAGCTGTGGAGCAGGATCGTAAGACACAGAATTTATAGTAAAAGATTACAGTATCATGCAATTGAAATGATATATAATTTTGGAGCACTAGTCTTCAGTTATACAACTGAGATTTTGTCAGGGCTCATAGCTTTTGCAGTTTTCTATACCTATGGCTTTTTGTCGATATCATGTGCAGCGATTCAATACGGGCTAAAGACAAACATATGCAACATGCGAGAACTCAGAAGGAAGCTGAGATGGATCCTCTATTCAACACCTCTGTCTGAGGTTTGTTATAAAAGCTTCAGGCATGTCAATGATGTTTGATGTGCTCAACTCGCTCATCATTGAGTTTGGTGATATTTATGGAGCTTCTACTGAACTTAAATGTTTAATTGTTCAGCACCATTCAAGGCGGAGTGTGGCAGGAGTGCAGGGTTTAGATCTGATCCACTGGTTATGGGAGCACTGAGCTCTGTCCTATCTCATTCACCTTTTCCCAATTTAACATGCAAGCAGTCCTTTCAGCAAGGTGACCTTGCTTTCTTAGTGAGCTTGGTGTTGTTGCTGGTATTCTCCCTTGCTCTCTTCTTTGCACTATTGATGCTAATGGAAGGGAGGGAGAAACACCATGAAATTCAGATCGTGATTGAATAACATTCTGCTCCTGCTGTTGATGGGCCGCAGTACCTCTTGGATACACAGTTTTCGAAGAGCTGGACGTGTTCTGAATCTGTCTCATTAGAATGATGGTCCTTCCACATGTAACAATGGGATTTTGACAAGTGTTATACAGTGGTTGTTCCTGTCATCCGTGAAAGGGAGGAGATTGGTGAGTAGGGGCTCTTGTAGATTTTCTCTCTTGATTGGCTCCTCATCACCAGTCACCAGTCCAGCAGTTATGTCATTCAAGATTTGACCAGCTTGGGTCATTGAGCATCTCACAGTGGTATCCCATCCTGAGAACATTCACTGCATTTTCCAAGTGATGGTGAAGTACTGAGTCAGGCAGGCAGTGTTCCTATCCATGTTTTACCTGGTGTTATGAAACCACTTGGGGTTCAGAGTTATAGACAATAGACAATAGGTGCAGGAGTAGGCCATTCTGCCCTTCGAGCCAGCACCACTATTCATTCATGGCTGATCATCCTCAATCAGTATCCTGTTCCTGCCTTATCCCCATAACCCTTGATTCCACTATCCTTAAGAACTTTATCCAACTCTTTCTTGAAAGTATCCAGAGACTTGGCCTCCACAGCCTTCTGGGGCAGAGCATTCCATACACCCACCAATCTCTGGGTGAAGAAGTTTCTCCTCAACTCTGTTCTAAGTGGCCTACCCCTTATTTTTAAACTGTGCCCTCTGGTTCTGAACTCACTCATCCTGCCTCCAGAGTGTCCAATCCTTTAATAATCTCAATCAGATCCCCTCTCAACCTTCTAAACTCAAGCGTATACAAGCCCAGTCGCTCCAATCTTTCAGCGTAAGATGGTCCCACCATTCCGGGAATTGACCTCGTGAACCTACGCTGCACTCCCTCAATAGCCAGAATGTCTTTCCTCAAATTTGGGGACCAAAACTGCGCACAATATTCCAGGTGCGGTCTCACCAGGGCCCTGTACAGCTGCAGAAGGGCCTCTTTGCTTCTATACTCAATTCCTCTTGTTATGAAGGCCAGCATGCTATGAGCTTTCTTCACTGCCTGCTGTGCCTGCATACTTGCTTTCATTGACTGATGTACAAGAACACCTAGGTCTCGTTGTACTGCCCCTTTACCTAACTTGACTCCATTTAGGTAGTGATCTGCCTTCCTGTTCTTGCCACCAAAGTGGATAACCATACATTTATCCACATTAAACTGCATCTGCCATGCATCTGTCCACTCACCTAGCCGGTCCAAGTCATCCTGTATTCTCCTAACATCCTCCTCACATTTCACCCTGTCACCCAGCTTTTTGTCATCAGCAAATTTGCTAATATTACTTTTAATACCATCATCTATATTATTAATGTATATTGTAAAAAGCTGCGGTCCCAGCACTGATCCCTGTGGCACAAATTTGGTCACCGCCTGCCAATCCGAAAGGGAGCCGTTTATCACTACTCTTTGTTTTCTGTCTGTCAGTCAACCAACTTTTAATCCATGTCAGTATTTTGCCCCCAATACCATGCGCCCTAATTTTGCTCACTAACCTCCTATGTGGGACTTCATCACATCGCTTTCTGAAGGTCCAGGTATATTATATCCACTGGATCTCCCTTGTCCATCTTCAGAGTTACATCCTCAAAAAATTCCAGAAGATTAGTCAAGCATAATTTCCCCTTCATAAATCCATGCTAACTCTGACCTATCCTGTTACTGCTATCCAGATGTGTTGTAATTTCGTCCTTTATAATTGACCCCAGCATTTTTCTCACCACTGAGGTCAGACTAACTGGTCTATAATTCTCTGTTTTCTCTCTCCCTCCTTTCTTAAAAAGTGGGACAACATTAGCCACCCTCCAATCCGCAGGAACTGATCCTGAATCTATAGAACATTGGAAAATAATCACCAACACATCCGCGATTTC
>NC_057711.1:130574899-130579781 GCF_004010195.1 Chiloscyllium plagiosum
GCTCCACAGTTCCCCTTATTCAACAGAAATATTGTCACTTCCAATTCTACCCTCTCCCTTTCAAACTGCAGATTAAAGCTTATTGTATTGTGGTCACTACCTCCTAATGGCTCCTTTACCTCGAGGTCCCTGATCAAATCCAGTTCGTTGCACAATACCAGATCCAGAATTGCTTTCTCCCTGGTAAGCTCCAGCACCAGCTGTTCTAAGAATTCATCTCTGAGGCACTCTACAAACTCCCTTTCTTGGGGTCCAGTACCATCCTGATTCTCCCAGTCTACCTGCATGTTGAAATCCCCCATAACAACTGTAGTAATATCTTTGCGACAGGCCAATTTCAGCTCCTTATTCAACTTATGCCCTACATCCAGACTACTGTTTGGGGACCTGTAGATAACTCCCAAGAGGGTCTTTCTACCCTTAGAATTTCTTAGCTCTATCTATACTGACTCTACAACCCCTGATTCTAGGACCCCCCGCGCAAGGGACTGAATATCATTCCTTACCAACAGGGCCACCACCCCATCTGCTAGTCAGTTGTCCTTATGATAGCATGTATAGCCTTGAATATTTATTTCCCAGGCCCTGTCCACTTGAAGCCATGTCTGTTATCCCCACAACATCGTAACTGCCAATTTCCAAATGAGCCTCAAGCTCATCCATCTTATTTCTAATGCTTCGTGCATTCACATATAATATTTTTAATTTGTTACTGCCCTCACCCTTCCTATCAATCTCTATTTCACTTGACCTTACGGCATGATCCTTTTTTGAGTTTTCTGCTCCATTGTTTCCGTTGTCTTTCTTGACTTCTCTTGTTCTAACTTTCCCTTTAACTTCCTTCTTAACTTAAAGTTAGTATTGAGGGTTGGCAGGATAACTCCATCCTGACTCCATGTCACTGTGCCTTCACCCCTGGCAGCATACATGAGGTCTCACACCTGAGAGACGCTAGCTGATGAGAGAGGGAAACAGTGACATCATCAGTAGGCTGGCATGTACCATCATCTGAGATCCGCAGAAGGATGGCAGTAACTGAGATGTGTTCTGAACAAAGGACACTGGGCTCAAAATATTAACTCTACTTTTTCTCTATTTATTGCTGCCAGATCTCCTGAGTTTCTCCAACAATTTCTGCCTTTGTTTCAGCTCTTCAGCATCTGCAGCTCTTTATGTTACTTTAGCGATGTGTTGATGTTCATTTGAAGGTTCATATCAATGCTGAATTGGCAGAGGTGGAAACTCACCTAAGGAATGAATGTCTCATTTTATTTTCCTTTGCAGTGCTCCTTTACTTTAAGGTATACTCTTAAGCTCTACCTTGCTTTAGAATGGTTTACGTCACAAAAGCACATATTTTAGCAAGCGTTCCCACTTTTTTCTACTCTAACAATCCTTTTCATGTAGACTCGCCAGAACTCGTCGTGAAGTTGATAAATTCTATCTTTATGTTCTTGATGGAAGACTTAAAATTCTGTTGAAATCATTCAAACTGGTGCATCTTGAGCTATCTCACCTTTAAAAAAAGTGGTCTTACGTCAAATTGTTAATATTGAAAGATTAAAACACATGATACTTTGTTCCAGAATTATTTTCAAATTCAAAATATAACTTAGCTTGAAATTAGCAAAAATATCCATTCATGGATATCCATGTATAATACAAATATCCATGTATTTTAATCTTTTCTTTTGTTTTCTATGTTGTGAAGTCTTTCATTCATATTCAAGTAT
The DNA here is from genome assembly GCF_004010195.1 of Chiloscyllium plagiosum. Classification (NCBI taxonomy): domain Eukaryota; kingdom Metazoa; phylum Chordata; class Chondrichthyes; order Orectolobiformes; family Hemiscylliidae; genus Chiloscyllium; species Chiloscyllium plagiosum. The sequence continues at coordinate 130,576,633 of NC_057711.1, forward strand.
TTATCTCTAGACGGTGGCTCAGTGGTTAGCACTGCTGCCTCACAGCACAGGGACCCAGGTTTGACTCCAGCCTTGGGCTACAGTCTGTGTGGAGTTTATGCGTTCTCCCCGTGTCTGCGTGGGTTTTCTCTGGGTGCTCTGGTGACCTCCCACAGTCCAAAGATGTACAGGCTAGATGGATTGGCTGTGGGAAATGTGGAATTACAGGGACAGGGATTGGGTCCGAGTGAGATGCTCTTCAGAGGGTTGATGTAAACCTGATGGGCTGAATGGCTTGCTTCCACACTGTAGGGATTCAGTGAATGTCTAAGCTTTGTGGTGCCAATTGTTCCAAAAGTGTTTTACAATACTAATGTAGAGTATTCTGAGGAAAGCTACTGCTTCAATCTTATTTATGCGAATTGTAATTTTCAGTTGAGAGAAAAGTAAGATGAAGGTTTTGAGTCAAATGTGACTCTCCTAATGTTCCCTCTTCGTTCCCTCTTCTGCATTTTCTGCTTTTATTTCAGATTTTCAGCATCTACAGCATTTTTGCTTTTAGTCATTAAATTTATTTGTTTCTCTTTCATTTAGTTTTAAGTGACCGAGCCACCAAAATAAGACATGCGTTTGTAGGGTACTGTTCATAGCTACCAAACATCTTCAAGTTCTTGATAGTTAATGAAGAACACTTGAAATGTCGTCACTTGTTGTAACGTAGGAAAAGAGATTACTAAATCAGAAAACAATTTTTGATCATCTATCCAACAGTTACATACTAAAAATCGTTTATATGTGGGACACTTCCTGGATGTGTCATGTGTACTTACAGGAACACTTCAGAAATAAAATTTATTTCAGCTTTAATGTGGTGAAGTTATTACTGTTCACATTAATGCTCAGCTAAAAATCAACTGCAAAATAAAAATCATTTGCGCAACTTCCATTGGTGGAAGGAATTCAAGGGCATTTATCCCCAAATTTCTTTCTTGGTTTTAATTTTGCACATTTATTTCAAAGGTGTTACTGCAGCGCAAACCTTTCAAGACTTTGTTGTTAATGCTGTACAAAAATTTTAATTAACTGGAAACTTACAAACACACTGAAGTTAAATTCTCTAATTCAGTGTGACTGATACTGTCAAACAGACAAAGCAGTTCTATGGCTGAATTGCATTACTGGCCTCCAGGGAATCCAAAGTAGACAAGCAGGAGGCTGGAAGAGCGCAGCAAGCCGGGCAGCATCAGGAGGTGCAGGGGGTCGGCGTTTTGGGTGTAACCCATCTTCAGGACTGAAGAAGGACTGGGACATGAAGAAGGATTATACCTGAAACCTCGACTTCTGCACCTCCTGATGCTGCCTGGCTTGTTGTGCTCTTCCAGCCTCCTGCCTGTCTACTTTGGATTCCTGCATCTGCAGCCTTTTTTGTCGACCCAGGGAATTCACAGCGTGATTAGGAGTGAACTTTGAAAGACATGATTTTAAGTAATCTATATTGTGCTCCAGTTTACCTCCCTTCCTGCCCAGTTAGGTTTGCGATCTGTCCTGTTTGTTTTTGTTCTTGACTCCAGAATAACATGTATAGGTAAAACAGTTGTATAAAACTGTATTTATTTTAAAGCGCCCCCTTTGTGTGACTGTCTGAGGTAGTACAGGAGAGGGGCAGCTTGGCAGCAAGGGCAAAGGATTAGCTTTCAGTGGGTCCCTCTTTACTTATTGGATAAATCATGTGTATTTGTTTCTTCATGTGATAACCCACAGCTCTCTTTCTGCTTACGCAGCCTCCATTTTATGACCCTGTGGTACCACTGGATTTTGAGGAGTTTGTGATGTCACAGATCAACATTATAGAGCCTGACCTTCAGCAAGACCTGGGAGACTTCCCTGACGATGACCTGGAAATTACTTTTATTCCAAGAGAATGCAGAACGGTGCACCCTTCAGTCCCTGAAGAAGGGTAATACAGATATGTACCACTCTTGCTCTAATTTAGGAAATATGTTCACAAACATTTGCCAAACACGAACTCCCAAAATGGTGGTATGTCATGATGTCTCTGATGTTGTAAAGGCTGGTCAATAGAATGAGATTTCAGATTTTAGACAGACAAAGTTTACGAGAATGGCATCCGAGAGAAGTGGTTTTAGTTATGTGGAGAATCTAGAAAAGCTGAGTTTGTTCTTGTTAGGGCCAAGAAAGTTAAGAGGCAGTTTAATACAGGTGCCCTAAATCCTGAGAAGTTTAGATAAAAGTCAGAGAGAGGTACAGCACGGAAACAGACCCTTCGGTCCAACTCATCCATACTGACATCCTAACTGATCAAGTCCCATTGCCAGCACTTGGCCCATATCCCTCAAAACCCTTTTTATTCATATACCCATCCAGATGCCACTTCCTCTGGCAGCTCATTCTATATATGCACCTCTTTCTCCATGAAAACGTTGTCACTTTGGTCCCTATTAAATCCTTCCCCTCTCACCTTAAACCTCTGTCCTCTAGTCTTGACTCCCTACCCAGGAAAAAACCCTTGGCTATTCATCCCGTCTATGCCCCTCATTATTTTATAAACCTCTATACGGTCACCCCTCAGCCTCTAATCCTCCGGGGAAAACAGACCCAGCCTATTCAGCGTCTCCCTATAGTTCAAACCCTCCAATTCTGGCAACATTCTTGTAAACCAAAAGAGAAAATGCTGGAAAATCTCAGCAGGTCTGGCAGCATCTGTCAGGAGAGAAAAGAGCTGACGTTTCGAGTCTAACTGAACCTTTGTCAAAGCTTTGGCTCAAAGGGTCAGTTAGACTCGAAACGTCAGCTCTTTTCTCTCCTTACAGATGCTGCTAGACCTGCTGAGGTTTTTGTGGCGGCGCTGTCCCAGAGGTGTTCCCTGAAACGTTCTGCAAGTAGGCGGCCTGTCTCCCCAATATAGAGGAGGCCACATCGGGTGCAGCGGATGCAGTAAATGATGTGTGTGGAGGTGCAGGTGAATTTGCGACGGATATAGAAGGATCCAATGGGGCCTTGGAGGGAGGTGAGGGGGGAGGTGTGGGCGCAAGTCTTGCACCTCCTGCGGTTGCAGGGGAAGGTGCCGGGAGTGGAGGTTGGGTTGGTGGGGGGTGTGGATCTGACGAGGGAGCCACGGAGGGAGTGGTCTTTACAGAATGCTGATAGGG
>NC_057711.1:130579918-130605345 GCF_004010195.1 Chiloscyllium plagiosum
ACCTATCACCCTCACCTCCTTCCACCTATCGTATTCCCAGCACCCCTCCCCCAAATTCCCTCCACCATACCTTTTATCTCAGCCTGCTTGGCACACCAGCCTCATTCCTGGAGAAGGGCTTATGCCCGAAGCGTCGATTCTCCTGTTCCTCGGATGCTGCCTGGCCTGCTGTGTTTTTCCAGCACCACATTTTTCAACTCTGTTGAGATTTTCCAGCATTATCTCTACTGGTTTCAAGTTTTCCAGCATCCGCAGTAATTTGCTTTTTTAACATTCTTGTAAATCTTTCCTGAATCCTTTCAAGTTTCGCAACATTATTCCTACAGCAGGGAGGCCAGAAATAAAAACAGTATTCTAAATCTGGCTTCACCAATGTTCTGTACAGCGCAACATGATATCCCAACTACTATATTTGATGGACTGACTGATGAAGGCAAGTGTGCCAAAGACATTCTTCATCACCGTGTCTGCCTGCGACACTACTTTCAAGGAACTATAAACCTGCACCCTAAGCTCTTTTTGTTCAGCAACACTCCCCAGGGCCTTATCATTAAGTGTATAAGTCCTGCCCCAATTTGCCTTTCCAAAATGTAACACCTCACATTTATCTAAATTAAGCTCCATCTGCAACTCCTTAGCCCAAGCTCGTGTCAAGGTCCCATTATACGCTGAGATTATCTATGTTGTTAATCTTTGGAATTCCTAGCCCCAGGAAGTAGTTGACACTGCTTCAGTAAACACTTTTAAAGCTAAGGTAGATTTTTTTTTGAAAAATAAAGGACTTAAGGCATACGGTGAGAGGACAGGTAAGTGGAGCTGAGTCCATGAGAAAATCAGCCATGATCTTATTGAATGGTGGAGCAGGCTCGAAGGGTCATCTTCCAGGATTCTATAGACTCTGGAAGAGTGCCTGCAGATTGGAGGGTAGCTAATGTTACCCCAATATTTAAAAAGGAAGGTAGAGAGAAACTAAGGAGTTATAAACTAAGGAGTTATAGACCAAGTCTAACATCAGTAATGGGGAAATTCCTGAATCCGTCATCATGGACTTTATACCGCACCATTTAGAAAGAAGTGGCAGGATCAGGCAGAGTCAGCATGGATTTATGAAGGGGAAATCGTGCTTGGCACAACTATTGGAATTCTATGAAGATATCACTAGTGGAGTTGACGAGGGGCAGCCAGTCGATGTGGTATATTTGACAGAGTCCCGCAAAAGAGATTATTGTGCAACATTAAAGTGCATGGGATTGGGGGCAGTGTATTGAGATGGATAGGAAACTGGTTGGCAGAGAGGAAACAGACTGTAGGAATTAATGGGTCCTTTGAAATTGGCAGGCAGTGACTAGTGGGGTGTCACAGGGATCAATGCTGGGACCCAAGCTATTCACAGTATATCTTAATGATTTGGATGAGGGAAAAATATAACATCTCAAAATTTGCAGATGATCCCAAGTTGGGTTGGAGGGTGAACTGTGATGAGGATGCAGAGATCCTTCAGCATGATCTGGACAGGTTCGGTGAGTGGGCAAATCATTGGCGGATGCGGGATCATTTGGATAAATGTGAGGTTACTCACTTTGGAAGCAAAAACAATGTGGCAGATTCCTACCTGAATGGCTGTACATTGGGAGAGGGGAGTGTGCAACAGTATCTGGGTGTCCTTGTGCACCAGGCACTGAAGGTAAGCATGCAGGTGATAAAGAAGGCGAATGGTATGTTTGGCTTTCATTGTGAGAGGGTTCGAGGAGCAGGGATGTTGTTGCAGTTATACAGGGCCGTAGTGAGGCCATACCTAGAATATTGTGTGCAGTTTTGGTCTCCTTTACTGAGGAAGGATGCTCTTGCTCTCGAGGGAGTGCAGTGAAGGTTTCCCAGGCTGATGCTGGGGATGGGTGGACTGACATATGAGGAGAGATTGACTGGGTTAGGATTGTTTTCACTGGAGTTCACACAAATGAGGGAGGAACTCATAGAGACTTATAAAATTTTAACAGGACTAGACAGGGTAATGCATGGGGGATGTTCCCAATGGTGGGTGTGTCCAGAGCCAGGGATCACGGTCTGAGGATTCAGGGAGGACCATTTAGGACGGAGATGAGGAGACATTTCTTCCCTCAGAGAGTGGGGAGCCTGGGGAATTCATTATCAAAGAAAGGAGTTGATACCAAAACAACAAGAGGCAGCTTTGGGGTGAATGGGATCAAAGATTATGGAGAGAAAGCAGGTTTAGGCGGCTGAGTTGGACAATCAGCCATGATCGTGATGAATGGTGGAGCAAGCTTGAAGGGTCAAACGGCCTCTTCCTGTTCCTGTCTTCCTTGTTTCTGTGTTTAGATGAATGTGGCAGCGTATAGATCAGTTGCATCAATGGTAGGAAAAATGGCAGATGGGATTTAATCCGGGTAATGTGCTGCACTTTGGGAGATCAAATGTTAAAGAAAAGTGTACAATTAATGGCAGAACTCTGAATAGCATTGGTGTACAGAGGGATCTTGGAGTTCAAATCCATAGCTCCTTGAAAGTAGCCACTCAAGCAGATAGGGCAGTAAAGAAGGCATAAGACATGCTAGCCTTTATTGGTCAGGGAATTGAGTACAAGAGTAACGATGTCATGTTGCAGCTTTATAAGACTTTGGTTAGGCCACACTTAGAGTATTGTGCTCAATTCTGGTCACCACATTACAGGAAGGATGTGGAGGTTTTGGATAGGGTGCAGAAGAAGCTTACCAGGATGCTGCTTGGATTAGAGGGTATGAACTATAAGGAGAGGCTAGAGAAAAACTCTGGTTGTTTTCTCTTGAGCGGTGGACGCTGAGGGGAGACTTGATAGAAGCCTATAAAATTATGAGATGCTCAGATAGAGTTGATGGTCAGAATCTTATTCCCAGGGTTGAAATGTCTAGCACTACAGAGCATGCATTTAATGTGAGAGGAGGAAAGTTCAGAGGAGATGTAAGGGCCAGGTTTTTTTAAACCGAGAGCAGTAGGAGTCTGGAACACGCTGCCAAGGGGGTGGTGGAGGCCGATACAATCCGGGTGTTTAAGGGATTTTCAGCTAAGCATATGGCAAGGAATGGAGGGATTTGGACAAAGGACAGACAGAAGGAATTAGTTTAATTTGATGTCACGTTCGGCTTCATCTTGTAGGCCGAAGGGCTGGTCCCTGTGCTGTACTATTCTCTGTTCTATGTCTATGTACAGCAGAAATTCACCAAAACTCCTCTGACAGCATTTTTCAAAGCATTGACATCTGGAAGGACAAAGGCAACAGATTCGTGGGAACACCACCATATGCAAGGTTCTCCCGAAGCCAATCACCATCTCAACTGGAAGTATATCACTGTTCCTTCAGTGTTGTTGTGTCAAATCCTGGATGTTCCTACCTAAACAGTATTGTGTATCTATCGACACCAAATGGACTGCAGCAGTTCAGTAAGGCAGCTCGCCCTACCTTCTCAAGGGCAACTAGGGATGGACAGTAAATACTGATTGAGCCAGCAAAGCTCACATCACATGAATTAAAAAAGAAGAAAGTGCTCTTAACTGAAACCAGCTTTCCATTCCAGATTCTATCAATTAATTGTCTGAATTCCACCAGTTGTCAGGGTGGTGTTTAAACACGTGTCTGAGGCATTAGCCTCTGGATTATTTATTCAATGATGAACACTACCCAGCTGCCTCCCACTCTGCTGCTGTTAATCGATGGTTAGCTCAGCAGAAACTGTAAAATTACTGGCAGAGGAGAAGTGAAAGGAAATTCCAAGACAAAACATTTAGGAGAACCTAATAGAAGTTGCAAGAAATGACAGCAATAATTTACTCACTACAACACCATGAAAACAGGAAAATTAGAGCGTTCAGCCAAAGGTGCAGAGTTACTGTGATGGGGAGAGGGATAACTGCTTCAGCATAACGGTGGTGCAAGGGTAATATGGTGCTACTTTCTCTAAGATATTTCAGAAACAATTAATTTTTTTTGCCTTAATATCCATCCCGGCGAACACATCTGTTTTCCCAGTTTCCTAGTGATAGCACACAAAGCTATCTGACAGTGCCGAACCTGTCAGTGTTGTACTCATCTGTGAGCCTAAATTGTGTCCTGAAGGCTTTCAACAGGATTTTTTGATCACAACACTTTAATTTGTGGAAAAGAGAATGAGTCAAACTGACACATTATAAATAGATCGAGAGAAAACTTTCTCTTCTGATAAATTCAAGAGTCATTTGTGCTGTAGCATTTTCTTTTCATTTGTTTTAATTTGTTTTATTGATAACATGTAAGATCAAGTGTAATTGGAAAAGTTTCTTAGAACTAACCATACCTTTTAATTTCCAGAGTTGGTTTAGATCCACTTGTACGAGACTGTGTCCAGACCTACACTCAGGGTTGGCTCATTGTCGACAGAAGGTAATGTAACCATTCTGTAATGAAATAAAACAGAAACATTTGACTGGAAAATTGTAAAGTTAATCATAACTCACTTGGAATTGTTACAATTGTTTGATAATATGTGAAATATTAACTTGCTTGAGTTTTGAAATTGCATTATTTTGTGAACCAGGAGAAAGTGAGGACTGCAGATGCTGGAGATCAGAGTCAGAGAGTGTGGTGCTGGAAAAGCGCAGCAGGTCAGGCAGCATCCGAGGAGCAGGAGAGTCGACTCCTTGGAGTCATTCCTGATGAAGAGCTGATGCTCAAAACATCGGCTCTCCTGCTTGTTGGATGCTGCCTGACCGGCTGTGCTTTTCCAGCACCACACTTTTGATTCTTATTTGTGAACCAGTCAATACTCGATAGCTGAGAATAAGATGAACCTTTCCATCATGTTCTGTTTGAACTTAGATTTCCAGTATCTTTAATACTTTAGCATAAACGTACATGGCAAACAGGAACAGGAGTACGTTATTCAACCCACATTCAGTGAGATCTGTGGCCTAACTCCATATACTTGCCTTTGGCCTATATCCCTTAATACCTTTGCTTAACAAAAAATATCTCTCTCAAATTTTAAATTTACAATTTATCTAGAATCAAATGCTGTTTGTGGAAGCAAGTTGCAAACACCCACCACCCTGTGTGTGTGTGGAAGTGCTTCCTAACATCTCTCTGAATGGTCTGGCCCTAAGTCTCCAACTGTGTCCTGGAACACAGTAAAACTATTGGAAAAAATTTAGAAATGCATGAAAAGATCAACAAGACAACAAAACACTCAACCTGACATTGCTCAAAAGCATGCAAGCATTCCTGGTTGTAGGGAGATGAGGTGCTGTTTGTGGATTAAGTGCCAAAATATTCCCAACCAGGACTTCCCAAGCTAGTAACACCAAGAGTAATGTGGAGGCAGGAGGAGAAGTGCATGAGCCCTTGACGATCTCTATCTGAATGAGGCACCCACCAACCATAGATACCAGTGCATGAATTATCACATGGTGATGATGGCAGAGTGGGGTCGGAGAGTTGGAATTAGAAACGCATCGAGGGGTTGGTGTTGTTCAGCTGTGTGCCTGAAGCACATTCATCTCAATGGTTCCCTACAGACAGGGAAATTTTTTAATAGTTTCTTTCTGACATTTTCTCTAGGTGCTGTTCTATTCACAACCCCCTCATATTCCCCATTTCCACCATTTGGCACACAGCCAGGTCGATGTTCTTGCACTATCCATACCTAATGAGGACTGAAAGGTCACTCATAACCTAAGGGATCTCAGTCCCCAGTCCCTGTCCCCTCTTATACTGGCGGTTTTATTTGGCGTAAGTGATCCCTGAGTCCCATAAACTAAATTCACAACCTGAGGGGGCTCGTTCACAGCTACATTTGCCCTACTTCTATTGTACTCCCATCAAAATGAGTCGCATAGTTCTGGCAAGTCCTCACATCTTTTCTCTTGTTAAATAGCTGCTAATATCTCACAAAATAATTTTGAGCCTTAAGTGGGAAGCGTTATGAATGTTAATCAGGAGCATTTGAAATATTATTGACTCTTTAATCACTTATGTTGATAAAAGTTGATGTTAACTGTAACCCTGGTTGTTCAGGAACCAAGGAGAAATTGGGGCTCTGAGTTCAAACAGACTTGAATCGAGGAGGGATCTGTACAAGACTCTTCCAAAGCAGTTGTTTGAATCTGAAGAAAGTGGCAATACAGTCAGTCAAGAGGTAAATGCACAGTTATTTCATTGCAACACTCCTTGTTTTTTGTACTCTCAGGATTTCTCTTGGGAGTGTGATTATCCTGATTTAAAGGACAGTCACAACTTTGCACTTCAATTAACTTAGTTTAAACATACTGCTGTCAGCCTGCATTTAGTGTGGGAGCAGCTTAAACAGATGGAATTTGTGTTAATGCAAGCTGGAAATAACACTTCAGATTTGGTAACCATGCCAATTATATGTCTATGTGTCTTTCCGTGGCCTGATAATCAGTCGTGCCTTTTTCTACAGGATGATGCAAGACCTCATCTGGTTCTGTGTGATCAGCCAGGGAGGGCAACGTTGACATCCTGTGACTTTGACCTTCGCAGCTTGCAGCCAGATACCCGTTTAGAAAATATACTTCAGCCCATCACACCAGAGGGACTCGATAAACAAAATGAAGAAACACGCAGAGCCAACAGGCATATGGAATTATTTGCACTCTATCCACCAATAGATGAGGTTATAAATATTTTATACTTTATTTAAACAATATTAAAATGATAGTCAATGTTTGTCATAGAACTACAGACTTCTGCAGTGCAGAAGGAGGCCATTTGATCCATTGTGTCTATCCCAGCTCTTGAAAGAAGAACCCAGCTAGTCCCACTCTCCAGCCCTACCTCCCGAGCCTTTGAAATTTATCCCTTTTGTATAAATCTCCAGCTAAATTTTGAAACCACCTGCAGAATCTGCCTGCACCACTCTCCCAGGCACCGCAATGCAAATCCTAACAACTCTCTGAGTAAGGAGGTTTCTCCCCATCTCACGCCGAGCTCTCTTGCTGACAATCTTGATATTGTGACCCCGAGTTACTGACATACCAACTACTGGGTACAGAATATCTTTTTTACCCTGTCAGAAATGGTCATAGTTTTGCAGTGGAGGTGCCAATGTTGGCCTGGAGTGGACAAACTCAAAACTCACATAACAGCAGGTTATAGTCCAACAGGTTTATTTGAAATCACAAGCTTTCGGAGCGCTGCTTCTTCATCAGGTAACTTCACCTGACAAAGGGGCAGCACTCTGAAAGCTTGTGTTTTCAAATAAACCTGTTGGACTATAACCTGCTGTTATGTGACTTCCTACATAATTTTGAACATTTCAATAAAGTCACCTCTTAATCTTCTCTGCTCAAAGAAGAATAATCCCAGTCTCTCTAATCTTTCCTTGTATCTAAATTCCCTCATTCCTGGTATCATCCTAGAAAATCTCTTCTGCACTCTTTTTAAAATCCTTTCTTACAGAAGGTATCCAGAACTGAATACAATACTCCAGATACGGTCTGACCAATGACTTGTGGGGGTGTAACATTACTTTTACACTCTATTCCTTATTTCAGTTGAATACAACGCAAACAAACTCTCTCTTTAGCAAATCAAAGAAAGTTGTTTTGTTAAAATTTCAGAATTCTCTTTCAAGAAAGTAGTAACCATTTTAATCAACAATTGTACTTCTTTACGGGCGGCACGGTGGCTCAGTGGTTAGCACTGCTGCCTCACAGTGCCAGGGACCTGGGTTCAATTCCCGACACTGGGAGTTTGCACATTCTCCCAGTGTCTGCTCCGGTTTCCTCCTACAGTCCAAAGATGTGCAGGTCAGGTGAATTGGCCATGCTAAATTGCCCGTAGTATTAGGTGCATTAGTCAGGGATAAATGTAGGGGAATGGGTCTGGGTTGGTTGCTGTTTGGAGGGTCAGTGTGGACTTGTTGGGCTGAAGGGCCTGTTTCCACACTGGGAGAATGTGCAAACTCCACACAGACAGTTGCCCGAGGCGGGAATTGAACCCGGATCCCTGGCACTGTGAAGCAGCAGTGCTAACCACTGAGCCACCGTGCCACCCAATGTTCATGGACACTATGATTTTAATTCAGTTAGACACATGATAACATTAGAGGAAACAGTAATTCATTGCAATTGATGTAACATGCTTTTGACATCTTCTTTCCTGTTGCTAGGAGGATGCTGTGGAGATTCGGCCAATTCCTGACTGTCCAAAGGAGCACATTGGCCACAGGATCCATGTAAAGTGCCACACTTTAAAGTAATGTTCACATTTTATCATTCACATGAAATATTTTAATGTGCTCACTATAAATCTATCTGATTTGCAAAATATAACTGTCGTGTTATAAAAGTAATGTTCTAATTCCAAAAAACATTCAGGGTCATTTGGAGGAATTCTTTGGTACAAGTTAATGGTAGGAACAAAAGGCAAATTAATAAAAAATGTAAAGTGCTGTAGATGCTGGAATGCTGTGAGATAAGTCCAGAGACAGTGAGAACAGCTGAAGAAGGGTTGCTGAACAAAGTGTTAACTTTGATTTCTCTCCACAGATGCTGTCAGACCTGCTGAGTTTTCCCAGCAGTTTCTGATTTCCAGCATGCGCAATTCTTTGTTTAATTTTGAGAAATCTAGCAAGACCCGTCTTGATGGCAGGAGAATCTCACTCCAGCGCTGATACTTTTCACACACAGTGTAATGATTTTCTTTCCAGGCAGCAGAGAGTTATCAGGGAAAGGGGGTTATTATTTATTAAAGGCCTTATTAATGCCCCAACTCAACTTATTATTATTCAGCTTTCTGTCAACATCAGTAAGACATTTGACATCAGTCGTCGGACCCACAACTTGCTCTGAAAGGGGGGAGGGGGGTTTGCTCACTGAGGGCAGTCGGAGATCTGAGGAAATCTAGAACTGAGGCTCCATTCCGCAATCATTCAGGGTAGGCTACGGGGGAGGGGTATGTCGGGCAGTGCAGACATCACCACCAAAAGTAGTGGAGGGGTACCGGCTGGGTTTCTACTGAATGCCAAGAAGCTGAGAGTGCAACGTGGAACTGGGATGGGAGGAGGCTCCGAGGCCTGCAGAGACTGTAAGATGATGATGAGGTGGTCACGCAGCCGGTACAGCCCCTTCTCCATGTTACATCACAGGCTGAGTGTGTGGGTGGGCAAGGATGGAGGCATTTCCCTCATTCTCAGGGTGGAGCATCTCTCCCTGGAGAGAAATATGCTCAGCTCTCAGGCTGCACACTCCATCACTGGTCACTCTTCTGTGATTGAAGAAACTCAATCATTCCATCCGTTCGCAGTGTTGGTCATTTGCACCGCGAGCCTGCGCCCAGCTGCTTGGTCACTGTCATTGCCTTCCTAAGAAGGTGAGGACAGATCTAGGAGGACCAGGACTAGGAACACAGCCAGGAGCAGCAACAGGGGTTCTGCAGAGCCTGAGGAGCACCAGCTCAGAGTAAGGATAATGCCGCAGAACCCCTCAGGATACAGCATCCCCCCCATTCTCAGACCTCAGAATGGAAATCCCTCCAAATGAACTCAACACCACTCGGAATTAGCTGAAAAAAAAACAATAAGATTTTGCCCTCTGCTTGACTTGCTGTCGATTTGCAGTATTTTTAAAATTTATTAACTAATGAATGGTATCATGGTTTAAATATTAGCATATTTACATGGTGCTCCTTTGGTATTATTGATGTTATTTTGTCAATGATTAAGACCATCTACCATAGTTTCCAACATTATGACACATTCTTTTCCAGTTTACTGTGGTATTCATTTAGTATCCCTAAATAATTTGCAAGTTCAGATAAACAATTATTATTATTGTTGCAGTTAGACATATATGAATTTGAGAAGATTGTTTAATGAAATTAGTGAATGCAAAATGTACTTTAACTATTCAAAAATGAACTCTACTTAAAAGCAACAGCTGCAAATGTTCATGGATTTTTTTTTGGTTTAATGCAGGTTGATGTTATAATCAGGTTTTGTTATAACAAGTAGAAGGAATGTTTCTTAAACACAGCTGGTTTGAAACTCGTGAAAACTTGTTTCTTGTAAATTTCTCACTTATACTCTTGTCCTTTCCCTGACAGGTTTGAAATTGAAGTGGAACCACTCTTTGCCAGTTTAGCCTTGTATGATTTAAAAGAGAAGAAAAAGGTAATTTTGAAGATGTAAACACTATTTATAAAGGTTATTTGAATACTGTATGCTGTAGCATAAACTGACCTTTCGAATGTAAAAATACTAATTGTTCCATCTTTCCATTAATGTCCCCAGTATCAATATGCAAACATTCTAAATTAAAAAACTATTTATTTATGAACAAAATCATTCCAGTTTTATTTGTAGTGAAACTGAAATTGAACTAAAAACTGAAGAAAAACACAGAATTAGTAAACGCTGAACAACCCATGTCTAAAAACATCTTGCCTAGTTTATGAATAAGCAATGGTTGTATTTTGTTTTTTTTAATCTTTGATTTACTAAATAAAGTCTCACTAAAAGAAGTATTTACACATGTCTGTGATCAGATGCAATATAAGCTCCTGTAGACACTGGAATTTCCTGTTTTATCTTGCCTTATTTTGCTGGATCAAAATTTTGGGTCTTCCTCCCTAACTGCACTATGGATATGCCTTTTACCACACTGACTGCAGTAGTTCAAGAAGACAACTTACCATAACCTTCTTAAAGCCAATTAGCAATGTTCAGTAGATGATATTCTAGACAGTGATGCACATGTTTCATGTAAGATTTATTTTTAAAAATTACATTCAAAATTCCAACCACTTTGTGATAGCATTATCAAACAAAATGTGATACTTCTGCCATAAAGCTGAAGACCATAAAATAAAGGAGCAGAATTAGACCATTCAGCCCATCAGGTCTGCTCTGCCACTCAATCATGGCTGATGTGTTTCTCCACCCCATTCTCCTGCTTTCTCCCCATAACCTTTGACCCCTTTACCAATCAAGAAGCTATCTGGCTCAGTCTTAAATACACTCAAAGACTTGGCCTCCACAGATTAACCACCCTCTAGTTGAAGAAATTCTTCCTCATCTCAGGGTTGTCCCTTTACTCTGAAGCTGTCCTCATCTCCGACTGGTGGAAACATCTTCCCCACATCCATTCCATCCAGGCCACTCAGTATTCTGTAAGTTTCAATGAAATCCACCTTCATCCTTTTAAACCCCATTAGGTACAGACCCAGAGTCTTCAATCATTCCGGATATGACAAGCCCTTTATCACTGGGATCATTCTTATAAACCTCCTCTGGACCCTTCCAGTTCCAGCACATCCTTCCTTAGATACCGGGCCCAAAACTACACTATTCCAAATGCAGAATGACCAGAGCCTTATACAGCCTCAGCAGTACATCTCTGCTCTTGTATTCTAACCTTCTTGAAATGAATTCCAACATTACCAGCAATCCTGAACTCAGACTCCAAGTCATTTTGATGCTTCAGAATCCTTCCCTGTTTAGAAAATAGTCTATGCCTCTATTCTTACTACCAAATGCACACTTTCACACACACTCTATTCCATCTGCCACTTCTTTGCTCACTCTCCCATTCTTTCCAAGTCCTTCTGCAATCTCTCTGCTGCCTCAACACTACATGTCCCTCCACCTAACTGTGCTATATGCAAACTTAGCAACAATGCCCTCAATTCCTTCATCCAGATCTTTAGAGTCACATACTCATAGAGATGTACAGCTCAGAAACAGACCCTTCAGTCCAGCCCGTCCATGCTGACCAGATATCCCAACCCGATCTAGTCCCACCTGCCAGCACCCGGCCCATATCCCTCCAAACCCTTCCTATTCATATACCCTTCCAAATGCCTTTTAAATGTTGCAATTGTATCACCCTCCACCACGTCTTGTGGCAGCTCATTCCATACACATACCACCCTCTGTATGAAAAAGCTGCCTGTTAGGTCTCTTTTATATCTTTCCCCTCTCACCCTAAACCTATGCCCCACTAGTTTGGACTCCCCCACCCCAGGGAAAATACCTTGTCTATTTACCCAATCCATGCCCCTCATGATTTTATAAACCTCTATAAGGTCACCCCTCAGCCTCTGACACTCCAGGGAAAACAGCATCAGCCTGTTTAGCCTCTCCCTATAGCTCAAGTTCTCCAACCCTGACAACATCCTTGTAAATCTTTTCTGAACCCTTTCAATTTTCACAATTTCCTTCCAAAAGGAAGGAGACCAGAATTGCACGCAATATTCCAAAAGTGGCCTAACCAATGTCCTGTACAACCGCAACATGACCTCACACCTCCTGTATTCAGTTCTCTGACCAATAACTGAAAGCATACCAAACACCACCTTCACTATCCTATCTGCCTGCAACTCCACTTTCAAGGAGCTATGAACCTACACTCCCAAGGTCTCTTTGTTCAGTAAGCCTCCATTAAGTGTACAAGTCCTGCTAAGATTTGCTTTCCCAAAATGCAGCACCTCGCATTTATCTGAATTAAACTCCATCCGCACTCCTCAGCCTATTGGACCATCTGGTCCAGATCCTGATGTACTGTGAGGTAACCCTCTTCGCTGTCCACTGCACCTCCAATTTTGGTGTCATCTGCAAACTTACTAACTATACCTCTTATGGACGAAAAGCAGTGGACTCAGCACCGATTCTTGTGCCACTGCACTGGTCACAGGCCTCCAGACTGAAATCTACCTTTGAGCCAGTTCTGTATCCAAATGGCTAGTTCTCCCTGTATTCCATGAGATCTCATCATGCTATCCAGTCTCCCATGGGAAACCTTGTCAAACACCATACTGAAGTCCACGTACATCAGGTCTACAGCTCTGCCCTCGTCAATCCTCTTTGTTACTTCTTCAAAAAACTCAATCAAGTTTGTGAGACATAATTTCCCATGCACACAGCCATGTTGACTGGACACTGACCCAGTTCAGAGTGAGCAGAACCCCTGAACCCCTGTTTGTATCTGTCAGCCAGGGCTCCCTCATTGCACCAGATTAACAGCCTCAATCAGAGAACTCAGAGTCAGAGGTTCCCCCTGACTGACCGCGTTCCAGTCACTGCACAGTGTTCACAACCATTGCATTGGGTTATGAGTGAACCAGGACGCACATAGGAGAACAGGACAGGGCCCTTGGGACAGGGGCCAGGAGCAAAGGTATGCCATTCGGCCCCTCAAGCGTGCTCTACCATTCAATAACATCACATCTGATTTGGTTGTGCTTCGAATTCTACATTCTCATCCTTCCCCAATAACGTTTGATTCCTCTGCCCAATAAGAATATATCCCCAGTACTCTGTTGTATCCAAAATATTCACTGGCCCCACCTCCACTGCCTCCTGAGGTAGAGTGTCCCAAAGTCTCACAACCTTCTGAGAGGAAACAAAATCTCTCCATCTCTGTCCCAAAAGAGCAACCCCTAATTTAAACACAGAGCCTCCCTGTTCTGGACCCACCCACAAGAGGAAACATCCTTTCTGCATCCTTGAAAAAGAATGTTTCCTCTTGTGGGTGGGTCATATACACTTCACCCTTCCAAACCCCAGTGAAAGCAGGCCCAGTCTGTCCAACCTTTCATCATAAGTCACCTCATCCATTCAAATTTTGTGGACCTCCTCCAAACTGCCTCCAATGTATTTACATCCTTCCTTAATTATTTTAAGGAAGACCCAAACTATCCTCTGTTTTGGAGGTGTGGTCTCACCAATGCCCTCTAGAACTGAAGAATAACATTCTTAATTTTATCTTCAGTCATTCTCATTATTAAAGGTGGTATCCCATGATCCTTCCTGATTCCATGCTGTATTTGCACCCTGACCTGTTGTGGCTCATGGGCTCAACCACCCGAGCTCCCTCTGCATCCAAACTCTCTCTACACCCAAGCTCCCCTGCACCCAAGCTATCTCTGCAACCCAGTTCCCCCTACACCCCAGATCCCACTGCTCCCCAGATCTCAAATCATCCCAGATCCCTCTACATGTATAACGTCAATTATGGTGGTGTCAGCACAGATATACTTACAAGTTACTTATTAACTCCATACACACACAACCCCACCAGTTATGAACTCAAAAACCAGGGCCCAAACTTACACAAAAAAATTTTTAAAAATACTACATAAATCACTGCTTACACCACAACATTAACCAACAAGCATACTTGTGCTCAACAACCCATCTCATCTGAAAGATTCCGGCTGCAATGATCTGATTCCCCCAGTAGAGGGAGATAGTGGCAGTGTGGTAATTTTATTGTATGAGTAATTGGGAAAGTCATTCCAGTGATCTGTAGGAATGAGTATAAATCCTGAAGAATTCAAATAAGTCGTTTTAAAAAAATGCAATTAATAAAACAAACTAGTATGAATAATGGTGACCATGTCATTGCACCAATGTGTTTGGTTCTCTCATGTTCATTCAGCAGGGAAATCTGCCATTCATGCCTTGTCTGCACTACATGTGACTCCATACCCCATATATTTGATGCTTCTCTGCCCATCGGCATGGCCCAGTATGTCACAGAGCTGATGTGAGTGTATCATGACTGAAGATAGCATGTTGCTGAAAATGTGTTGCTGGAAAAGCGCAGCAGGTCAGGCAGCAGCCAAGGAGCAGGAGAATCAACGTTTCGGGCATGAGCCCTTCTTCAGGCATGAAGATAGCATATTGTTACTTTTTCAAGGATTGTTAGAGATAGGCAATAAATAACAGCAATGCTGGGAATTAATAGAGCGAACTAATGAATTGAAACAAAAACAGAAATGGCTGGAAAAGCTCAGCAGGTCTGGCAGCATCTGTGAAGAGAAATCAGAGTTAACGTTCCAGATCCAGTGACCCTTCCTCAGGACTGAATTGAAGTGACAGTCTGGATTACGTGCTGAAGTATGAAGTATCCCTTTTGGATCTGAGGCAAGAATTGTATCAAGGAAAGACGCTGTGTCAAATACATTGAAAACTTAGCTTTGACGTTTTGTTTTGATGATTATCCTGAAATAATTATCACCCAGGCTCCTTGCTCCACATAGCTGAAACTTCAGAGGATTGCTGATCAATGTGGAACTATTGCTCAGCGTATCTTTGAAAGGGGGAACAAAATTTGAGTTGGTCAGAGAAGGAAGCAATGTTACTTTAGTCTCCACATTACAACTGAGAGAATTGGGCATCTTTCTTTCTGCTGAAGTCAATCATCCAACCTTTCATATCTTCTGGCATTCATTTCTAGTTAGTTTAATCAACCGGTTCAGACATATGATGTCACATCTTCGGGGCAGGTGGGACCTGAAACCAGGCCTCCTTGTCCATTGCTTTCCTTTATATCCTGACAAAACACATCTTATTGGATCCAGCTTGGTTCCGCAACACTGAATCTATCAAAAATTGCGGTAATTTTATTCGGTACTATTTCTTCACTGAAAGTTGATGTCTTTTCTCTTTAAGATTTCCGAAAATTTCTACTGTGATTTGAACACTGACCAGATCAAAGCCTTTCTTCGTTCTCACACGAATCAAATGGCGCCATCCAGTCTGAGTAGGTCAGCCATCTTCTCCATCACCTACCCTTCTCCAGACATCTACCTGGTCATTAAGGTGAACTGCTTATATTAATTTGAGTGTGCTAACTAAATAGTTTGCTTGACTACTCTAGAGACTATGACTAGGATTTCCTCCTGGAATTCATAGAATCATAGAATCCCGACAGTGCGGAAATAGGCCATTTGGTCTAACAAGTCCACACCGACCCTCCAAAGAGTAGCCCTCCCTGACCCATTCCCCTGCCCAATTACTCTACATTTCCCCCTGACTAATGCACCTAACCTAAACGTCCCTGAACGCTACGGACAATTTAGCATGGCCAATTCACCTAACTTGCACATCTTTGGATTGTGGGAGGAAACTGGAGCACCTAGAAGGAACCTACATAGACAGTTGCTTGGGGCTGGACTCGAACCCGGTTTCCTGGTTCTGTTAGGCAGCAGTGCTAACCACTGAGCCACAATGCTG
This sequence comes from Chiloscyllium plagiosum, assembly GCF_004010195.1. Lineage (NCBI taxonomy): Eukaryota > Metazoa > Chordata > Chondrichthyes > Orectolobiformes > Hemiscylliidae > Chiloscyllium > Chiloscyllium plagiosum. Next base: position 130,595,923 of record NC_057711.1, read on the forward strand.
TCTATTGAGCCACCTTGCCATCCATTATGCAGGATATGGCAGGAAGTTCTTCTTGAGCGACCCCTTCAGATTTTTGGTGGTCCCTGCCAATTCCTAGACTTTCTTTGTTCAGGGCAAAGTTGTCAAAATTGAGTTTAAGTCAAAAGTATAGAGATAAAACAGAAAATGTTGGAAGGGATCGGTGGAAAGGACAGCCTCTGTGTACGGAAGAGAGTGAACGTTTCAGGTCATGCCTTTCATCACAACTGTGGGCTGAATTTTCCCAGCTGTTGATCAGTATGGACAATGGTGGGAAATTTAGGAGAATTGCAGTAAGGAGATTCCTGACATCAACAACCAAGGCAACTCTAACCAAGTGTTGAACAGCTAATTCCTAGTGATCAGGGGGAGGCCTATTACAATGTCATATCACCTCATTGATAAGCAATTTCCCATTCCCCCACCGACCAGATAGAAACTAAGCAGTAATACTTCCTGACAAGAAAGTCGGAGCAGTAACCTGACAACTCACTGCTTGTTCTTCTGGGTCTCCATCTTGGACACCAGTCACCAACATCTCGAGGCATGCTCCATTGGCAGTGACCACACATGTCCCTTTAGGCATTAGGGCCCTGTGAGCAAAGCGAGGTGTCAATTCTGAGATGTCTGGGGTAATTAATAAGAATTGTGCACGGCAGCTAGAGACCTCTAATATTTGAGAGGGTGCAGAGCTGGGCATTAAAGATGGTACCACTGCCAGGAATCCAAGGTCATTGGAAGAATGGTGAGTACTTCTGCCTGTGGCAAGTGGGAGAATATGATGAATGGTGTATCTTGGGGAATGGTGCGGGGATAATGAAGTAAATTTGGGAAGATATTGTGAGAAAACTCATGAGTCATAAAGAGAAACCTTCCATGAAAGTCACCAAAATTGACGCTTGGCTAATTTATCGTTTAAAAAGTCAGCTCTGTGCTTTGACTCTGTGTGTTGATTTTAATCTTTTAAACAATCTATTAAAGATAATTAAAAAACAGAAATTGCTGGAAAAACTCAGCAGGTCTGGCAGCATCTATGGAGAGAAATCAAAATTAATGTTTTGAGTTCAGTGAACTTCTTCTTTAGAAGAAGTGTTGTGAAGAAGGCTGACCATGGAGTTGAAATGTTAGCTCTGTTTCTCTCTCTACACATGCTGCTAAACCTGCTGAGTTTCTCCAGCAGTTTCTGTTTTTGTTTCAGATTTTCAGCATCCACAGCTCATTGTTTTGTTGAAAATAGTAATTATTTAAATTGAAGAGAAAGATAAAGATATAATCCAAAAAGAAATTTGTATGTTACTTAAGAAGGTACTTGTCAAATGAATTCTTACAATAAAACACTTGTGCCTTTACTATTTGCTTCCCACCTGTTTGTTTTCTTTTAGATTGAGAAAGTCCTTCAGCAGGGAGATATTGCAGAATGTGCTGAACCATATATTGTCATGAAAGAATCGGAGTCTGCCAAAGTAAATCATATTTTCATATTTTTCTCTGAATGCTTACTTGTTAATGTACAATTTCCATTAAGGTTACACACTCCTGTACTTTGATACTTGAGTATATGTGACTCAATCAATATAGTAAAATAAAAATTAAAATCCAAGTCAAGGTTTCCCGTTAGCTATCAGTCGCAGATTTACTCATGGAAGGTGTGCATGGATGAATGTATCATAATCCTAAATCTTCAATGCAGATTTTAATTCTTTATTACTATGGTAAATATTCAGTGGACAAGCTGAAAAAATGTATTGCTGGAAAAGCGCAGCAGGTCAGGCAGCATCCAAGGAACAGGAGAATCGATGTTTCGGGCATAAGCCCTTCTTCAGGAATCCTGAAACGTCGATTCTCCTGCTCCTTGGATGCTGCCTGACCTGTTGCGCTTTTCCAGCAACACATTTTTCAGCTCTGATCTCCAGCATCTGCAGTCCCCACTTTTTCCTATTCAGTGGACAAGGCCAACATATGGGAAATGTAGTGATGCAGCAAAGACCATTTGCTGTCATGCTACATTCCTTCTTACTGAGTGTATAGAGCAGTGTCTTTGGAGCACCGTAGAAATCTGAGGGGGAGGTATTCAAGATAGATGGTTACTCTATCCGTTTCCCTCCCAGTAAATTCCTCAAGCCTTTGGACCTTTTGGATGGTCCTTTTGTATGATGCTGTCGGTCAGAAGTACATTCTCTATTATTTATATAATGATGTGGAGGTGCTGGTGTTGGACTGGGGTGGATAAAGTTCAAAATCATACAACACTAGGTTACAGTCCAACAGGTTTATTTGGAAGCACTAGCTTTCGGAGCACTGCTACCTGGTGAAGGAACAGCACTCCGAAATTTATATAATGAACTGTCCTGAACTGCATGCAAAATTCAATCTGTTTCGTGGCCTCTTTGCATTTATATGAATTGCCTCTATATTTACAACTCTGAACCCTTCGTCTGGGGGCAATCAGGAAATTGTACAACAATTGTTGTAGATGGGTCTAAAAGAGTTAGTCATAGGGTCACAGAGTCATAGAGATGTACAGTATGGAAACAGACCCTTCAGTCCAACCCGTCCATGCCGACCAGACATCCCAACCCAATCTAGTCCCACCTGCAGCACCTGCCCATATCCATCCAAACCCTTCCTATTCAGATACCCATCCAAATGCCTCTTAAATGTTGCAATTGTACCACCCTCCACCACTTCCTCTGGCAGCTCATTCCATACACGTACCACCCTCTGTGTGAAAACATTGCCCCTTAGGTCTCTTTTATATCTTTCCCCTCTCGCCCTAAACCTATGCCCTCTAGTTCTGGACTCCCCCAGCCCTAGGACTGCTATAAGCACCACTCCCTATAATTGTGATGATATATGAACTTGTGAGCAGAACAGCTTAGGATCTCAAAGGAGTGAGACTCAACACTGTGTCCTCCTCAAAGTCTCTGCAGCAATGTCTATTGTATTGATGTAACCTGGAACATGGAAATAAACTATATCCCTGTTAACCACAAGAGACTCACCTATTTCGATGAAAAAGTGGTTTTCCTCCTCCTCTCTGGACTGAGGAAACTACAGGATCTCCTACACTTAAGAAGGATTGTGGCTACCTTTATTATGCGTTTCAGCTCATGCAACTGGTGAACTGTAGATTAAAATGTGCTTGAAACTCTACTGGTCAAGTTAAAGTTTCTGATGAAAGAGGTTTCCAAAGGTGTAATCTTCAAAGAGCTAAAAGAGAATGTAATAGAACTTAATTATTCATTTTGCTTCCCTTCCATTAAAAAGTATTTCTCCGCATACGCATGAGTGGTGACCTGGTGCCGTTTTATTAACGCAGATGAAAATGTTTTTATCACTTTTGAATAAGGGTGTCCACTCCTTAACCTTTTATTGGAACTTTTATGAGTTTATATTTATGTGTAAATCCGTTTCTTAGGTTATGCATTTTTCATATGAGAAATATTTTAAAACGTCCCCACTCGTATCAGTCAACATTTCTGGAAAGTGTGAAAATAGATAAGGCCCCTGGGCCAGATGGGATTTATCCTGGGATTCTCTGGAAAGCCAGGGAGGAGGTTGCCGAGCCTTTGGCTTTGATCTTTATGTCGACCTTGTCTACAGGAATAGTGCCAGAAGACTGGGAGGATACCAAATGTTGTCCCCTTGTTCAAGAATGGGGGTTGAGACAACCCTGGAAATTATAGACCAGTGAGCCTCACTTCAGTTGGGGTAAAGTGTTGGAAAAGGTTGTAACAGATAGGATTTATAATCATCTAGAAAGGAATAAGTTGATTAGGGATAGTCAACATGATTTTGTGAAGGGTAGGTCGTGCCTCACAAATCTTATTGAGTTCTTTGAGAAGGTGACCAAACAAGTGGATGAGGGTAAAGCGGTTGATGTGGTATATATAGATTTCATTAAGGCATTTGATAAGTTTCCCCACAGTAGGCTATCGCAGAAAGTACAGAGGCATGGGTTTGAGGGTGATTTAATGTTTTGGATCAGAAATTGGCTAGCTGAAAGAAGACAGAAGGTGGTGGTTGATAGGAAACGTTCATCCTGGAGTTCAGTAACTAATGGTATGCCACAAGGATCTGTTTTGGGGCCACTGCTGTTTGTCATTTTTATAAATGACCTTGATGAAGATGTAGAAGGATGGATTAGTAAATTTGTGGATGACACTAAGGTCTGTGGAGTTGTGGACAGTGCAGAAAGATATTGCTGGTTACAGAGGGACATAGATAAGCTGCAGAGTTGGGCTGAGAGGTGGCAAATGGAGTTTAATGTGGAAGAGTGTGAGGTGATTCACTTTGGAAGAAGCAACAGGAATATAGAGTACTGGGCTAATGGTAAGATGCTTGGTAGTGTAGATGAGCAGAGAGATCTCCGATGTCCATGTGCATAGATCCCTGAAAGTTGCCACCTAGGTTGATAGGATTGTTAAGAAGGTGGACAGTGTGTTAGTTTTTATCGGTAGAGGGATTCTGTTTTGAAGCCATGAGGTCGTGTTGCAGCTGTACAAAACTCTGGTGCAACTGTACTTAAGAGTTTTACGTACAGTTCTGGTTGTCCCATTGTAAGAAGGATGTGGAAGCATTGGAAAGAGTTCAGAGGAGATTTACCAGGATAAATGCCTGGTAAGGAGGGAAGATCTTATGAGGAATGCTTGAGGGACTTGTGGCTGTTTTCATTAGAGAGAAGAAGGTTGAGAGGTGACTTAATACAGACATACAAGATGATAAGAGGATTAGATAGGGTGGACAATGAGAACCGCTTTCCTTGGATGGTGATGGCTAGCACAAGGGAACATAGCTTTAAACTGAGGGGTAATAGATATAGGACAGATGTCAGAGGTAGGTTCTTTACGTGGAGAGAAGTAAGGGCGCGGAACATCCTTCCTGCAGCAGTGGTAGACTCGCCAACTTTAAGAGCATTTAAATAGTCATTGGATAAATATGTGGATGATAATGGAATAGTATAGGTTAGATGGGCTTCAGATCAGTTTCACAGGTTGGCCCAACATCGAGGGCTGAAGGGCCTGCACTGCACTGGAATGTTCTATGTTCTAACATAAGGAGATCAGCACAACTTGAAGAGTCATCCTGAATCAGTGTACTCGGTGGATTCCTGCAATGGAGTTGTGGCCAATTTGTAGGCAATGCTTGATCCAATGAATTAAAACTTAAACTAATGATAACAATTGCAGAAAATAGTACAAAAGTGGGCTTCAGCAAAACTCAATTCCATTTCAAATTCCCTAATCTTGTATACTAGTTCAACCAATTCTGTACACATTGAACATGTTAGTGCAAGCGAAAAGAAGCAGAAAATTTAAAATACATTGCTTTTTATGTAAATTAATTAAATCCATTTCTCTGCATGGAGCAGCATTCTCTACCCGCCTACCAATTGCTAACACTTCTTCGCTATCCTGTCTCCTCCTCCATCTGTCTTATAGTTTACTGTCTCCTCAACATTAGTATCATCTTGTCTTGTGACTACATTCACACTTCTTTGCATAAACAGAGGGGTTGAGGCACAGATTTGTGAGCACAGCCCAATGCAACAACTTAAAAATATGTGGTTATCTCCCTATTTTCTCCTTTCATTCAACATGTATCCTATCAATGTTGATGCATTTCATTTAATGTCATATGTCTTCATAATATTTGTCTCAAAAATGGTGGTTATTGAATCAATTGGAGCTTTCAACATTGTGCTCAATAGATTTTTGTTATGTAGTTGTACTAAAGCATGTAGAATGTTAAGATGCAGATGAAATGTGATCTAAGACTCTTGCTAATCTGTAAAAAAGATGTGAAACTTGAAAGGGTTCACGAAAGATTTACAAAGATGATGACTGTACTGAAGGGTTTGAGCAATAGGGAGAGGCTGAATACACTGGGGCTGTTTTCCCTGGAGCATCAGAGGCTGAGGGATGACCTTATACAGGTTTGTAATATCATGAGGAGTGTGGATAAGGTGAATAGCGCAGGTCTTTTTCCGAGGATGGGTGAGTCCAAAACTAGAGGGCATAGGTTTAAGGTGAGAAGGGAAAGATTTTAAAAAGGACCTGAGGGGTAACTTTTTCATGCAGAGGAAGGTGCATGTATGGTATGAGCTGACAGAGGAAGCAGTGGAGGCTGGTACAATTGCAGCATTTAAAAGGCATCTGGATGGGCACATGAGTAGGAAGAAAGGGTTTAAAGGGATATGGGCCAAATTTTGGCAAAGGGGACTAGATCAGATTGGGATCTCTGGTCGGCATGGATGGATTGGACCAAAGGGTCCATTTCCATCCTGTATGACTCTGTGACTCAGGATACTCAAATATTTTAAACCAATGAAGGAGTTTAGACACACATTCACTTGTTGTAACAAAGGACATTGAATAGTGCAACTGATTTGAAAAAGCTAAATGGCCTACTCGCATTTTAATATTCCTCGGAAATCATTAATGTGTTCCTTTTAGCTTACCATGCCTAAAGCATATGTTTTATTACTTTCCCAGAATAAAGACAAGATTGAGAAACTGAAATCTCAAGCAGAGAACTTTTGCCAGCGATTGGGGAAATACCGTATGCCGTTTGCCTGGGCTTACATAAACATCATGAACGTGGTCTCGACAGCATCAGACAGGGATTCAGTGGAGGTTGAAAACATCAATGGTAACATAATAAAACTAAATTCTCACTGCAGCAGAATTTCAACTTTTGTTGTTCTCTTAAGAGTGTTACAAACTTTTTGTTGACTGAAGTAACTTTTTTTGTGATTCCCTGATAAGGTAAAGGAAACAGTGGAGACAAGAAAGTTTTCACACAACAAAGAAGACTTTCTGAGAGGTCAGCTTTTCTGGAGGATCAGTATAATCTGTCCAGTTTCAAAGCAGCCACAATTACCATCAATAATTTCTTCAAACAGGTATTTTTCAGCATTGTCTAGTTATAATGACGTTTCTGTACTACAAAAAAAGTAATGAATATAGAGAGTTACTTAGAGCAGGTGTGTTTATGGTTTTGGTATTTTTGATTAACACAGATATCTGTCATGGCACCTCAGACCACATGTAAAAGTAAAACCCAAGATGCTATTAATTTGCAAATGTCTACATACATCTAATTTAAAACAGAGGTGAGGTACTGGTGCATTATAGCCTCCAGCCCACAGAATACAGCCAAGACTAACCAGCAAGAATAGAAATAAGCCAAGTCACTTGGGCTATGAGACTTTGATGTCCAGGATTAAGGAACTGCATATTACCCACAAAGCATCTCTCTTTGTCTTGATAGCTTGCCAAACACTTGATATCATGCCTGGGAAGCAAATACCAAATCTTTCAAGTAGTTGCTGGACTTATTCCAAGGTTCCAAAAGATATTTCAACATGCTTTCAAAGTGATGGAACATCACAAAAGGTTTTGGTTTAAGTATTATAAGCAAATTAACTTTATGTAATTTACAAGCAGATAAGTAACAGACATGTAATATAGTTACCTACTTTGTGGGAGATGCCTTTCCACCAAGTTATTCTAAATGATGCTAACATGTAAATAACTGAGTGATTCTTTTCTCAAAAAGACTTGCCTGTGTTCCCTAGATTCAGACTTTAGGGAGGAACTCAGTCTCAGAGTCTTAGAAGCCTACAGCATAGATATAAATAGAATTAATTACATGTTGTTTGAACTATTTATCTGAAACTACTATAACAACCATCATTTTTGACTTGTGAAAGAGATATTAAAACGATTCTGGTTTAGGTTACTGTTAAACTTTCTCACGGTAATTTTCCTGGGCCTGTTACACCATTTTACTGTTTTTTTTCTGTTGATTGACTGAGGGCACTTGGAGATCCTGAGAAACCCCAGCAGATATTCTGTTCACTTACGTATGCTGATTCAAAGAGACATTAATCAAATCAAAACTAAATAAAAATATTTCATTTAACACCTCTTGCCTTTCCTGAAAGCACCGATAGTTGTACATTCACAGGAAATCTTTGGTAATTCATGCAACTGACTGGACACAACTTCATTTCCAGTTGTGGTTTGTCATTCGAGTTCCTTGAACTCATCTGCCTCATAATGTTTTGCAATTTGATTAAGTAAGTTCAATAAATAACATATAGCAGTAAAATTTATTAATAATTATTAGTCATCACAAAATAGGCAGAGCTTAGAACTGGTGACATTTCTTTTGTAAGGGACTGACTTTCAAATTTAAAATCAGTCCCTTTGATAATCTTTGGGTGGAAATAAAAGTCCATTATTTCTCTGATTCAAACTCCAAATGAATGAGAAGTGAAGACAAAACAAATACAGGAACTGTGGGCTTGTGAGTGTTTAAGACAAAGTTCATATTTTTATTAAGTAAAATCTTTGGAATTAAATACGCATAATATTTTTAATGACCCTGTTTAACAAGTTTCTGATGGGCTTGGGTTGAGTTTTCTTTTGTGTTGTTTTCAGGAAGGCGACAGGCTAAGTGACGAAGATTTACTCAAGTTTTTAGCGGAACTGAAAAGGTCTTCTGCATCACTAAGGAGACTGCGGCCAATATCAGGTATCAGTTCTACTGATTTAAACAGCACCCAACCAGGAAGCCAACCAACATTTAAATTTAGAAATCAGAGACAAATCGAGCTGACCAGTTGAATTGACACCATGAAGCCTATTCAGATTATCTCCTGTAAATTCAAATTTGATCGAATGCTATTTTTTTAAAATGGGCTAAACATATTGAAAAGAAACAAAGGGCTTTGTTTTACAATGCCCAGCACAGTAATTGTATTTCATGGAGTTCCACGGAATGAAATTCCAGGCCCACCAAGGCACTGGAAGCTGGCCATACTGTGTTGATGAAGTTAGAAGGCTGCCTCCATTTATGAGACATCAGTATCTACTGGGACAGTTCATAACATGATTATAGCATGGCCCTCTGTGGCTCATCCCTCACCCACAGCCATGTCTTTCCTATCCAGCTCACCCTCCACTCCTCTTGTATCTTCCATTCTACCTCCAGTATTGACGAGATACTGAACCAATGGGCCATTTAATTACATTGGAAATCTTTGAAATGTTCCAAAAATGAAAAGGAAAGCGAGCTTTCAGCATATACTTTAGGGAAACAAAGTTACCCTCGTCATCATAAAGCAATATACACAGCCAGTGAAAGTCGCATTGTCATAACTTTTAATACTCTTCACAATTCTTGATATCATACAAATAGCAGGTAGCTAGGATAGTGAAGAAGGCATTTGGTATGCTTTCTTTTATTGGTCAGAATATTGAGTACAGGAGTTGGGAGATCATGTTGCGGCTGTATAGGACATTGGTTAGGCCACTGTTGGAATAGTGCGTGCAATTCTGGTCTCCTTCCTGTCGGAAAGATGTTGTGAAACTTGAAAGGGTTCAGAAAAAATTTACA
>NC_057711.1:130605391-130607058 GCF_004010195.1 Chiloscyllium plagiosum
AGGAAGGGTTTGGAGGGATATGGGCCGGGTGCTGGCAGGTGGGACTAGATTGGGTTGGGATATCTGGTCGGCATGGACGGGTTGGACCGAAGGGTCTGTTTCCATGCTGTACATCTTTAAGATTCTAAACAGACGGACTTTGCAAAACTAAACCAAAACGTTATTAAAATCTGAAAAAGCTGTCAAAAGAAAGCTAGCTGTGTAAACAAGCCTCACCAAGCTGAATCAGTTAGTTATTCTTAGAGTATATTCTGGATCAGCGGTGCTGGAAGAGCACAGCAATTCAGGCAGCATCCAACGAGCAGCGTAATCGACGTTTCGGGTACTCTATGCTACTCTCTCCCCACCCTCACCCTCCCCTAGCTTATCTCTCCACGCTTCAGGCTCTCTGCCTTTATTCCTGATGAAGGGCTTTTGCCCGAAACGTCAATTTCGAAGCTCGTTGGAGATTGCCTGAATTGCTGTGCTCTTCCAGCACCTCTGATCCAGAATCTGGTTTCCAGCATCTGCAGTTATTGTTTTTACCTCTATTCTTAGAGTATAGCCAAGTATTCAAAGTGAAACCGTCTGACCACCTGTTCAGCCTAATTATGTCAATATGATTACCACATGACTTCATTATAAATGTTTGGGTGAAGATTTGAAGAGGAAGTTCTGTTCTAATGTTTTGAAATTTGCAGAAAGGCCACAGAGGATTTGGAGGAACACTGTGCTATGATCAGAGATTATATTGTTTATAATTTTGTTTTGGGCAATTTTAGTGAAAAGGGTAAAAGCCAAACTGGTAACATTCAAGCAGGAGTTTTCATCAAAGATTATGTTAGAGCTGGATCTGATGATTGATTTATAATGGGAGATCTAAATGTACAATAGACTGAAGATCATAAAGTGAGGAGTTTTGATACCACTGGCACCATGTCTTTAGAAACACAAAACAATATTGAGGTCAGCCGAGGGAAACAGAGTATTTGCATGGAATTAAGTCTATTGTTCATATTTGCTTAAGGAAATATAGAACATAGAACATAGAAGAATACAGCGCAGTACAGGCCCTTTGGCCCTCGATGTTGCGCCGATCCAAGCCCACCTAACCTACACTAGCCCACTATCCTCCATATGCCTATCCAATGCACGTTTAAATGCCCATAATGAAGGAGAGTCCACCACTGCTACTGGCAGGGCATTCCACGAACTCACGACTCGCTGAGTAAAGAAACTACCCCTAACATCTGTCCTATACCAACCCCCCCTTAATTTAAAGCTATGCCCCCTCGTAATAGCTGACTCCATACGTGGAAAAACATTCTCACTGTCTACCCTATCTAAACCCCTAATCATCTTATACACCTCTATCAAGTCACCCCTAAACCTTCTTTTCTCCAATAAAAACAACCCAAAGTGCCTCAGCCTTTCCTCATACGATCTTCCTACCATACCAGGCAACATCCTGGTAAACCTCCTCCGCACCCGTTCCAGTGCCTCCACATCCTTCCTATAGTATGGCAACCAAAACTGCACACAATACTCCAGATGAGGCTGCACCAGAGTCTTATAAAACTGCAACATGACCTCAGGGTTCCGGAACTCAATTCCTCTACCAATAAAAGCCAGTACGCCATATGCCGCCTTAACAACCCTATCAACCTGGGTGGCAACTTTCAGGGATC
>NC_057711.1:130607414-130616462 GCF_004010195.1 Chiloscyllium plagiosum
TGCCCTTCACAAAACCTTGCTGACTATCCTTGATCACATTATTCCTATCCAGATGTTCATAAATCCTATCCCTTACAATTCTCTCTAAGACTTTGCCCACAACAGAAGTGAGACTCACCGGCCTATAGTTACTAGGGTTATCTCTACTCCCCTTTTTGAACAAGGGAACCACATTTGCTATCCTCCAGTCTACTGGCACTATTCCTGTAGACAACGAGGACATAAAAATTAAGGCCAATGGCTCTGCAATCTCCTCCCTTGCTTCCCAGGGGATCCTAGGATAAATGCCATCAGGCCCAGGGGACGTTCACCCTTTTCACCCTTTCCAGAATTTCCAACACCTCTTCTCTACATACCTCAAAGCCATCCATTCTACTTAATTGTGACTCAGTACTCACATTGACAACAATGTCCTGTTCCTGATTGAATACTGACGAAAAGTATTGATTCAGTGTCTCCCCAAAAATCCTTTGTCTCTGTCTCCCTTTCTCTTTGAAGCCTCTTTCTGACGAAGAGCCTATTTCCTCTGAAGAGAATCTACTCAATTCTTCACACTCCCCTGCTCGGTACCCTCCTTCACTATCACCACCTGCTGCTGGGCACCACATTACACCCTTTCCCATTTGGACCACAGCACAGAGTGACCATTTACTAAGCTGTCATGTGATTAGCAGGTTTGATTATGAAATGATGTTTAGAATATTCCGATCCACATTAAAGGCAGCATCTCTTCTTGCATCACTGACCTGGGCATGTTGTAAGGGTTGGGGTGATACCCAGCATATATTGGAATACCGAATGGAGAGTGTGGTGCTGGAAAAGCACAGCAGGTCAAGCAGCATCCGAGGGCAGGAAAAATGATGTTTCAGGTGTAAGATCTTCATCAGGAATGCGGTCTTATTCTTATACCTAAAACATCAATTCTCTTGCTCCTCAGATGCTGCCTGACCTGCTGTGCTTTTCCAGCACCATACTTTTCGACTCTGATCTCCAGCATCTACAGTCCTTATTTTCTCTTATGTATTCGAGTACACTCTTGGTCTCTTATTGTCCTCATTCTTTGCATATAGTTCCAGGCTGTGAGGCTACATTGAGGTCTAAGTCAAGTCTTGAGCGTTCATTTTATCAGCAGCACTCATTGCTTTTGTTGCTAATTCTCAGCCCGTCATTCATGCATTGTTTTCCAAGGCTGGGGTAAGTGAGTTCAAAACACACAGGTCTCTCCAGGATTCAATATCAATATCTGACACCCCTTCACTCAAATCATCATGTACTGACACTTCAGGTCCCGTGATACTGCTGAGAAAACCCCTTGCTTCCATATCACCCTCCAGATCTTTATCCTGTAAATGACTCCACTCTGTCGGCCGACTCCTGAGGGTGCCCTGAAGACGGAAGTCAGCCACCTGTCACCAGCTGCTTGGTGACTCTGCTGAGTTCAGGAACTCTGAGATCCTATATCTAATCCAATCTCAAAAGAATGTCCTTGCACCAATTAGAATTTGCAATAGTTGAGTATCTTTGTTCTCAGCATTTCTCTACCGTTTTGAATTGCCATCTTGAATGCAGCTATTGCATCATTGACTTGGCTACCTCCATCAGGTGGGGAGGTGATCCATGGGGAGGATTAGTCTCAACTGAGAGAGAGAAAGAGTGTGTAGAGTATAGCATGTTGATGAGTTGGGCTCAGTGTTGGTGGTGATGGAATTATCAGCATGAACTAGCTCAGCTCAATCTACAGTTGGTTCTGCTATAACACGTGTTTCTACAACACGAATTGGCTTTAAAGCAACTGAAGAGTTTAAACTGTTATCTATGGAATGCGATCTTTCCTTACCTGTATTGACTATAATGCGATTCTGACCCCATTTGATTAAAAGACACAGCTCTTGCGCAATTTCCTTATAACACAAGATCGAATGAGAGTAGAGCTATCGTGTTAAATCAGAACTGATTATTTTTATTTACTCTCAGAAGGCAATGTGCACAAACAATCATACAGTGTACAATTAAATCATTTGTACTGCCCATTACCCTCTGAGGCGTGGTTTGCTAAGAGCCATAGAAATTTCAAAGTTCCTTTTGCTCTGGAAGTTACCTCCCAATTCACCTTGACTCCAACATGGGACACCAAAACAGATACACCAATCACATGCTAACACACTGGCTATAGGTGACACCTTTGGACTGTGGCTGGGATTGGCCTGTGTGCATTTGGTGAAGATATCGATAATGTGTGAAGATGCTCAGTTCCTTTACAACGGGGACCAAGGACCATAAAATACATTGCAATGATCTCTCAAGGTCCGTTGGCAACCAGACATTCCATTCTAGGCCAGAGTACACCTCTCCCAATTTGACACTGCTCATAAAGATCAGCAGCCATCCTGGGCCAGTGGTGGCGCTCTCTGGTCAGGGCAGGTGCCTTTTCCTTCATTATGTGGCCCGCTTGACCATGACACTGTACCTACACCTGAGATTGTTGGGAAGGGTAAGTTGCTTCATCTCTCTCTCTCTCTCTCTTTCTCTCTTTCGTGGTAACCTCAGCTGATGCAGGAACTGAACCCACCATCCAGCCAACTGAGCTAACCAACTCCAGGAAAATGTAAAGCAGCTGTATCCAAGTAGAGTTAGTCAATCACAAGGAATACCTAAATTTCTCCAGCTATTCCAGGAAGACATGCTTTCCAACAGCTTCCGAAATAGGGCTGGCCTTATGTGTGACCAGTGTTAGCAATGAGCTAAGCAGCTGCTCAAGAATGAAACATACACCAATTAATTACATTGCTGTTTGTAGAAAACAAAACTGTGAATGCTGGAAATCAGAAACAAAATCAGAAATTGCTGAAGAAACTCAGCAGCTCTGGCAGAATCTGCGGAGAGAGAAACAGAGTTAACGTTTCAAGTCCAGTGACACTTCTTCAGAACAAGGTCTTCAGACAAAATGCCAACTCTGTTTCTTTCTCCACAGATGCTGCCAGACCAGCAGAGCATCTCCAGAATTTTCTGTTTGCAGAGTCTTGCTTGTGACAAATTGGCAGTAGCATTTTTCCATAACAGTCATTGAAGTGAAGCATGTTCAGGCATCTAGAGAAGACGTAACAAAGTCCTTTCTGATTCACGTTTGCTGTCTTGTTACAGGTTTAATCAAGCTTGAAATTTCACCAGCTGCAGAGAACCCCCCCTGCTGTTTTACACCTGAACTTTTGCCTGTGAAACCACTTATTGAAAACCGCAGCCGACCAATTAAAGAAATCCTTGAGTTCCCGTCTCATGAAGTCTTCGTTCCACATACGTCATACAGGTGAGTGGGTCACTGTGTAAAATTCAAATCTCCTCAGCCTTTACATAAAACTTTTGAAGTTGTTTTGAATACGTCCTTATCATTCTTTCTGTCCTTCCTTTTATCTAACCAATTGTTGTTAATAATCTTTATAGATTGAGCTTTGCTGATCTCACAGATCACAACACAAGAATCTTAGAGTGGTTTAATATAAAGATTTGTAATGCTCCAACTTCAGAGGAGTAATTGTTTTCAGTTTCCTAATTCCCATTGCGATTCAGTAAATGCAGACGGAGATTTCAACCTGAAGAAGGGGCATTTGTGATCTTTTTGGTGTCCCAGTACTTCACACCATTATCATTATATCTCATCGTATGTCTTATTTCAGACTGAGAGATTGTCTTATGAAACAGATCAGATCATGAGGGGACTTGACAGGGAAGATTCTTTAAGGATGTGCTCCTTTGTAAGAGAGGCTAGACTTAGGGAACACGGTTTACGTAGAAGAGATGTATGGTGGCTCACTGGTTAGCACTGCTGCCTCACACTGCCAGGGACCCAGGTTCAATCCAGCCTTGGGTGACTGTCTGGGTGGAAATTGCACGCTCTCCCTGTATCTTCGTGGGGTCCCCAGTCAGTCCAAAAATGTGTAGGTTAGGTGGATTGGCCATGGGAAAAGCAGGGTTACAGGGATGGGGTGTGTCTGGGTGGGATGCTATTCGGAGGGTCAGTGTAGACTCAGTGGACAGAATGGCCTGCTTCCACACTATAGGGATTCTATGACTGAAGCCTTGCATTCCAAGCAGAGATCAGGATAAGTTTTTTCTCTGAGAGTTGTTAGTTTTCAGAATTAAGAGCGAAGGCTGGGTCATTGAGTTTAACCAAGGCTTAATTACAGATTATTTTATTGATAGACAAGGGAGTCAGTAGTTAGAGAGGGAGAGTAGACAAAAAAGCCAGGACCTCATTGACAGGCAGAGAAGGCTTGAAAGCTCAACTGGCCCATTCCTGCTCATAAGACCCACGATCTAATGTGGCTGCACGAGGCAATTTCAACAGTACAGCAGGATTATAAGGGATTCAACTATCTGGATGTCAGCTCCTTCAAAACAGGGGATCCACTCTGCTCTGTTAAGTTACAAAACTTGCATATTGTTTTAAAAAAAGTCAGATGACACTATTACAACTCTTTTAAAGTTATATCATTCTGTAAAACTTTATTCTTGAACTGGAGCTTTCATAATATTTCATATAAAGTGTCTAAAATTGTATTATCTATGAGAAGTTATTGATCTCTGAATACAATCACCTCAGAAACATGCATTTTTATTTAAAAATAGCCCAAGAGGTTTCTATCTTTGGAAATATACATATAAATTCATTAGCTGATCATTGTAATGCTAAAAAACACTGACACTCTTGCCAATATTGTGATTAAGCATGTACTGAATTTAAGTGAATATTTAAAATACAAATGTAGCGTCAAACAAACTCTTTGCTCTCTCAGTCAATATCTTTGGAAATAAGGCTTTACTGTGCACCAGATTCCTATTTCTTAATTCTGACACTGTCAAGATGAAGCAACACCATACTTAACACTGGCTGTTACTGACGTGCTAACTTTGAAAAAAAAATCCATTAACTTCTTCATTGAAAGATAAACAGAAGAACAACTCCAAAAATATGAATTATTTGTCAACTGAAACCAGCAGAAGTCATTCTAGTTTTAGAGGAGGTTTGTGATTTGAGAACTGTCACTTCCAGACAATAGGAAAGAGCTATCTTTTGGAGAGTGATTAAAGCATGATACCTCCATTTTTAATCAGCTGCAAGTTGACTCCTATTTATAAAATGGAAACAAGACCCTGACAGTAGCTACTCAATAGGACAAAATATAAATCAAGAAAAAATAGGTAGCATCTGTGAATAGACTGTAGAGGTAATATTTTTATGTCCAGTGCCATTCAAATTAATTCGTGTTTCCCTCTGCACAGGTGCTGCTAGACTGCTGACAGCACTTTCTGTTTTGGTTTCTGATCTTTAACATCCACAGTTCTTTGTTTTACTTTAGCCTAATAAAAAGCGTCCCTTAGAAACTCACCTGGTGTGATCAAGGCTGGCAAAACCAGACAGTGATTGACTCTGCTGCCTCACAGTGCTAGGGATTCAGGGTCAAGTCCAGTCTGAGTGGACTTTGCACATTCTCCCTGTGTCTGCGTGGGTTTCCTCTCACAGTCCAGGGTCGGTGCATTCTTGATGGGCCAAATGGCCTCTTTCCGCACTGCAGATATTCTTTGATTCTAAAGACCATTTAATCTTGAAATCAGTTGAAGTGCCCCATCACTACCCTGTGGTGAGACAGTGTGTCTTAGGGCTAGAATGTAGGAACTATTGACCCATATGTTTCGGTTGTATAATGAGTTATCACTTTGCCAAAAGACCAGTTTAGAGAGTGCCACATTTTTAAATTGCCGACATTAAGACTTCTGTCCAGTAAATACCTTCAACATTAGATTACAGTAATAACTTCAAGGTTGATTTGAAGCTGCTGAGATTGGAAATGTAATTGAAGTAATGGCTGTAAGATGGGATTGGAAGGTACTAACCATTGACCTGCCCATCAGCACTTGGAGAGGCTGCAGCACCTGTCAGTTTTTGATTCCATTGCCTTCGTAGGAAAGAAAATATTGGAGAATGTGCCATGTGATGGCTTTCATTAACAATAAAGTTTAAGAAATCCAGGAAAAATAAGTTTGTAAAATGATTTTTGTGGGGGCCAATAGAAGTTGCAGGTCGCACAAAAAGAATTCTGTTCTGTTCTGGTCTGTACTGCCCACACAATCATAACACTCCTCCTTGACTCTTTCCATGGTTTAACAAATTACATTGATAGCTATGTTGTGTCAAACAGAAATATCATCAGCCGTCCCTCACAGTTGAAGATGGCTTTTTTTTTCCACTCTCAGGAAGAGTCTGTAGGTGGCTGTACAGACCGACGTGGTTACTGCAGGCTCTGTTACACTGGGGGAGAAGGTGCTCTTGGGAAGGGGTGGGTGTGGGATTGGTGTGGCAGTGCGTTCCTTGCACTGTCTTCTCCCGGCTTCCGTTTATTTCCCGACGGCAAGTCTTGAGGTACTCGACGCCTTCCTGGATGCTCCTCCTCCACTTTGGATGGTCTGGGGCCAGTGATTCCCAGGTGTCTGTGGGAATGCTGCACTTCCCCAGTGAGGCCTTGAGGGTATCCCTGAGGTGCTTCCTCTGTCCACCTGGGGCTCGCCAGCTGTTTCAGAGCTGGGAGGAGAGCACCTGCTTGGGAAGTCTCGTGTCAGTCATAGGGTTGCGGCTGATCAAGGGGAGGGTCAGTGCCTCAATGCTGGGGATGTTGGCCTGGTTGAGGGATGCTGGTGTTGGTATGTCTTTCAATGAGTTTTAAAATGATTCTTTTGCCTGTGGAATGGGGCACTATGTACACTATCCACCCCAAAGCAAAAGAATTGAACAGTGTCTTTGTTTATTTAAAAGATTGTCCCCCTGGATTTGGGGCTGTAAGAGGTGATGTTTAGCTTTGTATGAAACAGCATCCTGTGTATTACAATCATCAAGATGCTTCACTCATAATAAGTAAGGACATTGCACTAAAACCAATGATGTGAAACCCCGTCATGTCAGTTCTAATGATGAAATATCATGTGAAATGCTAACTGTGATGAAATGAACATCTGGGAATGTTTGTACCTCTCTAGTTCACAAAAGTACAGTAAGCTTTCTTAGTTCATAATCCTCATTGGCCTGACCATTAGTTGTGTGGATTTAAAAGAGTAGTAATTGCCTTTCCAAGTCTTCCAGAAAATTCCCTTCTTCCGATCTGTTCTCCTGTTGATTTTAGATCGAAGGTATTTCCCATTCAAATTTGATTCTCCACATGCGGAAAACCACCAGCCACCTTTAAGAGAAAATGTGACACTATAATTTCAGTTTGCAGCACAACAGCTATAAACATACCGATCCATCCAAATATTTTGGAACAAGGGAATGTTTTTGAATGGTAGGAGGCTGGGAGTGATTGTCATCCTCGCACATGTCAAACATAAAGATTGGCCAACTAAGATTACTCAAAATGATCATGAAATCCACTTTCTCAATTGGCTAGATTGTTAAGAAACATTAATCTTTTATCCCTTCCTCATCCACATTGCTTTAAGTGGTTTCAGAAATGATGTTTATAATAATGATTATTTTATGAGTATGTTTCCTGCTGTCTCATTATCTGAAAGGTGAGAACCATTCTGAATCTGGGAGTTGTGGGACTGTCCAGGACAGTTTTATTTTTAACTTGATTGTACCTTGTAATAAAATAAATCACTTAAAGCAAGCTTGAAGATTGTAAGTAAGAACAGCTCTGTGAGGAGGAAGAGTATTGAGAATTCACTATCCCTTTATATGCAAAAAGTCAAATTCTAGTTATTAACCTGATACCATCAATGTGGTACTTAACACAGTCAGAAGATCATGAGAAAAGTATTGACTAGAATTTGATACTTATTAATCACATCTCAATTCTCAATTATTGCGCCACCTAAGTTATTAGATAATTTTCTAACCTACCTATTTATAGATGTTATCACACACTTCTGTAACGAGGAGGACTTGAACCCGGGCCTCCCAGTCCTGGGGTTGGGACATTAACATGGCACCACAAGAAGACAGTTGTCTAATTTTCTTTAAAAATTAACCGAACTTTCTGATCAAACTGTTCAGAGATGCTATTGCATACCCCTGGAGCAGGTAGGACTTGAACCCTGGCTTCCTGGTCCAGTGTAGGGGCACCACTACTGTGCCACAAGAACCCAGGCATCTATAAGACCATGAGACATAGGAGCAGAAATTAGGCCCTTCAGCCTATTGAGTCTGCTCCATCATTCAATCATGGCTGATAGGTTTCTCAACTCTATTCTCCCACTTTCTCTCTGTAACCCTTGATCCCCTTGATACTCAAAGAACCTATCTTTATTTATCTTAAATATACTCAGTGATCTGGCCTCCACATCCTTCTGTGGCAGTGAATTCCATAGATTCACCACTCTTTGGCTGAAGAAGTTTCTCCTTATCTAATTTCTAAAAAGGCTTCCCTTTATTCTAAGGCTGTGCCCTCAGGTCCTAGTCGCACCTACCAATGGAAACATCTTCCCAACATCCACTCTGTCCAGGCCATTCAGTATTCTATTTGTTTCAAATATACCCCCCCCCACCCCCACATCCTTCTAAACTCCATCAAGTATAAATCCAGAGTATTCAAGTGTTCCTCATATGTTAACATTTCTCATATTCAACTTTTTAACCAATTAATTTAATCCGTAACAGCTTTCTGAGCCACTAGAGCCATAGAGATGTACAGCATGGAAACAGACCTTTCGGTCCAACCCGTCCATGCCGACCAGATATCCCAACCCATTCTAGTCCCACCTGCCAGCACCCGGCCCATATCCCTTCAAATTCTTCCTATTCTTATACCCATTCAAATGCCTCTTAAATGTTGCAATTGTACCAGCCTCCACCACATCGTCTGGCAGCTCATTCCAAACACGTACGACCCTCTGCGTGAAAAAGGTGCCCCTTAGGTCTCTTTTATATCTTTCCCCTCTCACCCTAAACCTATGCCCTCTAGTTCTGGATTCCCCAACCCCAGGGAAAAGACTTTGTCTATTTATCCTATCCATGCCCCTCATAATTTTGTAAACCTCTATAAGGTCACCCCTC
This sequence comes from Chiloscyllium plagiosum, assembly GCF_004010195.1. Lineage (NCBI taxonomy): Eukaryota > Metazoa > Chordata > Chondrichthyes > Orectolobiformes > Hemiscylliidae > Chiloscyllium > Chiloscyllium plagiosum. Next base: position 130,616,455 of record NC_057711.1, read on the forward strand.
AGCCTCCG
>NC_057711.1:130617294-130619349 GCF_004010195.1 Chiloscyllium plagiosum
TCTTTGTTACTTCTTCAAAAAACTCAATCAAGTTTGTGGGACATGATTTCCCACGCACAAAACCATGTTGACTATCCCAAATCAGTCCTTGCCTTTCCAAATACATGTACATCCTGTCCCTCAGGATTCCCTCCAACAACTTGCCCACCACTGAGGTCAGGCTCACCGGTCTATAGTTCCCTGGCTTGTCCTTACCACCCTTCTTAAAGAGTGGCACCATGTTTGCCAAACTCCAGTCTTCCGGCACCTCACCTGTGACTATCGATGATACAAATATCTCAGCAAGAGGCCCAGCAATCACTTCCCTGGCTTCCCACAGAGTTCTCGGGTACATCTGATCAGGTCCTGGGGATTTATCCACCTTTACCCGTTTCAAGACATCCAGCACTTCCTCCTCTGTAATCTGGACATTTTGCAAGATGTCACCATTTTTTCCCTACAGTCTATATCTTTCATATTCTTTTCCACAGAAAATACTGATGCAAAATATTCATTTAGTGTCTCCCCATTTTCTGTGGCTCCACACAAAGGCCGCCCTTCTGATCTTTGAGGGGCCCTATTCTCTCCCTAAAGCAGTAAGAATGCAGATGCTGAAGCCTGTTATTCCCTGAATGTACTGGAAGGGAACACCAAATGTGAAAATTGATTTTAAAGAACAACAGTAACTGCTTTAAATTTAGCTACTGCAGGCTTTCATGGGTATGAAATGGAAGCATTATGGGACTTTATTCAATTCTATTAATTAGCTCTAAATGCATTGTATGTAAAACAAAAACAGAAATCACTGGAGAAGCTCAGCAGGTCTGCCAGCATCTATGGGGAGAGAAACAGAGTTAATAAAACTGATCTATTATCTTTCTTAATTCTGACCCATACCGACTAGAAGATCCACAGGTCCAATTGTTAGAAGTTTTAGTTAATGTTTTGCACCTGGTGACTCTTCACCAGAATTGTTGTGTGTCAGTTCTAGTGCAAAGTTTCATCTCTGTTTAACATTGTTTAAATTACTCGTATCCCTCTTACAAGCGAAGATTGGAATGTTTTTTGTGGTAACAGTGTACCTGATAGATGCACAATTACAACATCCAGAGTGAATTATTTAAAATAGTATTGTTTTTCTCTCGCTGTTGCTGTATCAAATCCTGGAACTTAGACCCACAGTGCAGTTTGGTAATAACTGCATCTGAAGGACTAAAGTGGTTAAGAGGGCAGCTTACCATCACTTTCTCAAGGGAAGTTACCAAGGAGCAGAAGGTGTTGGTTTAAAGACATGCTCCCATCCTATGACAGAATTGAAAAAAAGACTTTTAAGAAATGAACCCTCTGATCAGCATGGGTCCGAATCAAGTCTGATAATGGATGCACTGCTTGTAATTAATAGCACCATACCTGAATGTTGCTCAGCACAATTTATATCAGCGTGAAGATCATTGTCTCGATCCTTGGTGGAAAAAGGAATTTCCTTGCAGTCACTCAAGGATGATGATAAGTCTCCGGTCAAAACCTGACCAATTATCAGGCTATAGTCACGGTCCTTGCCACTTATCTTAAACGTATACTCAATAAACTGTGTCACATTCTTCCAGTCCTCCAGCTCAATTCGCAAAACATATTGGCCCTGATCACCAATTCGATAGAAACTTTCTAAACCTAGCCAGAATTCACCTGAATAAAAAAACAGAGATTAGTTTGTTTAAAAGGTGCAGTTTTTGCCTTAATATTTCATTTTGAGTGCAGATTTATTTTTAAATGCAGATTGGTCAAATACAAAGAGAAAGTGAGGAGGGAGGAGAAAAGCATTTTGGAAACTTAGAAAATCAGTTCCATTGGAAAGATCTATGTGTGAAATATTGACCTCAGTGTGAGCTCTTTCTACATGGTTTTCATGCTTGGATCTTGGATTTTGGTTTTGAAAAATGTCATACTGGAAAAACACAGCAGGCCAGGCAGCATCCGAGGAGCAGGAGAATCGACATTTCGGGCATAAGCCGTTCTTCAGGAATGAGGCTGGTGTGCCAACCGGGCTGAGATAAAGGGTAGGGGGGAGGGAATTTG
>NC_057711.1:130619466-130627987 GCF_004010195.1 Chiloscyllium plagiosum
TTCTCTGAAACGTTCCGCAAGTAGGCGGCCTGTCTTCCCAATATAGAGGAGGCCACATCGGGTGCAGCGGATGCAGTAAATGATGTGTGTGGAGGTGCAGGTGAATTTGCGACAGATATGGAAGGATCCATTGGGGCCTTGGAGGGAGGTGAGGGGGGAGATATGGGCGCACGTTTTGCACTTCTTGCGGTTGCAAGGGAAGGTGTTGGGAGTGGAGGTTGGGTTGGTGGGGGGTGTGGACCTTACAAGGCAGTCGCGGAGGGAGTGGTCTCTCCAGAATGCTGGTAGGGATGGGGAGGGAAATATATCCCTGTGGTGGGGTCTGTTTGGAGGTGGCGGAAATGACGGAGGATGATACGATGTGTCCGGAGGTTGGTGGGGTGGTAGGTGAGGACCAGTGGGGTTCTGTCCTGGTGGCGATTGGAGGGGCGGGGCTCAAGGGCGGAGGTGCAGGAAGTGGAGGAGATACGGTGGAGAGCATCGTCAACCACGTCTGAGGGGAAATTGCGATCTGTGAAGAAGGAGGCCATCTGGGTTGTTCGGTATTGGAATTGGTCCTCCTGGGCAGATGCGGTGGAGGTGAAGGAATTGGGAATATGGGATGGCGTTTTTACAGGGGGCAGGGTGGGAGGAGGTGTAATCTAGGTAGCTGTGGGAGTCGGTCGGTTTGTAGTAAAATTTGGATTTTGGTGTTTTACTAAAACTGAGATAAAATAGCAAAAGACAATTTTCTGCCTTTTTGTTTAAGAGCTTGCTTTATTTGGTGCCCAGAGCTAACAATCTGTGCATGGTACTGCAATGATGTCCACTTATTTTATTAATCAATATTGAACAATATCACAAGCAATAAAGCTGATAAATTAGGACAAAACCAAAATACTACAGATGCTGGAAATCCAAAATAAGACAGAAAATTCTGGAAATATTCCAGGTCACTCAGCACCTTTAGAAGAAAATTGTTAAGCTGAAAACCATCCAGTTAATGTGAAATTCACTTCATGTGAACTCAATTAACAAAATCTCCAAAAGGAACTGTAATGTAGCAACGAAATCAAATGAAATTTTCTCTTTGTTGAGCATTGAATATGTTACAGACGGAGTAATGTTATATGGTTCATCTTATGTTGGATTCTTACCATGGACATCCCCAAATCCTGCTTTATAATCTAACCAGGAGCGATCAAAATCCACAGAGCCATCAAATCGCCGTTGAATCACCGTCCAACCAGATTCTGTATGTGTGTGTGTGAGAGAGAGAGAAAAAGACTTATTAATTTGACACTGGACATGGCAGGATTAGTTTTCACAGGAGCTCTTTGAGGGTGATGCTCATTAATATGGCATCAGAGGAACTGAGAATTTAATCCTCTGCATGTTTGACCTTTTGGAAGGACAATTAATCACACAGATGATGTCAAGCTCTGACTTATACGAAGATTCTTTTTAAGATATTTTCAAAGTAATCCTGGTCAGAGATATTGCTACACACCCCGGAGCAAGTGAACCCAGGTCTCCTAGCTCAGAGATAGGGACATTATCACTTCTATTACCACCACTACCACAGGAGTCCTCGGCATACTTTATAGTTGTCCATTCAAGATTTGCAACACTTGTTGGAACCAAGTACAAGTACTTAAAGCTTTTATGGTGTGGTTTCATGGATCCAGCAATCAAACTGACCTGGAGTCATTTGGCAATATGTTTGCAGTAGCTGGGATCCTTTAGGCTGGATGCTGTAAACTCCACTTGTTCTTTCTCCCCGCTTGAAAATCTGATGACAGTCAGCTGAAAGAGCATGTTTCAGTTGTGAGTAAATCACATCTGTTAACCAGCACTTACACCGAATCAGCCGAAGCTTTTCAGCGGAAAAAGGGCATTCACCAAAGACACATTAAGTAAAGACCTGCAATATCATTACCATCACTAATCGCCCCACTCGCATCATCCTGGAGTTACCAAAGGCCAGAAACTGAACTGGACTGGCCGTGTAAGTATTAGGGCTGCAAGAGTAGGTTTGCATTCATTTTATAATAAGCCTCTTAAAATGATGCTGTCTGCTTCTTCACTCACTGGTTATTATCAATAATCTGCTGTAGGTGAAGCCTTGTTGTAGATCAGTGCATATGTTAAGGGATGTTCTCATACAGGAGACTTTTGTGTTCATTCATGGTATCTAGCATTATTGTCTGAGTCAGCACGTATTGCCCATCCTGAGCTGCCCTTGACAAAGTGGTGGAGAGCTGCCTTCTTGGACTGCTGCAGTCCGTTTAAAGTCAGTACACCACAATGCTGTTAGGGAACAAGTTTCATGGTTTTGACACAGTGACACTGAAGGAACAGTGATATATTTCCTTGTCAGGATGGTTTGGAAGGGAACTTGTAGGTGGTGGCATTCCTATATATCTGCTGTCCTTGCCCTTCTCAATATTGTGGTTGTGATTTAGACGGTGTTATTATAACAGCCATGTTTAACTTTCTGCTGTGCATCTTGTCGATGATGCATGTTGCTGCTCCTGTAGATCGGGGTGGAGGCAGTGGATGTGATGCCATTAAGCTGGCTGCTTTGTGTTAGATGGTGTCAATCTTTTTGACGGGTTTTGGAACTGCACACATGCAGGCAATTTGCAGAGTATTAAATCACACTCCTGACTTGTGTCTTGTTGATGGTGGACAGGCTTTGGGGAGTCAGGAGGTGTATTATTCACTGTAGAATTCCCAGCCTCTGATCTGCACTTGCTGCCACTGTATTTACATGGCTCATCCAGTTTAGTTTCTGGTCAATGAAACAGAGGGTAGATAAACAGGAGGCTGGAAGAACACAGCAAGCCAGGCAGCATCAGGAGCTGGAGAAGGCAACGGTTTGCATGTAACCTAAGAGAGAGTTAGCATTTCAAGTTCAATATGACACTTCTTTCAGAGTCACTGAAAGTTATTCTTGTAAATTCATTGACCCGACCCTTAATGCCTTTCTAAGGAATTTGTCTGTTTCCAAGCTTTGATGCTAAGCTGACAGCTGATGGCATTCAGATGTGCACAGGACAATTGAACAACTGTAACTAAAGTAAATACATTGTTTGAGAATTTGCTAACCATCAAATAACTCACGTTATATTCACTTTGATTATGATATATCGTTATTTTTTATTAATTGTTTGCCTAAAGCAAAACCAGAAATAAGAGAACGGCACTTCACTAATTCAGTTAATGATTGATTTTCAAACTGCTATAAAAGGTTATACAACTGATCTCCTCTGTGCCATAATGATTCCATCACTGAGTTTATAAAGTGTATTTCTCATTTTCTCTAACAGTTATACATTTAATTAGTTGCAAGAAAGTATTTCCTGCAAGAGGTTGTCAATAATTCAGTTGTGACCCTTTGTCTGCAATGATTCTTTAACCTTTCAGTTAATCCTCTTAAGCTTCGATGAAATTCTTTCCATTTCTTGTGCTTTAGGTCCAATTATCCTCTTGACTTTTTATGGTTCGTCTTTGAGCAAATTCTTACATCATTACAAATTAATTCTAGACTGAGTATGAATTTAAATCCAGACAATTAATGAGCTAAATACTTTGAGAATCTCATTACATGTGCTGCCTTTGTACAACCAAATTGCTATTTCAGATCAACTTATGTATTGTCTTGTTGTACTATCTTCCCTTGAGTTGGCAGGTTATTGGGGTCCTTATGTTAATCCAGATACACACAACAGCATGATGCAGCATTGTCTTATGGACAATGTATGACCTTACTGCTAATCTGGAGTGTTGTACAACCTGGCCAGCTTTTTAAAATTTCTAACTGATTATGACAATTAGAGGCTGAATATCTTCTTAAAGAATGGACCGTAGGTTCCCTGTAAATCTGCAGTTGCATGTAAACCTCCCGTTGCTTCCTCCACAAGAAGGTAGAAAACTTCCAGTTTATGGTTTGTTTTTGATGTTCGGTAATGGTCATGAGGATCATTTGGATCATATCTGCTCAGAATGATATATGGAGGTCCAGCATGGACAAATGAACCTCAAAGCAATCTCAACTGACAATCTTAAATTGGCTGCTCTCCCTTCTCACACTTTAGAAATTGATGCTCCTTTTCCTTGTTTGATTTCTTGTGTCAGTCCTGATGAGTGTAAAATGAAAAACTTTCGCTTTTGTGTACTCTTTTCGTGATATTTAATGTTCTTTCACAATGGTATTTCTGTGATTAAGAGTTGGTTTGGAGCACCACTGAATTGTGAAAGTGGCTCTTTAAGTTTCTCTTCTTCACAAAGACCTGAACATCATGACCCCATTTCAATGACTATCCACAAGATATTTAGGACAATATTTAGGTCATAAACGTGAGGTGGATTAAGATTGTAAAGGTGTACTCACCGTCAGATAAGGCTGCCTTTTGGGTTTTCCAGTGATCAGCAAGGTGATCGTTTCCCTTCACATTCTTCTTGAAATTGAATTGTTCTTTGAGACTGAAGTCTGAAATCTTCAGATAGAATAATAATGTAGTGGAATATTGCTTTCGAGTATTTGTATTCGAGTCAACAACTTACAGTATATCACACAAACATTTAATGACTTGCCTTTTTATGTGAAACTTTAACAAGACTGAAATGCTGTCAGAAGTCCTGCAATCCTGTCGAGGCGACCCCTGATAGGAAGGTTGGCAGGGAGGAACCAGACAAAACATCGAACATAGAACGTAGAAAGGTACAGCACAGAACAGGCACTTAGGCCCACGATGTTGTGCCGAGACTTAATCCTAATGTAAAATATAGTAAATTCACCCAAGCACCCCTCAACTCACTGCTATCCATGTGCATGTCCAGCAGTTACTTAAATATCCCCATGACTTTATTTCCACCATCTCAACTGGCAACACATTCCATGCATTCACAACTCTCTGCGTAACGAACCTACCTCTGATGTCTCCTTTATACCTTCCTCCTAATATCTTCAAACTTTGACTTCTCGTACCAGTCAATCCTGCCCTGAGGAAAAGTCTCTGGCTATTGACTCTATCTATTCCTCTCATTATTTTGTACACCTCGATCAGGTCTCCCCTCTTCCTCCTTCTCTCCAGAGGGAAAAGTCTGAGCTGATTCAATCTTTCTTCATAAGGCAAGCCCTCCAGTCCAGGCAGGATCCTGGTAAACCTTCTTTGCACCCTCTCCAAAGCCTCTGTATCTTCCCTATAGTGGGGCGACCAGAACTGGACGCAATATTCCAAGTGTGGTCTCACCAGGGACTTGTAGAGCTGCAGCAAAACCTTGCGGCTCTTAAACTCGAACCCAAAACAAGTCCTCAACAGTGATCCAGGCAGAATACATTTGTGCAGTATCAATGGCTGCACCAGTAGGGAGGTCACCCTGTCATCAAGGTTTCCTTGTCACAGGAACTGGGTCTAAAAACCAAAGGAGAAAGTGAGGGCTGCAGATGCTGGAGATCAGAGCTGAAAATGTGTTGCTGGAAAAGCGCAGCAGCTCAGGCAGCATCCAAGGAACACGAGAATCAACGTTTCGGGCATAAACGTTGATTCTCCTGTTCGTTGGATGCTGCCTAACCTGCTGTGCTTTTCCAGCAACACATTTTCAGCTCTAAAAGCCAAAGTCAAACCCAATCCCACACCCTGAAATGGACAATGAGCAATCAATCGTCTGGAACAGGGAGCTGCCCCTGTTGCCCGTGAACCCTGGCACTTCAGCAGGAGCTGCCCTGCTGTCAATTGCAGGTGAAGGGAAGCTGAGGGAAGAAGGTGGTGGTAACATCTTCTGAAGAGAAGAACTCAAAGATTAACCCAGGATGCATGGAATTGGATTAGCTGTCAAGACAAACTCATCAACCAACTCTCAGAAACCCTGTTGGCATCAGCAATCACCTCATGACTCTCTGTCTACAACTTGCCATGAGCCAACAGGCAACGGTTATGAGTGCTTATGCTCCAACCCTTAATGCTATAGACCACTCCAACGAAGGCTTCTACTCCATCCTGGACACTGTAATCACCAACATCTCTGAGGAAGATAAAATTATCCTCCTCAGAGACTTCAACACCAGCATTGGAAAAGACACCCAACTCTGGAAAGGAACAACCATAAAGGAATTGCAAATCCAAAAGGATTCTCCTGTTCATCAAAATGTTTGGAACACCAGCTGGTCATCACCACCACACTGTTCCATCAAAGTGATAAGTTCAAGACTTCTTGGAGGCATCCACAATCAAAGCACTGGCACATAATTGATTACACCATCATTTGATGCCAAGACTAAAGGGATGTACTCATTAACCAAAATGATAACCAGTGCAGACAACTACTTGACAGACCACCAGCTCACCCACTCCTCAATGTCCATCAAATGTTACCAGAAGCAACTGAATATGAAGAAACAATTCTGAAAGAAAAGCCGAGCAGACCAGCAAACATCACACAATCTCTTCACCAAAATCTCCAGGGTGTTCATTTTGTTGGAGTGGAGGAAATCTGGAACAAGCTGAAGATGCCACCATTTCACACTGTGAAGAAGCCATCAGTTACCAGACCGGCAAACACCAAGACTGGTTCAACAAAAATGACCACATCATCCGAGACCTCGTCAACAAGAAGAAGAAAGCTCTCCGGGCTGAAACGATATCACCAGTGAGGCAAAGAGGAGAACTGACCAAGTGATAAAGTCAGAATTGCAAATAAAAACTAAGGAAATCAAAACCCAGTGGTGGACTGAGAAAGCCAAGGCATTGCTGACCAGCAGAACACCCAGCATTTACCATAAGCTATAGGAACAAAATTAGCCCTACAGCATAAAGAGTTTGCTGCATCATTTGAAATTGGCTGATCTTTCTCTTAGCCTCATTCTTCTGCCTTCTCCCCGTAATCTCAGTACCACCAAGGCAATACACAGAGCCAAAGCTCTTGGCATCAAACCCGCATGGAGTAAGGGTGGAACCCTTTCGAAAGACAGAGTGTCCGATGGAGAAGATTCTTCAAAGAACTCCTAAATCACGATGCATCGGTGACAGGGACGTGTTGGATGAAATCCCCCAAATTCCCATTAAAGATGATCTTGGTCTCCTACTGAGTGTGGCAGAAGTTGAAGCTGCCACTAGACACGTGAAGCATGGAAAAGCTACAGGAAATATGAGAGGGAATGTTCCTAAAGGCATAAGCCTGAAATTTACTGCCTTTCTGAAATGGGATCTCAAGTATATTTACCTTTCCCTTCCACAAACATTCTCTGTACTAATTGTATGAAATGCCTTCTGCAAAAATTGTGTTGCATTAGCGTAGGGCTCTCAACAATTGTTCATCAAGGGCACAAGAGTGCATTGGAAATACAACTCCATGGAAGCGTAACGGCACTGACCTTGTTAACCAACAGTTGAATCTGCGTGTTCTGCTCATCAATCTGCTGTTGCTGGGCTTTCACCAATGCCAGAATATCATCTACATGCTGGTTGTGAAACTCGATTACAGACTGGAAAATTAAATTAAACTTTGATTATATCAGAATTGACCATTCAATTCAGTGGGCAATTTTCCATGATGACAGCAGAAGTTTACAATTTCAAAATTTCAATGTTACATAAACTTTTACTCACCACAATGATGTATGTTGGTGTACACTTATAGAACAGCAATAGAGCTATAACGTTTGTACTGTTTGAGTAAGGTGGAGTGAACTGATTTATTTCCTTGTCCCATTGTTCCACTTGTCTCAACAAAGTTTGAATTTAAAAATTTGCTAGTTATATTTGCAACAGATTGTATATGGCTTAGGCTCAGAAACAAGTCACCCAAGTTCCTTAAGTAGCAAATAAAGAACTAGGTTACTGCAAACTAAAATCATCAATCAAAACTTATAATTAACAAAAGATGTACACAACTATGTTTCTTGAAAACAGACACACACTCAGACACACTACCCAGACTCACGCCCACAGACACACACAGTCACGGGGGAAACAACTATTGAATGTACTTGCCTTAAAACTACCCTGGCTAAGTAACAGATGAATTCAGAAAAGTAAACTGTAGATGAATTGCCCCAAATGTTGATCTGGAGCTGAAGTCACTTTCCTCACAAGCTCTTGGATTTCTTCCTGGATGAGTTATGGCTGGTTGATTTTTTTTTATTATGTGGAGACAGCAATATTGATTCAGAGTTTTCCCTCAACATTGCACTTGTGATGAGGATCTGCAGTTGGTTTTCAACTCTCAGACTTTGATTAGAGGGGCTTCAGAGTGAGAGAGAGGTGGACAATGGTTGTGTCTCCAGGGTTGGGGTTTATCATACTATCTGTTTGTGTTCACTGTGAACAGCTTTATCACACTCACAACCAATCATGTAACCTCTCTGAAAGTTGTGTTCCCTCAGTGACTTGAGTCAAGCAGCTGGTGTCCTTTACAAATGCAACAGTTCTCCCTGTTGTAGCCAGTTTCCTTTACATTATATAGTGTTTGTTCCAAAATGTCCACAATATGTGTATTGTCCAGCCAATGATAATCTGTATTGATATTTCAGATTAGA
>NC_057711.1:130631356-130670176 GCF_004010195.1 Chiloscyllium plagiosum
TGGTCGCTGACCCCAAAGTGCTCCCCCACTGACACCTCAATCACCTGCCCTGCCTTATTTCCCAAGAGTAGGTCAAGTTTTGCACCTTCTCTAGTAGGTACATCCACATACTAAATCAGAAAATATTCTTGTACACACTTAACAAATTTCTCTCCATCTAAACCCTTAACACTATGGGAGTCCCAGTCTATGTTTGGAAAGTTAAAATCCCCCCCAATTATTCTTACAGATAGCTGAGATCTCCTTTCAAGTTTGATTCTCAATTTCCCTCTGATTATTAGGAACATCAACAAAGTCAGCTCATTGTTTTCCTACAGACTATTTTGGGCATCTTACAGTTTTCCAATTGAAATCAATGATTTCATTTATTTAATTTCTAGTTCTGAACCTTGAACTAAAGCCAAATAATTGCAGGAGAATTAAGGTTCTAAATGTTCTTCAATACAAAAGGTCTGTCCATACAAACATACAAATTAGCAACAGGCGTTTACCACTTGGCCCTCAAGCCAGTATTTGTTATGGACCAGACCAAACCCCCTTCAAATATATCAAGAAGATAGCCTGGACCCTAACGTTTTCTTATTCAAAGGTAAGTGTAAGGTGCTGTGTTCCAAATGTAATTTGATTGGTTACACTACTCGGCTTTAAGCAAAACACATTTTAGTCTTACTCTACAGTTAAACTACAAACAAAGGAAAGCAGAATTTGACTTTATAACATAAAGGAACTATTATTCGGTAAAGTTTAACTACTAAACAGCAATTGTTCCAGTATAGTAATATCCCATGAACACACCTTTGGCAAAGGCAAATTCAGTAAAATAGATTGTCTCACGTGCAATGTTTCTCCAGTGTTAGAGGAAAGACCATCAAGTAAAACTCTGGGAGAGAGAGAGAGAGAATTCAAGTATGTTGCTAGAAAGGTGGGTGTATGGCAGCTTCAAAAACCCAACAGCTACTGGAAGCTAAACTAAAACCCTGGGTCTGCAGGAGCCTGACTGCAGCCATTCAACCTGCTTCTCCTGTTCCAACTTCTTTTTAAAAAAAACCCAAAGCCTCATAAGCTGTTTACTTTATTGACTTGGAACGGACCACTCATCACCTTTGTCTTAATGTCTCTTCATTTAAAAAAAATGCCAAGACAAAATACACCACTTAAAGCTAGACTATTGTCACACTGTTAATTAAGACCATAGTTGTGCTGATTGCTCCACATTGCAACATACGCCTGATAACCTTTCATTCTCTTGCTTATCAAGAATCTATCTACACCTGCCATAAAAAGACTCAAAGACTATGCTTCCACTGCCTTTTGAGGAAGAGAGTTCTAAAGACTCATGATCCCTCATAAGAAAAAAAGCTGTTCATCCCTGTCTTAAATGCATGACTCCTTATTTTAAAGTGTGACACCTATTTCTAGAATCTTTGATAAGAAATAACATCCTTTCTGACATGATTATAACAAGGTCAGCTTGATGGACCTCACAGAATATGAGTTCCCTGATTGGGGCCTTGAACTTGGTCCAATCAGAGAGCCCTGGCTGACAGATAAATACAGGAGTGTCACACTCACACCATGGGTGCTGGGGAAAAAAATAAGCACTACTACAGTTAGGCGGTAGTGTGGGGGTTAAAAAAAAGGAAAAAAAGAAAAAAGAGAGAAAAAAAATAAACAGGAGTGTCAGAGGTTCTGAAAAAAAAATACAGGAGTGTCACACACACACCATGGGTGCTGGGGGGGAAATAAGCACTACCGTAGTTAAGCGGTAGTGTGGGGGGGTTTGGGGAAAAAAAAGGAGGGTCGGGGGTTCCAAAAAAAATAAACAGGAGTGTCGACTTTGAACAGATCTCAAAAACCATTCGCAAGGAAGTTGGTAGATTTGAGAAAGAAAGGGTAAAGGACTTCAAAACTTAATTATAATTAAGTACCTTGAATCTTTAGTGCAAACTCAGCAACAGTTAACAAAATACTGGGAGGCTTTTCTGCCTGAAGCAAAAGCAATAGCATGAGCTCCTGATGTGAAGAAATGTGGCCTGTCTCTTGTTTACAACTGGTTCCATACTAAGCACTGACTACAGAATTCCAATTTAATAACCACTATTTTAAAGTTGTAATACTGCATTACAGAAGTGGTTTAATAGATTATTTAATTCTGTTGCATTGTTAACCAGCTGCATGGCCTGATTCAGTCATAATGAACTGAACTGTGGAATGATATTCTGCAGTAGTTGCTGAATTGAACACCACTGTACATGTTGAATTTGCAGAGAAATACATTGCCAGTGCTGGAACTCTGACTTTGCTGTGAACGATACTTGTGTTTCATTCTTGAAGATCTATTGCAGAATTTTCATAACAATTGTAAATTGTGAAAGCATAAATCAGCATTCCTGTATAGAAATCATGAATTTTGTGATCTTTGTTACAACAATAAAAGAATATACTTAATGAAACAAAAAAAAACAGGAGTGTCAGAGGTTCTGTTCACTCTGAGAGCTGGCTCTGAGGGAGCTGGATCAGTGTCAAGGACTCTCCGTGTGTAAATAAAGGGGGCCTCCTGGACTTGTTTCATTTTCCACATCCATCCTGTCAGTACCAGTCAGGATCTTGGTATGTTTCAAAGAAGGCAACCCTTATTCTTCTTAACACCAGCCAATACAAGTATAGTCTGTCTAACGTTTCTTCATAATACAATCTGTTCATTCCAGATGTTAGTCAGGTTGACCTTCTCTAAACTGCTCCCATTTCTTTTCCATTCTTCCCTAACTAAGGAGACCAATCTTATATAAAGTACTCCAGGTGTAGTCTCACTAATGCCCTATATAACTGAGACATATTCTACCTACTTTTGTATTCAGTTCTGCTCACAATGAACAATGACATTCTATTACATTTCCTAATTGCTTGCTTACTTAATTACTAGGCTTATGTCATTTATGCACTCCAACTGCAAGGTCCCTCTGCAGCTCAGAGTTTTGCAACCTCGACTCATTTAGATAGTAATTTTTAAAAATTCCTTCTGCCAGAATGAATCATTGTATTTTCCCACAGTATACTTTATTTGCTAGGACTTTGCCCACACACTTAACCTATCTATTTTTCCCTTTGTAGCCTCCTATCTCCTTGTCACAAGTAACCTACCTATCTTTGTGTGATCAGCAACTTTAGCAACTACACCTTCCCTCCCTTCATCCTAGCAGTTGCTTATATAAACTGCAAAGTGTTAAGGTTCCCCCACTGATCCTATGTCATATTGATTGTTACTTCTTGCCAATGAGAAAATGACCCATTTATGCTGCCTGTCTGCTTGCCGTTAGCTAGTTTGTGTTCTATCACTGTCAATGTGCCAGTTCTACCCCCAGAGCGTGAACTCTTATTCTCCAGAATAAGTTTTGATGTGGCACCTCACTTTGTCTTCTGGAAATCTAAGAACAGATATATCACTGGTTTACCTTTATCCACAGCACATAATTCTACTTCAGAGAACAGCATAGATTGGTTAAATGTGACCTCCCTTTCCGAAGATCATGTAGACTCTGTCTGAATACCTTGAACTTTCTAAGTACACCATTATAACTTCAATAATAGCTTTGAGCATATTCCCTTTGATGGATAATAAACTAACTGACCCATAATTTCCTGCTTTTTGTTTCCTTTCCATTATTGAGTACAGGAGATAAATCTCTTTTTCTCTAACCAAATGAAATTTCCCATGAATCAGGGGAATTTTGGTCCCGTTCTCCTCAATACTGCTGCCAATGCCCCATGAATTAAAACCCATTTTTCCCAAAACTTTGAGTCAAGTATTTAACTTGCTGATCTTGTTTACATGTGGCAGTTTGCTTGTAGTTCAACTAATAATCCACAAAATCAATTGTCTGTCACTGGATGGTATCTCATGACCAAGCAAGAAAAAAAATCCTAGAGTGAGTCATGACCAGAAATTGTGTTGTGGTCTGAAGGAAGGCAGGCAAAGTAAGACATCAATGTGCAGCACATCTTCCTCCCCACCAACTGCTGTCCAACCTGCTACCACACTCACAAAGAGCATTTTTGCAGTTTATTAGCAGGAGAGACTGATGTTCACTGGCCAATCGCTGATTGAAATGGAGACTTTAGTGGTTGAATAGAAAGCTTGCCCAGGTCTTCCAACTAACACTCATCTCCTGTTTCCATCCTCATCATCTTCCTTCCTCCCTCTGTTTACACTTCCCCTCTTCCCCTGCCTTTTCATCTTCACTCCATTCATTAACTTTGCTCACTTTTCTTTCATTTACCATCTGCTCCTCATTCTCATTAACTCCGACTCTCTCTCTGTCCACTCTCTGGACCGACTTAATCACATTCCTATTCTGCTTGATTTCAGTAGTTTGCTTTGTCTTAATTCTCCACATACACTGCAGAGAGAGTAAGCCAGTGAAGACTAACAATCAGATTGTTATGTGTGCAGTTAGCAAAAGAGCAGCAATAATGAAGAGAAAATGAGAGTTGATGCAGATATCTTTATAGGTACCGTGCATTTTTCTAATTCATTTGCAGCATGTGGAGGTTGCTGAAATTCATTGGCTATCCCTAATTTTGTTAAATGAGTAGTTTGTTAAACCATTTCAGAGGGCAATTTGCAGTCCGACACATGTAACTAAAGGTCAGACTGTGTAAGGTTAGTAGATTTCCTTCCCAAAGGGCTTTAATGAGGCTGAAAGCTTTTTACAACAAGCTGATGTCATTAGCTATACCACCTATTTTTTTATTAGATTTATTTTATATTTGAAATGTCTCTGGTTGGATTTAGCACATTGGCTTATTCCTTGGGTTCTGAGGAAGGATCACTGAATCTGGAACAAGAAACAGCGCTTCGCAAGCTAGTGCCTCCCAATAAACCTGTTGGACCATAACCTGGTGTTGTGTGATTTTTAACTTTCTCTCTCCACACATGCTTCCAGACCTGCTGAGTTTCTCCAGATATTTCTGTTTTTGTTTCAGATTTCCAGTATCTGCAGTTCTTTGTTTTATCATTATTGCAAGTGTTTGGACTAAGACTTGAATAACATGACAACTATTGCTACCATTCCTTATTATCAAATGGCTAGTGTATGTATCAGGTTGATACCTCTGATCCTACTCTGTCCACATTATTTTGAGATGTCTAAGATGTTTGGAATAGATTCTGATCAGATTATTGCTGATATGTAAATAGTTTGAAAACAGCTGTAGATTCCTTCAGTGAACCAGCACTTCACAGCCTTATGTTGTTTTTTATGTTTTGTTATGTTAGTAGGTACTTGAACTAGTGGATTTGAATTTGTGTCAGTATGCAGTATATTCAAACTAACATTGCTATTAATAATCCTCTAGTCTTACATCCAGTTGATTCCTATGGTCAGTTTGCACTGTAAAGATTGTCGATAGATTCTATTATAAAATACCATGGATAGTCTGCTTTAGAAATGAAGGCGGAAATTATTCTGGACCCCTACACGCTGTGTGTTAAGTCATCTGACAATGTTGGAGAGCTGGATCAAAAACAGAAATTACTGGAAAAACTCTTTCAGATCTTCAGCATCTGCAGTTCTTTGTTTCACTATATCATAGAGCTGGATTCGTTAGAGCATTTGCCTCCATTTCCTGCTGTTAGTTAAATTAAAACAGCAGACTAAAATAGTCTCTTGCTAGTCGCACGCTCCAACCCATATAATTTTGTGTTATTTGTTAAGCCCAATCTAGCATATGGAAGATAGGATCTTAGTACGCACTAAAAGGTTTTTTTTACATTTTAAAGTAATATTTTATGACTCTAGGTATGGCATAGGAATAATTCTTATTCGCAAATTACTCAATTTTCCAGCAGCTTGCTGTAAGATCGAAGAAGTAATTTGTAATGCCTGTGTTAAGTATTATTGAACATCGTCTGTCTTAAATCTATAAAATTATTAAACTGTATAATACCACCACCTCTTTTACTTTTTTTGCAACTTTAAGAGGTGCTGGCTTACCTTGTTAAAGGGGATGGCTGCAGACTTATTTTTCTCGAGAGTTCCTAGAATCCTCTCCAGCTTTCCTTCCAGGGAATCCACCTTGCCAGCAACTGACTGCTGGCCCTGCATTGCTTTCAGTTGCTCGCTTCTGAGCTCCGTGAACCTTTGATGAAGTTCCTGATCCTGAAGTTCCAGCTTCTCAGCCTTGCTCACCAGTGCCCTTTCATCACTTTCCATAAGCCTAACCTGGTCACCCAGGTTCACAATGGAGGTATTGTAAATATCCAGCAGTTCTAACACAGTCGTCATCTCTTCCTTCGTTTTGTCTGTGTGCTCCTTCAGTCCTTTGCCGACCAGGTAAAGACCACGAGCAAGAAGGCTAATGTCACTGGATGAGGCAAATTGAGTTTTTTCCTTTCTGTCAGTGTTTCCTGGAAGACTTGATGTGGAGCAAATAAGACCAATTACCACGATGAAATGAAATGTCTCCATTATTGAAAGACAAGTTGTTTAATTTTATAATTTATTTTCTGCACTCTTGATACAGATACTGTATTATTCCTTCTGTGTTTGAACAGAGGCTGCACTCTTTTATATAAGGTCACAGAGTCCTCCCACTTCTACTTTTTAAAAAAATAATAAACAATTAAACTCACTGGGAACCAAAGTGACATTGTAAAAACCACAGCAATGCAGTGGCTGCAGTTAAGTGGCTGTCTCCAAAATAAGTGTGTGTCTAGCTTATTCACAGTATAAACTGAAGATTTTTCTCACTTTTTAATTTATCCAGAGAGTGTTTTCATTTAGTAAGAGTGCATGCTTGAATATTTTTCTCAGGTGACTTATCCAGTGCATTTTTGTTTAATCAAGGTGAGAGAAGTTAATTTCCAGAGCCCACTCTGTGTTAAATAAACAGAGTTTGTACAGACATTTCCAGGCTAGGTACAACATAAATAGATAAAGAAAACCCTTCAGTAATCTGCCTAATTTGCAGCCTCAGAACAGCCCTAACTTTATCGTGATATTGATGTTGGCAATGCCTTCAAGCCTCCTGCGTCTCTGAATGAGAATTAGTGGACCTAAAGTAGTGCCTGGTTTATGCTGTTGATAAATATTTATTGGCAACTGAATTGAGGTAATCTAAACTTGTTAGATTTTTACAGGAAAAAGAACAATGGAATTTTATTTATTGATCTACAGTCAATTTAAACAGATGTTTACTATGCTAAGGCAATCCCCTCATTGATATGAAAAAAGCACAGAAGGTCAGGAAGCATCAAGGGGCAGGAGAGATAATGTTTAAGGTCGGAACCTTTCATCAGACCTGAAACACCAACTCTCCTGCTCCTCTCCACTTTACCAACTCCGACTTTCCAGCATCTGCAGTCCTCACTATCTCCTCAATCTCCCCATTGATTGCATGTTTGAAACAATTTTGTTGTATAACCACCTTGAGTAGACATAAAGGAGAAAGGCACAAGGATGGTGTGTGCTGTGGGGAGGCAGATAACGAAGCAAGAAATATGGAGCTAAGCCGGGGCAGATTGGAAATTGGAAGAGATTGCATGATAACTGGGGGAATGGAATGTATGAAGGATGTTTAGGTGAGTCTACCATTATCTTCGATGGTTTCAGCCACCACTGAATAAGACCTCCACGCTGAGCATCTTTGTAGTGACAGCTCTATCTCCTTCATCATGGTTAGGGCATGCAGGCACAAGGGAGTTGTCCCTCCATCTTCACTGAAGCCAAAATTTTGAAGCTCCTTAACAGCACTCTGGGTGTACTTGTACAACACAGACTTCAGCATTTCAAGAAAATGGCACCAACTTGGTGAATGCAGTTAGGCGTGGGCAATAAATTGTGACCTTGTCAGTGATATCCACAAACCATGAATTAGGTTAAAAGAAAACATAGTTGGCTGAGATGCTGATTGAGTTGACATATGCTGGTAATAAAATCACACTGATTACTTAAAGGTTGGGGCAAATTGCCACTAATTAGAAAATTTTCAAATTAGACATACATCTCCTATTGTTGAAACTTTATTGCTGGAACAGCACAGCAGGTCAGGCAGCATCTTCAGGATTCCTGAAGAAGGGCCTGTGCCCGAAACGTCGAATCTCCTGTTCCCTGGATGCTGCCTGACCTGCTGTGCTGTTCCAGCAATAAAGTTTCAACTTTGATCTCCAGCATCTGCAGACCTCACTTTCTCCTCAAACATCTCCTATTACCATGCAACCAATAACGCAAAATTTAAATGCAGTACTTCATTACTAACCAAAACGCAGAGAATTTATTAACACTTAGAAACATAGGATCATAGGAACTGGAGGAGACCATTCAGCTCCTTGAACCCATTCATGGCTAATCTGTGACCTAATTCCATACACCTGCCATTGGCCCTTATTCCTTAATACCTTTATTTAACAAACAAAACTCCATCTCAGATTTAAGATTAACAACTGATCCTGTATTCACTACTATTTGTGGAAGACAATTCTAAACATCTACCGCCCTTTGTGTGAAAAGGTAATTCCATCATACACCTTGCCTAACAATTGTTTCATATTGCAGAATTATTGATTCTTAAAAGCGAAAAGAAAATATTAACAGAGTTACACATGATATTAAAAAAAAAGGTTATAGTAGTTGATATAATAGCAAATCTCCAATCCTATTCTTTGGGGGAAAAAAGCCTTTGCCATGTTTATATTTTTCAGCATGTTGCTGTTACCATCTTTTGTGTCTAAAAGCAGTGGCTGCATATTGTGGTACAATTACACATACCAGCCAACATTTTGTCCATGAAACCATGCTTTATCTGTAGGGTCAAAGAATGACTCAGCAGGTGATTTGACCCTCGGAGCATCTTAAATCATGTCATTGTCCAATGTGACGTACACCAGAAATCACTGCACAAAGCAATTCCTTTTTCTTTCTTCATTACGTGGGAGGGATAAATTCATTTCTGCATCCCCACCACTCTGTTTTTCTAAATCAAAATAGACTAAAATTAAATCCAGAACCTTCCCATTCTTTGTGGCTTAGTTATTCAATATGTTAACCAACTTAAGCCTCCAATAAAACAGCAATTGTGGTTTATAATACATCTCATGAGGTAATGTCTTTGGATTTTCTTCTATTCCGCTTTGTTTTTGTCCTACCATTGATTGTCCATGGTCATACATACTTCCACCCTTTCATGGTACCTTGACATCTCCATCACCACCACTACAGGCATTGAATCATGAGAAATGTGCTCTGTTAGTAACAGTAAATCCAAAATTCTGGACTCCGGCAACAAACTGGCCATTAACTTTAACCCTTGCTCCAGTCCCAGACCTATAAATTGGTGGTAGGACAGTAGTCCCTGTTTAATGTGCGAGAAGATTTGTTAAAGCAGCCCAGCGTTTGGGAACTGAGCACTTAGGAAGTTGTTCCAATCAGTAGTTGAGCTCTATCACATAACAAGGATTCAATGTTTCATACAACTGGTTTATTGGCATGAGGTAGCTACTTACCAATTGAGGCCATGATGTAAGTGATTCTCAGTCAGCATCCTACGCACACCTGGCATTTAACCAGTGATTCTTGAGACCCACGTCTGGTGGCTCGCTTGGCAATTTTCTCTGCTGCACATGCGGGTGAGTCCATCAGAGACTTGGCCAAGATTTTACCACCACAGGTTGCCCTCCTTCCATTGGCCTAACCCTAACCCTAAATCCCATCTCCTCACTGGTACCTGCCAGCTTGGTACCTGGTGAGGCTCCCAAGTAATAAAATCCTAACTTAATGCTGCAAGCCTCTATTCTAAAGTATTGTAGAGCTGCTAACTTCAGACCCTGAGGAGTGAAAAACCAGTTTCCGCTTGATTGGTTTTCAATTGACCATTGAATGGCTGCAGAACAGTTCGCATTCCACTTGGCAACCTCCTGTTTGACTTTTTGCCAAGTGGACCATTCAGAGAAGCGAGACCTGTTACATCAGCAGTGCAGATCAGTGATCTACAAAACAGTCACTGATTGACTGTAAAGGAGAGAAGCCCTGAGTGGCTTAAGGTCAGTAAGAGTCTGTGGAAGAAGAGTTTAACAAACCCATGTTGAGGAATAAGTGAGCTGTATTAACAAGTTGTTTAAGGATTTCAGGAAGAGACATTCTCTAAAGAAATAACATCAAATGAGTTTAGAAGTTTTAGAGTCATAGAGTCATTGAGCTGTACAGCGTGGAAACATTCCCTTCAGTCCAACTTGTACATGCTGGCCAGATATCCTAAATTAACCTCGTCCCATTTGCCAGTACTTGGTCAGATTCCAGGACAGGAGGTGATTGATCAGAACTGAAGATCATTAAGACAGTTAATGAGAGATTGGTTCTTGAAGGGAGTTTCAAGACCAATTCGGCAGAAACGAAGAATTATAATCTCTTGTGAAGTTTAATTAGATTTGATAAACCATTGTGTCACTGACATGTAGGGGCAGTTACCGAGTGATCTGACACTCTGTCTACTTTAAACATCAAGTTCCTAACCAGATTGTAATGTAATTAATTGATATCATCCAGGATAATACCATAAATGTTGCAGTCAGGGCTCATCATGTAATTTGAAATAGATCATGTGAATTGTAAATAATTCGTTATAGAAAGATATTTTGAGGCCTCTCAGGATGACTATATGCCATGACCAATGGTATTTTAGGAAATTCCGAAGGTCTCGCAAAGGATCTACAACATTTCAACTTACTAAAAAAGACATGAACAGGAAGGGTTTGGAGGGATATGGGCCAGGTGCTAGCAGGTGGGACTAGATTGGGTTGGGATATCTGGTCAGCATGGACGGGTAGGACCGAAGGGTCTGTTTCCGTGCTGTACATCTCTATGACTCTCTTTATGACATTGCTGGTCAGATTGCTTTTTCCCTTTTTTTGAAATAAATCACAGAACACTAATTTTAGTCTATGTATAAGTTAATCCCTGCATTCACTGTATTTTTGAGATGTGTATACAGCATTCCCTGCACTTACTAATTCAGGAGAAAGTTACTGATGTCAAGTATGAGCACTCATACCATGAAGCGCTTGTAGCCATTGTTACTTTATTCTCCACTTGTTTTCCCTTTAAAATAATGTGGTGGCAGTGAACACACCAGCCGAAATATCTTTAAAGGTGATGTAATTTTCATTCACATGTAAAAGTGGGTTCTTGGATCACTTTGCTAATTTATACATTATTGGGCATGCACTCTGACCTTGATGCCAAATGACAAATCGTTTATTTATTTCTGTTGAATGCTTGCTGACTTTATAAACTATGGATTCATAAACCTGTTTCACATGGCAAATTATAAGTATTTTGCAACGAATGACATAGTTGTTATAACCTTGAAATCTGTGGGTGTATGAGTTCCAGGCGGGAACACGTACATGCAATGATCAAAATTATTGGTCTCAAAATAGTTGCTACAGTTTGTTTTTGGAAGCAGAAAAATAAACTCTCCCGGTGTAGTAGGCAATTTGGCAAACAGAATCTCAAAGATCTACCAAAAGGACAACTTCTACAAAATCAAGAAACGTTTTAACTCTTCCATAAGGCTCCAGTCTTTATTTTCTGTGCACAGTGCAGGGAAAGAAGATTGACTTAGAATCAGGTCCATGCCGACCAGTTATCCCAACCCAATCTAGTCTCATTTCCCAACACTTAGCACATATCCCTCCAAACCCGTCCTATTCGTACACCCATCCAGATGCCTTTCAAATGCTGTAATTGTACCAGCCTCCATCACTTCCTCTGGCAGTTCATTCCATGCATGCGCCATCCTCTGTGTGAAAAAGTTGTCCCTCAGGTCCCTTTTATATCTTTCCCCTCTCACCCTAAACCTATGTCCTCTAGTTCTGGACTTCCCCGTCCCAGGGAAATAACTTTGTTTATTTATCCTATCCATGCCCCTCATGATTTTATAAACCTCTATAAAGTCACCCTTCAGCCTCCAACAGTCCAGGGAAAACAGCCCCAGCCTATTCAGTCTCTCCCAATCGCTCAAACCATCCAACCTGGAAACATCCTTGTAAATCTTTTCTGAAACCTTTCAAGTTTCACATCTTTCCCATAGGAAGGAGACCAGAATTACACGCAATATTCCAAAAGTGCCCTAACTAATGTCCTGTACAGCCGCAACATGACCTCCCAACTCCTGTACTCAATACTCTGACCAATAAAGGAAAGCATACGAAACACCTTCATCACTATCCTATCTACCTATAATTCCACTTTCAAGGATCTATGAACGTGGACTCCAAGGTCTCTTTGTTCAGCAATATTCCCAAGGACCTTACCGTTAAGTGTATAAGTCCTGCTAAGATTTGCTTTCCCAAATTGCAGCACCTCACACTTACCTAAATTAAACTCCATCTGCCACTCCTAAGCCCGTTGGCCCATCTGATCAAGATCACATTGTAATCTGAGGTAACCTTCTTCGCTGTCCACGACACCTCCAATTCTGGTGTCATCTGCAAACGTACTAACTATATCTCCTATGTTCACATCCAAATCTTTATATAAATGATGAAAAGTAGTGGACCCAGTAACCAATCCTTGTACTCCACTGGTCACAGGCCTCCAGTCTGAAAAACAACTCTCCATCACCACCACCTCTGCCTTCTACTTTCGAGCCAGTTCTGTACCAAATGGCTAGTCCCCCCTGTATTCGATGAGACTTAACGTTGCTAACCAGTCTGCCATGAGGAACCTTGTCGAAAGCCTTACTGAAGTTCATATAGATCACGTCCACTGCTCTGCCGTCATCAATCCTCTTTGATACTTCTTCAAAAAATTCAAATCAAGTTCATAAGACATGATTTCACACATACAAAGCCATGCTGACCATCCCAAATCAGTCCTTGCCTTTCCAAATAAATTTAAATCCTGGCCCACAGGATTCCCTCCAACGACTTGCCCACCACCAACCTCCGCTCACTGGTCTATAGTTTCCTGGCTTGTCCTTACCACCCTCCTTAAACAGTGGCACCACATTAGCCAACCTCCAGTCTTCCGGCATCTCACCTGTGACTATCGATGATACAAATATCTCAGCAAGAGGCCCAGCAATCACTTCTCTAGCTTCCCACAGAGTTCTAGGGTACACCTGATCAGGTCCTGGGGATTTGTCCACTTTTAAGCGTTTAAAGACATCCAGTACTTCCTCCTCTGTTTTTCAAGATGTCACCATCCATTTCCCTACATTCTATATCTTCCATGTCCTTCTGCACAGTAAACACTGATGCAAAATAGCCGTTTAGTGCCTCCCCCACCTCCTGCCCCTCCACACATGGGCTGCTTTGCTGATCTTTGAGTAGCCCTATTCTCTCCCGAGTTGCCCTTTTATCCTTAACATATTTGTAAAACCCTTTGGATTCTCCTTAACTCTATTAGCCAAAGCTATCTCATGTCCCCTTTTTGCAGTCCTGATTTCCCTCTCGGTTATTCTTAACCGTATTTACAGTTGTTAATTTTATTTAACCATAAAAGAACATGCTTTGCTAGGTTAGCATTTGGAATATGTATATAACATTCCCTGCACTTAGCTCTGTGTGAATTCGCTGACATCCCTCACACAGTGACTACACAGCATCCACATCCTTTACAAAAACCGAAACTGCTGGAGAAATCCAGCGGGTCTGGCAGCATCTGTAGAGAGAAAACAGAGTCAATATTGTGAATCCTGTAACTGTTCATCAGAACTCTGATGTTCTGTACAAGGGTTACTGGACCTAAAGTATTAACACTGTTTCCGTCTCCATGGACGCTGCCAGGCCTGCTGAGTTTCTGCAGCAATTTCTGCTATTGTTTCAGATTCCCAGCATCCGCCGATTCCAGCATCCACAGTTTTTTGTTTTAATATCCACTTGCCATTTTCTGTAGGACAAGCAGTGATTCATGTCTCTCCCCTTCTCCTGTTGATGGGTTTCGTTGACTACATGTTACTGCTGGCCCAGGTGATCACTATTTACAGATGAATCTTGGCAGTGGTTTTCTGCATGCTGCAACACCTCACTTGTGTAGATAATGGACCGGTGGATGTGGCACCAAGAGGCTTCCCTCCTACTTGAACTTCAAAGTGGAAAATTCTCAGACAATGTTAGGAGGTGTCGGGTGAATGTTTAAAAAGAGAAACTTATGGGGCAATAATCCAGTTGTACTAAACAATTACACTGACACATTTGTTAACATTTAATAAAGAAAATGTATTTTTTTCTATCAACACACCATTATTTTTTCTTGCGCTAATAAATCCCTACGTCAGCGAAAGCTTTCCAGTCTGTGAAAAGCTCCCAGTCTGTGACTACTTCCCAGTCAGTGAAGAGCTCTCTGAAACAAGCTTGTCTCAAGTACAACCACTCATTTGCAGCAACATAAGGGAAGGCAGCACACTGGGCAGCTATTCACCATGTACTCAAACTGAAGGGGAAATGCAGGAACTGCACACAAATGGGCTTCAGCCAAGCAGCGATTAGATTAGATTACTTTACAGTATGGAAACAGGCCCTTCGGCCCAACAAGTCCACACCGACCCGCCGAAGCGCAAACCACCCATACTCCTACATTTACCCCTTACCTAACACTACGAACAATTTAGCATATCCAATTCACCTGCACATCTTTGGACTGTGGGAGGAAACCGGAGCAAACCCACACAGACACGGGGAGAATGTGCAAACTCCACACAGTCAGTCGTCTGAGGCGGGAATTGAATCCGAGTCTCTGGCGCTGTGAGGCAGCAGTGCTAACCACTGTGCCACCGTGCCGCCCACAAGGATTTCTGATCGCAACATCAGATTGAAACCAGTTTAAACTGACCAGATTTCCAAGACTTGAATCAAAAATACAGCTGAATTGAATTGAATTGAAATTATTGTCATGTGTACCAAGGCACAGTTAAAAGCTTTGTCTTATGAGCCTTACAGGCAGATCACAGAGTTAAATACCATACATTAGTAAATCATAGGTAAACAACGGCAAAAACAAAAACACAGGTACAGGCGGATGTTACGAGTTTGTGAGTCCATTCAGTATTCTAACAACAGTAGGGTAGAAACTCGTGTGTGTGTTCAGGCTTCTGTACCTTCTCCCCGATGGTAGAGGTTGTGGAAAAACATTGCCAGGGTGGATTCTATAGCTGGGAGGTTGGCCTTTGTGATTGTCCGGGCCGAGTTCACCACTCTCTGTAACTGTCTCCGATCTTGAATGGTACAGTTGCCATACCAGGTAGTGATACATCCAGACAGAATGCTCTCGATGGTTCACCTACAAACATTGGCAAGGGTATTCACTGTCATGCCAAATTTCCTCAGCTGCCTGAGGAAGAAGAGACATGTTGGGCCTTTGTGATCAGTGCATCCACATGAAGAATCCAAGAAAGCTTGTTGTGGATGACCACTCCCAGGAGCTTGACACTCACCACTAGACTATATTCCCCAGCCAGTGTCAAAATATTCAGTCTGACTGAAAATGTTCTGCAGGCAGAACTTATTCTACAAGTTATACATGCAAGAAACTTATTTAATCACAACAAAGGATAATAACACGTCATTTATCATCAGACACACCATAAGATAGAGAAGTGGAATTAGGCTGTTTGGCCCATCATGTCTGCTTACTGTTGAATTAATGTAGTGAAGCTGATTTCCTTTTACTTCCACAGCATAAAGCTTTTGACCTCATTCAACTGCGATCCCTGTTGACATTAGCTAACATACTCAGACTAAAAAATAACTTCCTAATCTTCCTATCGACATAGATGAATGTTACGTTTGACAATAATCTTACCCAGTCCATCATCATGGGTGCTACTGTGCAAACTTTTAACTGTGTGATCAACTTTATACTGTACCATGTTATCATGAATGCATGGTACATACAATATTCTATCATTCAATTCCAGGTTATAGTCCAACAGGTTTAATTGGAAGCACTAGCTTCTAACCACCTGATGAAGGAGCAGCGCTCCGAAAGCTAGTGCTTCCAATTAAACCTTTTGGACTATAGCCTGGTGTTGTGTGATTTTTAACTTTGTACATCCCAGTCTAACACCGGCACCTCCGAATTATAATTCAATTAGAATGGTTGATGAGAACCTGCGGTAGGAAAGCACTTGTCAGAATTTCTGATTTTTCTTTGGCATGAAAACTGCAAGGTGTATGAAGTAAGGATGAATGATTAACCCTGTACTCATCGATAGAAGTTGCATTCTGTCCATTCCACACTTCTTTGTGATATTTACACATTTTTTTGGATAAAAAGCAAACAAAGAGAAATGTCTGTGTGAAATATAAATGTGGAAAATAATGCTAATTTTTCTTTTTGAAACTATCTTACAGTATGTTTTGATAAGCTAACACACTGAAAGCAAATGTTGTACACCTGAAAATGAAGGCAAAAACCACTGTAGGACAATGCTCAGTGCCTTGAGAATAATGGAACCAACTCTCACTCTACAAATCCTTGAGCTTTCACCTCCTTGGCAAGAAGAGAACTCCTCATGATATCTGTTACTGATAATGGCAGAATAGTCTAAACCTTGGGATATCTGTGAGTCAAACAGAATATGGATTCCATTGATAAGAAAGCATTCCAAAACAGAACGAGGGCTGTTAATGTGATGTAGGAGGTCAACAACTGGAAGTGAGGATTCTGTGGGAAAGTAAGCCCATACTGCGATAGGTTTCTGTGTTTTCTTTCATTTGAACAATTCATGTTTTGAACTGTCTGTTCATTTATTCCACAAAACAAAACATTCAGTTGTTTGAATGAAACAAAGGACTGTGGGTGCTAGAAAACTGAAACCAAAACACAAATTTTTTGCAGGAACTCAGCAGGTTTGGCTGCATCTGTGGACAGAAAAACACAGTTAACATCCTGAAACAGCTCTGAAAAAAGAGTTACTGGACTCTAACCATTAACTCTTTTTCTCTCTGTACAGATGCTGCCAGACCTGTTGAGCTTCTCCAGCACTTCCAAATTTTGATTCAGTTTTAGATTTTTCTTCTTTTTTTAATTCAGTACTGCAGCATTTACAGCAAAGTATCGAAGCCAAACAAATTTTAAGCTATATTCCAACAATTAGAAAAATCAGCATTTCTTGAAATTAAGTTTTGCATTAACATTCAACAATAGTTTGACTTAATATATTTTAAAAAGTCTCTTTCTCTAAGGTAACCTCTGCCTCCTCACTTATTTTTGTTGATCTTGCTTTGCTGGTAACTATTTTGCCATTTTTTTTCCTCATTTATTTGCAGGAATCTACTTTATGTCTATCCACAGCGGCTTAATTTCGGCAATCGGTTAGCCTCTGCTAGAAATATCACAATCAAAATCCAGTTCTTTGCAGATGAGGATCTGAATAATCCCATGCAGGTAATGTAATGAAGATAATCATTTTTTTGTTTGTGAGTGTTGTAGCACTTTGAGGTTGGACTCACAAGTTGAGCACCATAGCTCGGAGGTGTATGACCTTCTCTAGTAGTCTTAAAACCTCTGAGTTGTTATATAGCTCAGTTTCAATTTGAAGTTGTATTTAACAAGGTCTGTGGTAGCCTAGTTTTAAATTGTTTTAAATGTATCATTTTAGCTCTAGGAGAGAGTGGATATTATTATTGCCTCTGATTCAACAACAATTCGCCAACTGGAATGCACATAAAAGAAAAAGCAACAGTGGAGAAAGTCCAACAAAGTTTTACAAGTGTGTTACTAGAATTGAATGGATGTAATAATCGAGAAGGATTGAGCAGGTTTGGACTGTGCTAAAGTTGAGATCTAAAATGTAAAAGTAAAGTCACCATAGTCTTACCAGACTGAGAGGGATAATTTCTCATTAGAGAGAGACGGCTGGTGTTCGCTTAACCTGAGGTACCTGTACCTCCAGTGAGGGGAGAAGGGGAGTCCTTCATAGTGACCTCAGCCGGTGTGAGAATTAAATCCATGTTGTTGACATCACTCTGCATCACAAACCAGCTGTCCAGCCAACTCAGCTAACCAACCCCTATACCTGATGTGAAACGCAGAGTTGCACAGAGGCAGAGTGGGAAGAGGTACAGTGTTGGAGGAGGCTCATGTAGAATAGAAGTGAAAGTTTGCTGAACAACTTGTTTCTAGACCATGACTTATCTATTTTTAGCACAGTATAATACACATCAATACCTAATTATCTGAAAAGATTGAACACGTTTTCTCTGGTAAAGCAAAGACTAAGAGGAAACCTCAAAAATATTTTCAAAATTGTGAATGGGCTTAATTTGGTGTATGTGGACAAATTGATTCCATAGTATGTATATATATCTAAAGAGAGAGTCTGAATAGACTGTGAATATTTTCCCTGGAGCATCAAAGGCTGAGGGGGTGACCTTATAGAGGGTTATAAAATCATGAGAGGCATGGATAGGATAAATAGCCAAGGTATGTTCCCCAGGGTAGGAGAGTCCAAAACTAGGTTTAAGGTGAGGGGAGAGAGGTTTAAAAGGGACCTAAGAGGCAACATTTTCCACACACACACGGTGGTGCATGTGCGGAATAAGCTGCCAGAGGAAATTAGGTTTAAGGTGAGGGGAGAGAGGTTTAAAAGGGACCTAAGAGGCAACATTTTCCACACACACGGTGGTGCATGTGCGGAATAAGCTGCCAGAGGAAATGGTGGCGGCTGGGACAATTACAGCATTTAAAAGGCACTTGGATGGGTATATGAATAGGAAGGGTTTCAAGGGATGTGAGCCAAATACTGGCAAATGGGACTAGATGAATTTAGGATATCTGGTCAGCATGGACAGGTTGGAGCAAAGGGTTTGTTTCTGTGCTGTACAATTCTATGACACGATGACTCTATGGGTACGCCTAAGATAAGGGGCTGTGGATGCAAGGCAACAATATTGTAATTAAAATCTGCTGACTATGTAACGTTCACAAGTCTAGTACCTTTGCTATTTTAGCAGCTTTATGTGCATTTTGTTTTATTTCAGCTTATCTATATAGCAACTGATTATTCAGATAGTTTTATTTTAAAACTATTGATTGAAAAACCAATAGTTTTTTCTGCTCATCTTTGGTTTCCCTACAAATAGCAGAAAGAGGAAATTCTCTTCATCCTCCAATGATTTTGTGGCCATTAAGGACAAGTCAGTACAAATCAAATTAAAACAGGCACACCAACGGAATATCCTCACCTAAGTAGCATGTTTTATGCCGAGTCAGTGTCTAGAATAGCTGCTCCTCTTTGTGGTTAATTTTAAGCTTTACCGATGGGTGGTCCTGGCACAGAGCCTGATTTGCAGGATAACATATCAGAGAATTGGTTAATATAGCTACAGGAGGACAAGGTGCCGTTATTTTGAATTTTTAAAAAAAGTCTTTAATCTCCCACCCTGTAATTGGATATTTGAAGAGAGTGAACACTTCAGCTAAGTTCCCTTTCTTTTCTCCAGAGTGTTCAGTGTGTCAAATGGACATGCAGCAGCTATGAACGAAGGATCTGACCAGCCCATTCAAATAACACACCTGACAAAGGAGCAGCACTCTGAAAGCTTGCGATTTCAAATAAACCTGTTGGACTATAACCTTATGTCATGTCACTTCTGACTTTGTCCACCCAGACCGAGACTGGAACCTCCATATCGTGGCATATTATGATTGAGGTTATTGGCCTCCAATATATAATCATTGTCCTTTGTGCTATGACCTTGACTTCAGTTTGTTGGGAGTTCTTAATGTCGCTCTTGATCAAACACTGCCTTGATGTCAAGGGCACTGACTCTCACCTTACCCTAGAATTCAGTTTTTTTGCCCATGTTCAGACAAAGGCTGAATTTAAATCAGAAACTGAGTGGCCCTGGTGCAACTGGGGGGTGGTTTATTGCTGAGCAATTGTCACTTTATAGCCTTGTTAACAGCCCATTCCATTCCATTTCCTTGGCTGGGTTGGAATTGTCCTACATTTTCTGGACAGGACATAGCCAACCAATCTTCCAATCTTCTAACCAATCTTCCAGCTAATCTTCTATATTGCCATGGAAATTCCAGTGTTGTTGCTATAGTGGAACAAGTTGGCCCGGGCATAGTTAACTCTGGAGCACAAGTCGTCAGTACCATGACTAGAATATTGTCAGGGGTTGATGAGGATGTTACTGAGGACCACAGGAGGAAGCCAAGATGGATCATCTACCCAGCACTTCTGGCCACGGGTGATTGCAAAAATAGAAATTTCTGTAACATCTCAGCAGGTTGGACAGCATCTGGGGGGAAGCAGAATGTTTCAGGTTTAGTGACCCTTATAACGAAGCAAAGCTTGTTAGATATGCTAAAGATAGGTGGTGCGGGCTGTGGCCGTGGGGTGGGGGCAGGAAACAAAAGGTGGGAATGGAGCGCAGAGAGAGGGAAAAACACAATTGGGCAAACAAAGGATTGGGTAAAGGTCAGCCTGGGAGAATGAATAGCTGCTAATGGGGACCACCAATAGCTGACAATGGGTTGTGTGTGGTAGTCGCCCATGTGATGACAAAGACTGGGTGTGTGGGGTATGGGAGAAGGAGCTCAGACCCTAACCTATCAAACTCAATTGTTGCAAACGCCCAGGCTTGTCTCTGCCACTAATGTGACGGTCTCCTCTATCATCAAGAATGAAGCTCTTTGAGAATTAACACAATTGTTTATCTCGCATTGGGGCAGAAGGAGCTTGGGAATTTGACTCTTGTAATGAGTCCAAAAATGCAATGCCTAACATATAAAGTAAATAAAGCAGTAAGTTCTCACGTCAGGGATTGTTTGTAGTTCAGATCGTTTCAGCACTTATGTATATTTTACCCTCAGGTGACTGTCTGTTTGGAGTTTGTACTTTTTCCCCGTGTCTGCGTGGGTTTCCTCCGGGTGCTCCGGTTTCTTCCCACAGTCCAAAGATTTGCAGGTCAGGGTGGATTGGCCAAGAGCAATTGCCCACAGTGTGCAGGTTAGATGGGTTAGAGGGTTATTGAGGTAGGGTAGAGGGGGGAGTCTGGATGAGAGGCCCTTCAAAGATTCGGTGTGGACTTGATGGGCTGAATAGCCTGCTTCCACACTATATGGATTCTATGATTCTATGTACAGACATAAGATAGGTTTCATCACTTTTACACATTTGTCGGCTTAAGATGTTAACAATGAACAAAAGTGTAACACCTCACTTCTTGGAAATTGAATGATAGGGAATAATTAATGATTAATAATTAGTAGATTAATAATTAATAGAGTGAAAAAGCATAAAGGATTTTAATGAGATGATCTTTAACTGAAAACTGAAAGTAGCGAAATAACACTAATCGATTTAGAACATAGAACATTATAGCACAGTACAGGCCCTTCGATCCTCAGTGTAGTGCCGACCTTTTATCCCACTTTAAGTTCAGACTAATCTACGTACCCTTCATTTTACTATCTTCCATGTGCCTACCCAAGGGTCGTTTAAATTTCCCTAATGTATCAGACTCTCCTATCACCGCTGGCAGTACATTCCATGCATTCACCATTCTCTGAGTAAAGAACCGACCTCTGACATCTCCCCTACACCTTTCTCTAATCACAATAAAATGATGCCCCCTCATGATAGACATTTCTGCCCTGGGAAAAAGTTTCTGGCTATCCACTCTATCTATGCCTCTCAACGTCATGTCCACCTCTATCAAGTCACCTCTCATCCTTCTTCGGTCCAGTGAATAAAGTCCTGGCTCACTCAAATTTTCTTCATAAGACATGCCCTCCAATCCAGGTAGCATCCTGGTAAATGTCCTCTGCACCCTCTCAAAGCTTCCATGTCCTTCCTATGATGAGGTGACCAGAACTGAACATAGTATTCCAGGTGTGGTCTAACCAGGGCTCTATAGAGCTTCAGCATAACCTCGCGGCTCTTAAACTCGATCCCACGTTAATGAAAGCCAACACAACATGTGCCTTCTTAATAACTCTTTTAACTTGGATGGCAACTTTGAGGGATCTATGGACATGGACCCCAAGATCCCTCTATTCCTTCACACTGCCAAGAATCCTGCCTTTAACCCTGTAATCTGCATTCAAATTCAACCTTCCAAAATGAATCACTTCACGCTTTTCCAGGTTGAACTCCATCCGCCACTTCTCAGCCCAGCTCTTCATCCTGTCAATATCACGTTGCAGTCTACAACAGGCCTCCACACTACCCACAACTCCACCAACCGTTGTGTCATCGGCAAACTTACTAACCCACCCTACCACTTCCTCATCCAAGTCATTTATAAACATCACAAAGAGCGGAGGTCCCAGAACAGATCCCTGTGGAGCAGCACTGGTCACCAAGCTCCAGGCTGAATGCTTTCCATCTACCACCAACCTCTGTCTTCTATGGGTCAGCTATTCTGTATCCAGACAGCCAAAATTCCCTGTATCCCATGCTTCCTTACTTTCTGAATGAGCTTACCATGGGAAACCTGAGAAAATGCCTTGCTAAAATCCATGTACACCACATCCACTGCTCTACCTTCATCAACAGGTTTGTCACATCTTCAAAGAATTCAGTAAAGCTTCTGAGACATGACCTGCCCCTCACAAAGCCATGCTGACTATCTCTAATCAAGCTATGCTTTTCCAAATAATCATAAATCTCTATCTCAGAATCCTCTCCATACTTTGCCCACCACCAATATAAGATTGATTGATCTGTAATTCCCAGGGTTATCCCTATTCCCTTTCTTGAATAAAGGAATAACATTTTCCACCCTCCAATCATCTGATGCCACTCCAGTGACAGTAAGGAAGCAAAGATCATCGCCAAAGGTTCAGCAATCTCTTCCCTCACTTCCCATAGTAACCTTGGATTGGATTCTGTTGCTTTCATTATTCCTAATAAAAGAAACAATGGCAAACTTTAAATATTTTCTGGAACAAAAAGACTAGTAAAAGAAACTAGCAGTACTTGGAAATGCAGACATTGATCATCCTGGACGTTATTTGGACATTCATTTGTCATTCATCAATTGCTCTGATTTTACATTTTTTTTTAAATTTCAGGTTATCTTTGGAAAGTCAAGCAGTGCAGAGTTTGTTTCAGAAATGTACACTTCAGTTACTTATCATAACAAGTAAGTACTGTATTTTGTGTAACTGGAAGCATCAACCAGTGACAATTCTGAAGAATGGTTATTGGATCCGAAGCATTAACTCTGCTTTCTCTCCCCAGATGTTACCAGACCTGCTGAGTTTCATTTCCAGCATCTGCAGTTCTTTGTTTTACAGTCAATGAATTTACAAATAACAAATACAAATAATTAAAACAAACCATGCATATGTACATATTTTTGCCCTCTGCTTAATGCCTCCGTCTGCATTTTCCTAAACATTGAGAAAATAAAGATAATGTAATCTTTTCCAAATTTAAGACTCTGTTCAGTCCGGCTACAGTACAATAAAAAAATCCCTGTGGTGCTTCATCAGAGCTGCACAGTCTCTCAAATGGGTAAGTATTGTGCAGAACAAAACCTCACAGGTATGAAAATAAAAAAATTGGATTTTTTGATTTTAAAAAGTAGCTAAAAAGAAATTAAGAAAAAGGCCCTCATATTGTTAGCTGCTGAGGGGTCAATGTTTTGATGGACTAAGGAGACGGTCCCTACATCCATTGTCTGAGAAAAGTGAGCACAGCAGGTCAGGCAGCATCCGAGGAGCAGGAGAGTGAAGGGCTTCTTGGTGAAGGGCTTATGCCCGAAACGTCGATTCTCCTGCTCCTCGGGTGCTGCCTGACCTGCTGTGCTTTTTCAGCAACGCACTTTTCAACACTACATCCATTGTCTGCCTGCACAGCCAGAGATACTAGACTCGTATCACTCCTCTCTAGCTCTGCTATTTAGCACAGATGGAAAGCCAGCAAGCTTGCTGTGCGTATTCACAGGCTTTCGTTACTCAGGATCCCAGAACAGTAAATCAAGGGCAGCCTCCTCTGGCAGACAAAGCCCTGCTCAGGGTTGTCAGTGTCAGATCCTCTTCTGATACAGGGTGAGGAGTGGAGCGTTGGGCAACCTGCCAACCACCTTGAGTCTTTCTGGCATATTGTTGGTTGTTTTGCTGCTGGAATGAGAGAGAGGCAGGGAGTACGGGAGGTGGAAATGGCAAAGCTATTGCAGGTGGTGCAGGTGGGGTGCTTTCCCAAGACGGTGGGTAGCCATGTAGAGGACGTACAGGATTAGTTATGTCACAGATTGGGGTGGGGTGAGGGCAAGTGAGGGAAAATATTGGCAGACAATAGTGAGAGTGGCAGAGCATGACCCTTGGTGGGAGGTGGGTGTTGTAATGGAGTGAAATATTGGAGAGAAGACAGTGCAATTGTTGTTTAACAGAGAGTCGAGCAGGACATTGATTGTCTAAGTGCTGAACATTGCTGCACATGGCTGAAACTGCACCAACCTAGCTACCTACTGGCCTCTACTGCTAGACCTGGGCCTGGAGGAAGTTCCACAGCAACACCATCATATCCAGCAGGAGCTGCAGCAACATCCCCATAAACCCAGGTGCTAAACCTCTCCCAGACTGCCGTGTCTGGGTAAATACCAGGAACTGCACAGGGCAGCTCTGGACTGGTGGGTTCCTCTGGTGCACAATGAAAGATGGTGCTGGCACCAGGGATGCCAGTCAGTTCCCAGGTCTCCGATGAGGAGCGGGCTGCTCTGGGAATGGTACGTGGTAAGAAGGGGTAGAAACCAGATGTGGTACTTGCCGTGGGGGATGAGGTGTGTAATAATGCAGTGAGTTTGTTAAGAGCTGGTGAGAAAACTCGCTCGGCTTTGTGGCAAGAATCCCTCCACCAAACTGGCACTGATCAGAAACCAGTAACATTCAGCTCAATGTGACAATGTGCTGGCCATGAGCATTGCAGCACAGACAAATCAAGTGACAACAAGGCACTGCTGAGATTGACCCAAATAAACCTCCTTCATGGTCAGTGAACTGCAATATTTTATTCAATGGGATTTGCAAAAAGAATAGCCTTCACCATAATCTTTATCAAAAGCAAAATACTCTGGATTCAGGTAGTTTGAAATGAAAACAAAATGCTGGAGAAACATCAACAGGTTTGGCAACATCTAGCGAGAGAAGCAGATTTGAAGTGTTCTATTTGAGTCAGCATTAACTCTGTTTCCCCCTTCCAGGAATGCTTCCAGATTAACTGAGTCTTTACAGCACTTCATGCACTATAATATGCCATTACTTTAGAAAGACCAAAAATAGTAGAAGGTGTACATTGCATCACTTAAATTTAAATTTAACTTGGAAAACCAAGTAAAGCTATGTCATTGATGATAATTCCATAGGCAAGCAGAAAAAGCTACTTTAGTTTTTGCTGTAAGGTTGGTTTTTATATTTCCTAAATAAACTTGATGCACTGGAGATTAGAAACCTTCTACACACAAACTCTAATTCAGTCATGTTGAACTGCCATTATCCCACATTAAAACAGGAATTCATCATGACTTGTAGTGTTTGCATTTCTAATGATATTTGTCTAATAGGCAGTTACAAAGTGCAGTGTTAACATTGTTTTTAGTGGGCAGGCTGAATATTAGCTTAGCAACTTTTCATGGTTCTTTGGGTGTGTTTATATGTGTTAAAAAAATTATATATCTTACTAAATTGCAAACGTTATATGCAACAATATGATAATTAAATATAAGTAATGGCCAAGAGTTTCTGACTCAGGCGCAATTAAGTGTCAATGTGTCATTCAAGTGTCAGTGTCACCCAAAGTCAAACTGTTTCTATGAAATACTTATTTTTGCTTATGTTTCTGGTCAAACATGTTTGTATGTGAAGGGGCAGAATGACAAAATAATTCATTCATTATCTAAGGTCCATTACCATTGTCGAAGAGTTCGTTGCTGGGGAGAGAGAACATGGTCAGTCCAGACATTTCTCCACTGAACAAAATGAAATCAGACAAAAATACTGAAGGAACTGTGGGTGCTAGAAATTAGAAATCAAAATAGAAATTGCTGGAGAAACTCAGCAGGTCTGGCAGTATCTGTGAGGAGAAATCGGAGTTAACATTTCTTCAGGAAAACGTATATTTTATTCATTCACTTTTAGTCCACCTTGACTGTCAAAAAGCAATTGTGTTGTTAATCGATGACATACACATCAAGTTCCTCATGTATGATTAGCACATGGATAGCTTTGGGTCATGCCAAGATCTCATCATATTTACCAGACCCATCCCTCTTTATCAATTATCCTTGGGTCTACGTAGTATATTTTACTCAACCTTGTACCAAACTTAGACCCAGTTATTACATCACTCCCTTTCTGAAAGGAGAGAACCTCTTCAGCCACCTTAGAATGACTAGCCACAGGAATGCAGTTAAATCCCATCATGCCTATATATTTAATACTCCATTTTGATATATGACATATGGCTACACTTCTAAATACAAAACAATATATTACTATAAGTCGCTACTAAATTGCTCCAACACCTTGACCTCCATTACTAATTAAAAATCTGTCTATCACCTCCATAAATTTACTCAAATGTCCCAACATCAACCATACTCTGGGTAGTGCACTTCTCAGAGTTATATCTCTTTCAGAGAAGTCATTTCTCCGCATCTCTGTTTTAAATCTGCTGCCCCTGACCCTGTGTTTACTTTGTCAATCTCCTTTAGCATCTTCTGCCTCAATTAGAGCCCCTGTCACTCCTCTGGACTCCAGAATGTAGAGATCTAAACTGCTCAGGCTCTCTTCAAAGTAAGAAAATATGTCAAGGTTTTTCACAGGAATATTCAAGGACAAATTAGACTCTGTGTCAGATATGGCAATGTTAGCACGGATTGCCAAAAGGTTGGTCAGATAAATAGGTTTCAGAGAGCATCTTAAGAGATAAAAGCAGGTGGGGAACCAGAGAAATTTCGGAAGGGAATTCCAGGCTGAGGGTCATTGAAGCTGAAAGTAGGGCCAAGAATGATAGAGCAATTGGAATCAGGAATGCTTGGAGGCTGGAACTAGCAGGAAGCACTAAGTCAAGGGCTCTCAGTCAGGAGCTCTCACTGATTGATAATGAACAGCCTGAAACATGTCAGATAATGGAGACAGTGACTGAACCAAGTCAGCCTTCCGACCTCTGTATTCACTACACAGTAAAATTCAAACCATCAAAGACCCTCAAATTGACTCCAATATTTCCAAACCAGACTTTTGAATAACCAATCAATTCTAGACACCAATTTATATCTTAAACAAAAGACGTAGCAATTCTTTAACAATACAGTAACATTAAAGAGCAAAGTCATTATTGGTCTATAATATAAACCTTTGTTTTCAGCCCCATTCAATGGTTAGACAAACAAACACAGTTAAAGAATACATAAAAGAAAATAACAAATCAAGCCATTTTACTGAAGTGGGTTTCATGAAATGTTGCTCCATGGGCATAGATAATGGATCACCTTCACAACTCACTTAGATAAAGGCAATAATGCTTATAATTTAGTTTTCTGTTCTCTGAGCTTCCACGAGCTGCTTATGGGAGGTTAGACAGGGAGCTTTCAATCTTCATGCTGTGCAGCCAACTTCCTTCTCACAGAAAACTCAATCCAAAATCCAATTCAAACTCTGATTACCCTCTGACAGACTGACCATCTCCTGACAAGGTCCCAGTTACCATTCAACACAAGGTTTCTCCCAGAATTGCTGGAACCAATTCCCAGGTATTGACCTCATTAATAACCAACTTCTGCCATCTGTTTAAACATCATGCTCTTTCCTGGTGTCGAAGCATCAGGAACAAATCTGCAATTAACACCCAGGTCTGACTTCATGAATAAACCAAAACCTGCTTGATCTGTTTGCCTTTTAACACAAGCTGTTACCCACAGTCCAAAAGTTATATTTTGCTCACAGTTCCCAGTTCACAGACCCAAACCAATATTGATAAAAGAATAAAGTAAAAATAATGAAACATCAGCAAGCAACCTAAAACACAGTTATGGTAATTTTGTGGTGATGGTGAAACGACATAAGCAAGTATCCGAAAAGTCATGTCAAAGAACGTGGAGTGTGTGCATCAGGAAATTGACAGCAGCAGTTAGACCAAGTTGTTAGAATTCTCTTGGAGCTGTTTCCATAACCACTGTCATAACTTGACTGGGAAGCACAGCAAAAGCCGTGTTTCTGCAAGTTCAGAATAGATTTACCAGGATGTTGCTGGGTATGGAAGGTTTTGGTTATAAAGAAAGGCTGGATAGGCTGGAATTTTTTTCACCAGAATGTAGAAGGTTGAGAGGTGAACTTATAAAGATTTATAAAATCATGAGGGATACAGATAGAGTAAATGACAGGCGGGGGGGTTTCAAGATTGCGGGTGTATTATTCAGATGAGAAGTGAGACATTAAAAAAAACCCAAGTGTCAAATTTATTACATGGAGGGTAGTTTGTGTGTGGAATGAATTGCCAGGCGTGGTGGATGTGGACACAGTTACACCGTTTAAAATAAACTTTGATAAGTACATGAATAGGAAAGGTTTGGAGGAATACAGGCCAGCTGCAGACAGGTGGGACTAGTTTACTCTGGGATTATGTTCAGCATGGACTGGTTGGCCTGAAGGGTCTGTTTCCATGCTGAATGACACTATGCGCAGCAAGGTTATAAAGCAGAATTAGCTCTGGGCAAATAATTTAGAGTCATAGAGACATCAAATCATAGAGATGTACACCACGGAAACAAACCCTTTGGTCTAAATCGTCCATGCTGACCAGATATCCCAACCCAATCTAGTTGCACTTGCCAACACCCGGCTCATATCTCTCCAAACCCTGCCTATTCAGAGATCCATCCAGATGCCTTTTAAATGTTGTAATTGTACAAGTCTCCACCACCTCCTCTGGCAGCTCATTCCATACACGTACCAGCCTCTGTGTGAGCACGTTGCCCCTTAGGTCTCTTTTATATCTTTCCCCTCTCACCCTAAACCTATGCTGTCTTGTTCCGGACTCTCCCACCCCGGGGAAAATACCTTGTCTATTTATCCTACCAATGTCTCTCATGACTTTATAAACCTCTATAAGGTCACCTCTCAGCCTCCAATGCTCCAGGGAAAACACCCCAGCCTATTCAGCCTCTCCC
Organism: Chiloscyllium plagiosum; assembly: GCF_004010195.1. Lineage (NCBI taxonomy): Eukaryota > Metazoa > Chordata > Chondrichthyes > Orectolobiformes > Hemiscylliidae > Chiloscyllium > Chiloscyllium plagiosum. The sequence continues at coordinate 130,660,482 of NC_057711.1, forward strand.
AACAGCTCAAATCCTCCAATCCTGTCAACATTTTTGTAAATCTTTTCTGAACCCTTTCAAGTTTCACAACATCTTTCCAATAGGAAGGAGACCAGAATTGCACGCAATGTTCCAACAGTGGACTAATCAATGTCCTGTACAGCCACAACATGACCTCGCAACTCCTGTACTCAACACTCTGACCAATAAAGGAAAGCATACCAAATGCCGCCTTCACTATCCTATCTACCTGCAATTCTACTTTCAAGGAGCTATGAACCTTCACTCCAAGGTCTCTTTTTTTCAGCAACACTCCCTAGGACCTTACCATTAAGTGTATAAGTCCTGCTAAGATTTGCTTTCCCAAAATGCAGAACCTCACATTTATCTAAATTAAACTCCATTTGCCACTCCTCAGCCCATTAGCACATCTGATCAAGATCCCCAGCAATCCTCTTTGTTACTTCTTCAAAAAACTCAATCAAGTTTGTGAGACATGATATCCCATGCACAAAGCTATGTTGCCCATCCCTGATCAGTCCTTGCCTTTCGAAATAAGTGTACATCCTGTATTTTGCCTGGGGTCAGGGAGTCCAGAACTAGAGGGCATAGGTTTAGGGTGAGAGGGGAAAGATATAAAAGAGACCCTGAGGGGCAACTTTTTCACACAGAGGGTGGTACGTGTAAGAAATAAGCTGCCAGAGGAAGTGGTGGAGGCTAGTACAATTGCAACATTTAAGAGACATTTGGATGAGTGTATGAATAGGAAGGGTTTGGAGGGATACGGACCGGGTGCTGGCAGGTGGAACTAGATTGGGTTGGGATATTTGGATGAGTTGGAACAAAGGATCTGTTTCCATGCTGTACATCTCTATGAACATCCAGATCCTCAGGATTCCCTCCGACAACTTGCCCACCATCAACATCAGGCTCATTGGTCGATAGTTCCCTGGCTTGTCCTTATCACCTTTCTTAAATAGTGGCACATGTTAGCTAACCTCCAGTCTTCTGGCACCTCACCTGTGACTATCAATGATACAAATATCGAGCAAGAGGCCCAGCAATCACTTCTCTAGCTTCCCACAGAGTTCCCACAGGTACACCTGATCAGGTCCTGGGAATTTATCCACTTTTATGCGTTTCAAGACATCCAGCACTTCCTCCTCTGTAACGTGGACGTTTTTGAAGATGTCACCATCTATTTCCCCACATTCTATGTTTTCCACGTCCTGCTCCACAGTAAACACTGATGCAAAATACTCATTTAGTATATCCCCCATCTCCTGCAGCTCCACACAAAGGCTGCCTTGCTGATCTTGAAGGGCCCTACTCTCTCTCTAGTTACCCTTTTATCTTTAATGTATGTGTACAAACCCTTTGGATTCTCCTTAATTCTATTTGCCAACACTATTAGGTATATCCACATACTGAATCAGAAAATTGTCTTGTACACACTTAACAAATTCCTCTCCATCTAAACTCTTAACATTATGGCAATCCCAGTCGATGTTTGGAAAGTTAAAATCCTCTACCATAACCACCCTATTATTCTTACAGATAATTGAGATCTCCTTACAAATTTGTTTCTCAATTTCCCTCTGACTATTGGGGGTACATAAAACAATCCCAATTAGGTGATCATCCCTTTCTTATTTCTCAGTTCCACCCAAATAATTTCCCTGGATGTATTTCTTCCCTAAGTACAGCTGTAATGCCATCCTTTAATAAAAACGCCACTCCCTCTCCTCTCTTGCCTCCCTGCTGTTGGGACAGCATGGTGGCTAACACTGCTGTCTCACATCGCCAGGGACCCGGGTTCGATTCCTGTCTTGGGTGACTGTCTGTATGGAGCTTGTTCATTCTCCCTGTGTCTGTGTGGGTTTTCTCCAAGTGCTCCAGTTTCCTCCCACAGTCCAAAGATGTGCAGGTCAGGTGAACCGGCCATGCTAAATTGCCCGTAGTGTTAGGTGCATTAGTCAGGGGTAAATATAGGGTATGGGAATGGGTCTTGGTGAGTTACTCTTCAGAGGGTGGTGGGGACTTATTGGGCGGTAGGGCCTGTTTCCATACTGTAGCGAATCTAATCTAATCTAATCTGTCCTTCCTGTAGCATTTGTATCCTGGAACATTAAGCTGCCAGTCCTGCCCATCCCTGAGTCATGTTTCTGTAATTACTATGATATCCCAGTCCCATGTTCCTAACCATGCCCTGAGTTCATCTGCCTTCCCTGTTAGGCCTCTTGCATTGAAATAAATGCACTTGAATTGATCAGTCCTACCTTGTTCTCTGCTTTGTCCCTGCCTGCCCTGAGTGTTTGGCTCGCTCCTTTTCTCAACTGTACCAGTCTCAAGATTGATCTCTTTCCTCACTATCACCCTGGGTCCCACCCTCCCACCTTACTAGTGTATATCCTCCTGAGCAGCTCGAGCAAATCTCCCTGTCAGTATATTAGCCCCCTTCCAATTCAGGTGCAATCCGTCCTTCTTGTAAAGGTCATTTCTACCTCAGAAGAGATTCCAATGATCCAAAAATGTGAATCCTTCTCCCCTGCACCACGTCTGCAGCCACACATTCTAGAATGTGGGTATAATTAACCCAATATTATATGATAAACACCAACTGTCTGCAGCAGATAGGTTCCATATCTGCGTGATAAGTGTGGTACACAGGAAGTGTAGACGTCAATTCATGTCCATACTGCTGCAGTTCACAGGACTGAAGCTTTTGTATTGTGAAACTATTAAATTGTGTTATCAGGATACTGTCTAAATTACAATACAGAAGGGTAATTGATTTGTATTTTCTTGTACTGCAGGTCTCCTGATTTTTATGAGGAAGTGAAAGTTAAACTTCCAGCCAAGATTACAGAAAAACACCATTTGCTGTTTACATTCTATCACATCAGCTGTCAACAGAAACAAAACCAAGGAGGCTCAGTGGAGTCTCTGATTGGCTACTCAGTAAGTTATGTCACTTTACAGAGTGTTTTTTGTTAACATAGTGCAGTAGATCCTAATGGTTTCGTACAATTGTCATCAACACAGAATCTCACAGCGAGCTCAACCGGCCATGACTGTAGCATGATTATCCAATGAAGAATTATACTTGACCTCAAACACAAAAAATAAAAACATAAAATAGCTGGAAAAACTCAGCAGGTCTGGCAACATCTATGGAGAGAAATCAGTTAACGTTCAGGGTTGAGTGATCCTTCCTCAGAACTTGTGAGGACGAAGTCAGAAGTCACATGACACCGGGTTATAGTCCAAAGGGTTTATTTGAAATCACAAGCTTTTGGAGCGCTGCCACCTTTTCACTTCAAAGCTTGTGATTTCAAATACACCTGTTGGACTATAACCTGGTGTCATGTGACTTCTGAGGAGAAAGTGAGGTCTGCAGATGCTGGAGATCAGAGCTGAAAATGTGTTGCTGGAAAAGCGCAGCAGGTCAGGCAGCATCCAGGGAACAGGAGAATCGACGTTTCGGGCATAAGCCCTTCTTCTTTCCTGAAGAAGGGCTTATGCCCGAAACGTCGATTCTCCTGTTCCCTGGATGCTGCCTGACCTACTGCGCTTTTCCAGCAACACATTTTCAGCTCATGTGACTTCTGATTTTGTCCACCCCAGTTCAACACCGGCACCTCCACATCTCCTAAGGAAGAGTCACTAGACCCGAAATGTTGACTGTGGATTCTCTCCACTGATGCTGCCAGACCTGCTGAGGTTTTCCAGCAATTTCTGTTTTTGTTTCTGATTTCAACCATTGCAGTTCATTTGGTTTTTTTTTGCTTACTTTATTTGACCTCAATGTCCCCTGGTCTAGAAGGTTGGGAACAGAAGATAAGCCAAAGCTCCGATTCCCAATTACCAGCCCTTGGCCTTTGCTGAATAAATTATATTTGTGGGCACTAGTTAGAAACTGCCTCAGTTGTACACTGTCCTGGGGTTAAAAGGATATCTGGGGTTTGCTCTCCTGGTTGTCAACACGATTAATGGCCACTGGATTAAGACATTAGTGATTTGTTGCTATTTAAGGAACAGTTCCCCAGGTAATTTATCACTTTCACAAGAAAAGGCATCAGAAAGAAAATGGGAGGAGAAAAATCATTTAAACAGTGGTTACTTATTTTTGAAACCAATTTCTATTGCCTTTGGGCAATGTCTCTGGTACACCGCAGGTTTATGATGTGGGATCGATATGAAATAATAAATGGAACCCAGAATTTTAAATCTGATCCCATACATTAACTGGAAGCAGTAAAGTAAAAAATTCTGACTGGAATTGACTATAAAGCAGTTTGGTTTATTGTTATTTTGAGTTGTTATATTTTAAGAATCATCCTTAGAAGAGTGCTTATTGGTGCGCAACACTTAACACCGAATCAACTCGCATGCTCTTCAAACAATAAATCTCACAACTGAATAGGTCAGGAAATTACCAATCAGCAAGTTAAAAGCTTGCAAATGAAAAATGGGCAGGCATTAAATACCAGTAAGTAAACAAGAATTTGATCCGTTGAGATGTTTTTCAACATCAATGTTGCCTTCTTAGCTTTGATATATTCACAAATGAAATGAGGAATGTGACGTAATAAAGGCATTAATACAAAAGCTATAATATTTACAAGAAAATTAAGACCATAAATGTGACAAAAGGCATCCTGTTAAGACAGAAGAGTCTTCATGTACCAGATATAGCTCTTCCCAGTAATTTATACAGGATCTTGTTTAATATCTCGACTTGGGTCTTGCATTATTAGAGTGTAATTGATTGAGGGGATTCTAAAGTGGAGAATTCACCATCTGCCGCCATTGTCTCTAGTTTCAGCCTGTAATTCTGACATTCAGCTTGTTCAGCTGCAGTGTTAGTTATAGTGGGTTTAGGCAGATTTTGATTGATACATCAGAATTGGTTATATTCATTGATATACTGACTGACACGATTGTGGAAATCATATTAATAAGCCCAGCAACGTTCAACAAAGCGATTAATTGTTTATCATTTTCTAGTGGTTACCAATTCTAATGAATGAGCGTCTTCAGACAGGCCATTACTGCCTGCCAATGGCCTTGGAAAGGCTTCCCAACAAATACTCCATGCACTCACCAGAGGTAGGTGAATCACCTATTGTACTCTATGCTACTTTCTCCCCACCCCCACCCCCCCTCTCATTTATCTCTCCACCCTACAGGATTCCTGCCTCTATTCCTGATGAAGGGCTTTTGCCCGAAACGTCGATTTTTCTACTCCTTGGATGCTGCCGACCTGCTGTGCTTTTCCAGCCTCACTCTATCCAGACTCTGGTTTCCAGCATCTGCAGTCATTGTTTTTACCTAATAATGTAATTTGGATGGTATAAAATTGAGCTTAATGACACAACCAACCTCCAGTTCATCTGGATATTTGAAAACAAAGTCCACACAGGCTCCAAATATAAAGAATGGGTCAATGTGAATGTGAACTATCGTCCTTATCCTTCAATACGACCATCATTGCCATCAGGAGTAGGCTCCTGAAGGCATAGCTACAGTGAACACAGCAAGAGCCCGAAAATTAATTTATTCTAAGGCCACAATACCTGAAAAGTTTCACTCAAGGTAACAATGGGCACATTTGAAAGACTTGAAGGTGAAATTTAACAGCAAAAGTAAGTTGGAAAAATGTTAAGACTTTAAGACAATAAGGATGCATAATTTAAGCCACAATTTTAGTGGGAAGGTTCGGCAGCCATTGTAGTTTGGACTGTGAAAGGCAAGAAAACATCCATTTTGCCCAAAAAATGCAGAAGGTGGGAAACTCGCTACAAGGGAGGAACCCCCTGTTTTAATCGCTGAAGCATTTGGAAACATCCAATAAATAGCATAGAGTTACACTGCTGCTACTTAGCAGCATTCAAAACTTAAAGAAATAAGACAACATGTTTTTGCAAGTGAACTTAATTTAAAGGATTTTTAGAAGAGTTTCATAGAGTATTGTCTTAATACAAATTTAAAAGCTTGCAAAGAAAATGCCACACATTGTTAACGTTCAAAAGTATTCATACCTAAAACTAACTAAAAACAACATTTAAGAAACATTGATCAATGCAAGAATACAAGTTTGAAGGCAGATTACAAATAGCATTGAGATATAAACATGCTTTGAAAGGAATGATAATAAACAAACAAATTCTGAAGAAGTGGAAGGAGAAATAATACTTACAAAAAGATTCACTGTCAAAGATGGGCTAAACAAAACATTGGATTGGACATCTTAGAGAAGCCATTTCTTGAGATATGGAGTTATTTCAAAGTCGAAAATCTGAAGCTGAACAAGTTAATACATTATTAGGAATAGAATATGATATAAATTTCCAAGCTATCAAAGAAAGCACAGATACCTTCTAAGAGGTTCACCAAATAAGTAGTGCTTCAAGTCAAAAATTCAAATTCTATCCAATAACCATGAACAAAATATTGACTGATTTAGAAAAAAAGGCTTCCTAATGCAATCTGCAATGGCTGTCCAATTTCGGAAGTTAAATCAATCAGTGGAGTGAAACATGACCGGTTGATGTAATAGACCAGCTACCAGGTTTTGTGGAATTTCAACTCCGATGAAGAAATAAAGATTCTGCAATGAGAAAGGATTTACAGAAGATCAGAATCAAAGTTAACCATGCTCAAGCCACACACCTCCCAATACTTCAAGACAACCTCTAGACTAACTGCATTTGTCAGATCTAAAAAGTAGTTTTATGTGAATAAATAATTGTTAATTACCGGGAAAAATAGTCTGGGTAAGAAGTGTATGAATAATACAAATAGCTAGTTTTTATGAATCAAGTAGAATTTATGAAACACAACATTATAAATAGCCAACAAACAATTACTGAAGACAGCATGGATGTTTCTTATCCTTCATGGTCTAAATTCTCATGAAAACTTCCAGCACAAATAATGCCTTTCTTCTCCTTTCTCTGACCTGATGTTATAGTGAACTGAGATGGAGGTGAATTATGCCATCAAAGCAAATGTAATGGTGACACAGCCACAAAATACTGAGTTTCAAACTCTTACCCCTAAATCCAAGCGCTGTCCATTCCTTCTCATGGTTCATATTAACTTTTTCCATGTTTTGAAATGAGGATCATCAGGTATCACCCAGTCTTTGTAACTGTAGAGTCACAGAGGCAAAGCCAAATGTTAATCACTGTTTCCTCAGCCCCAGGAGCAAACATTTCATTGTTTGAACAAATGACACATTCTCTTAGATGCAGAGAAGTTGTGAAAATGATATTATATCCTCTTACCAATAATGCCATTTATCATAAAACCATGCACCTAACATGCCCAGCAGCATAAACAACCAAGAACAAATGTTCCTGGCAAAATCTCAGGAAGTTTTTAAAAAATATTTGGATGTTTAGTTGATTGACGAAGTCAGTTAATTTTAAAAATATGTACAGTAGTTTAACTTAGATCCTTCCTTCGACTACCTTGTCTAGAGTTTTGCTCAAAAGATAATACACCTTTAGATCATTGAGGCAGGTCTTGCAAGCAGCTGTCATGTTAATTGTCCTCATAACAGAACTTAAAACTATTTTAAAATTAAGCTTCGACAAAGTCATAAAATGTTATTTCAAGCTGACATGATGTCCTAAAAATGAGCAGTATCATCTAAACCTTATATTTGATGGAGAATCAGGCAGTCATGCAGAAGATCCTGATGGGATCAAAAGTTTCATCTCTGTTTTCTAAAAGTCTTAAACAATTCTGTCTAACTAGCAAGTATGTTACCATCATGCAATAAAATACTTCTAATCATGAAAGACATGTTCCTATTCATGTTAAGGCTCATTGGTGGTCTGTTCTTTATCGCTGATAATTAGACAGCTTAAACTCAGCATTAAAAGGAGCAGTACTATACCCCAATACAACAACCACTACCATCTCCAGGGCACTTAAAGTTGGGGAGTAAATAGTGCCTAAGTTAGTGATGCCCACATCCCATTAACAATTTTTGAACAATACTGGCTGACTTATCATGGTGATATGTATGGTACACAGTGAGATTGCAATATAAATGTATTTGCAGAGAAAGCAGAATTTCTTATTCAGTTTTGCTCAAATGATATTGCACCTCTCGCTGAGCCTGCACTAACTCAGCCCAACACTGGGGGAACAGAAATGCTTTGGAGCACTTTCTGTGTCTGCCCGCGCACACTTGTGACAGAATATTTCCACCATGGGCAGATGGACATAATAGTTCCGAGTTGTGCTACCAAGTCAGATTGGTGGAGTCTTCCCGACTCGGAAGTTTGATCCATTGTCTAGTGGTGTGCAAAATTCCATCATCTGGTCATTTGTACCTTCGAGACACTGAATATAGGAGGCACCTGTTCACCAAGCTGTGGGGAAAAGGGGAGTTTGAACATCTCAGATAAGACTCAAAAGATTATGAAGGAGAGAGGAGGAGGAGGGCAATGTTCTATTGCAGCTGCTGAGCCATATCACAGCCTATTGAGTTGATTCCATTGTTTGTGAAATGTATCTTTCTAGAGTTTTGTCCACGAGCTATTGAAATATCTGTTATCTAATGGTCAATTCAATCTTTGCAGTAAGCAGACCGGGTGATGAGATACAAGAATTGAATTCTCCTTTGCATCACCTGCTTATTACAATAGTCTGTTGATTAAATTACAACAAAAAGATTGGTTTGAACCTAAAGCCATGGTACTAAAAACAGCCAGAACATAAATGACAAAAGTGGATATTCAGAAAACATCAGTACTATACCACTCTGAAGGGCAAAGAACACATATATACTGAACAAAATTTGAAGCTTTCCTTGACACTACTTGGGCAATTGCAGACATTGCTCCCTCCATCTCTGCATGTGACAGGCAGCAATTACACACGGGATTGAAAAGAGTGAAAAGGAATTGGGAACACTGTTATTTTCAGCTACTTGATAACAGGACACTGTTTAAAGCAGGAAATCTGGAAAGACTGAAAGATATCCAAACCAACAAAGGAAGTAGATTCCAGATTTTAAAAAAATGCATTCCCACTTTTTAATCATATTTTCTTGTTCAAAGCAGAAGATTCCAAACCAGAATCCACCGGTCAAGTGGCTAGATGGTCATAAAGGTGTATTCAGTGTGGAGATACAAGCTGTTTCCTCGGTGCATACGCAGGTAAATCTCCAGATTAATTTCATTATTCTTCCACTGCACTGTTTTGTTCAGAACCTCAAAAAAAAATCTTTGGATTGAGAAGCGTGAACTCGAATGGATTCCCTTGTGTTGCTTTAACTGTATCACTGACAGAGAAGTCCTCCATGTTCAGGTAGACCGAAGGAAGAACTTAAAATATTGTCAGTCTGAGGAACAGTTTAGGTTTAAAGTTTAATTACCTATTTCAAGAATTTTGATTTTGCTGGTTGATCAGAAGAATTGAGGGAATTATGATTCTCAGCACAAACGTTTATTGAGTCCCGACGTAAAATGCACTCAACACCATGCAAACAAGCCTAGCCTAGAGCCATGTAATTAAACATAGCCCAGAGCCATGTAAACAAGCATAGCCTAGAGCCGTTGAAACAAGCATAGCCTAGAACCAAGTGAACAAGCCATAGCCTAGAACCATGTAAACAAGCCATAGCCTAGAGCCATGTAAACAAGCCATGCCTAGAGCCGTTGAAACAAGCATAGCCTAGAACCAAGTGAACAAGC